>NC_064861.1:79957002-80289502 GCF_024139225.1 Suncus etruscus | reverse complement strand
GTCCCATATGGTCCCCCGTGCCTGCCAGGAGCTATTTCTGAGCAGACAGCCAGGAGTAACCCTTGAACACTGCCGGGTGTGGCCCAAAAACCAAAAAAAAAAAAAAAAAAAAAAAAACCAAAAAAAAAAAACCCCAAAAAAACAACAACAACGAAAAAAGTGAAATGTGTTACACCCACATATCACAGTATAGAGGTATACTTATTTATACTTATAGTATATATACTTACAGTATACTTACTATAAATTCAAGTACAAGTATATACATATTCATAAAGGTAAGAAGTCTGAGTATATTTCAGTGAGTAGGGAACTTTCCTAGCACTGGTCAGGCTCTGGTTCCATCCTGGCACAACATCTATTTACTAAATTCCATCAGGAACGATCTCCTGAGAGCAGAACTAGGAATACGCCCTGAGCACAGTAAAGTGTGGCCTCAAAACAAAACAATAACAAAAAAATATATAAATCAGTAAGATGTGTTTCTCAAGATGTGTTAGCCTTGCACGCACTAACATAGAACAGACTCATATGGTTCCCCAAACCAGAAGCAATCACTGAACACATAGCCAGAAGTAACCGGAGTAACCCCTGAGTGTCACTGGGTGTGGCCCAAAAACCAAAAACAAGGAAACTTAAGGCATAATAAATCAGGTATAATAAATAGGGCCCGGAAAGATAGCACAGCGGTGTTTGCCTTGCAAGCAGCCGATCCAGGACCAAAGGTGGTTGGTTTGAATGCCGGTGTCCCATATGGTCCCCCGTGCCTGCCAGGAGCTATTTCTGAGCAGACAGCCAGGAGTAACCCCTGAGCAACGCCGGGTGTGGCCCCCGCAAAACAAACAAACAAACAAATAAATCAGGTATAATAAATCAAACTCTGGAGGAAACCACATTTTGTGGTTTGGAGAAGGGCAAAAAAATAAAACCACTCAAAGAACAAGGTGGCTTAACGGGCTATAGACAAGAGTCCCAATTTGCTCAGGGGTTACTCCTGGCTGTCTGCTCAGAAATAGCTGCTGGCAGGCACGGGGGACCATATGGGACACCAGGATTCGAACCAACCACCTTTGGTCCTGGATCGGCTGCTTGCAAGGCAAACGCCGCTGTGCTATCTCTCCGGGCCCCCAATTTGAATTTTCAACGCCACGTAGAACTCTCACACATCTCTGAGTGTGTCCCGCTCTCCCCCAAAATTCTAAAACAAGAACCTGAAAAATGGGGCCGGCGATGTGGCGCTAGAGGTAAGGTGTCTGCCTTGCAAGCTCTAGCCAAGGAAGGACCATGGTTCTATCCCCCCGCATCCCATATGGTCCCCCCAAGCGAGGGGCAATTTCTGAGCACTTGGCCAGGAGTAACCCCTGAGCATCAAACGGGTGTGGCCGGAAAGAAAAAACCTGAAAAAAATAACTGCCAGGGCCGGAGAGATAACATGGAGGTAGTGCGTTTGCCTTGCATGCAGAAGGACGATGGTTCGAATCCCGGCATCCCATATGGTTCCCTGAACTTGTCAGGGGCGATATCTGAGCGCAGAGCCTCAAGTAACCCCTAAGCGCTGCCGGGTGTGACCCCAAAACAAACAAACAAAATAACTTCCAGTTACAGTCACTGTACCTGAGGGACTGGAGGATCCCGCACTTCCTTTTCTCGCAGCTGCAGGCTCTGGGAGCGGAACACCTTCCAGCTTTGAGGGTAAAGAAAAAGGCTATGAGAGTTCTGGAGCCGAACCGCGGTTCCTTTTTTTTTTTTTTTTTTTTGGTTTTTGGTTTTTGGGTCACACCTGACTGTGCTCAGGGGTTCCTCCTGGTTCCACGCTCAAAAATCTCTCCTGGCAGGCACAGGGGACCATATGGGATGCCGGGATTCGAACCACTGTCTTTCTGCAGGCAAGTCAAACGCCCTACTTCCATGCTATCTCTCTGGCCCCTGGGGTTCCCTTTTCTTTCTTTTATTTTGCTTTTTGGATCCACAAAGCGGGCGCTCAGGAGTTACTCTTGGCAGGCTCGGGGGATCATATGGGATGCCGGGATTCGAACTACCGTCCTTCTGCATGCAACACAGACGCCTTACCTCTATGCTATCTCTCCGGCCACTGGGGTTCCCTTTCTTTTTCTTTTTTTTTTTTTTTTTTTTGGTTTTTGGGCCACACCCGTTTGACGCTCAGGGGTTACTCCTGGCAATGTGCTCAGAAATCACCCCTGGCTTGGGGGGACCATATGGGACGCCGGGGGATCGAACCACGGTCCGTTCCTTGGCTAGCACTTGTAAGGCAGACACCTTACCTCTAGCGCCACCTTCCCGGCCCCTGGGGTTCCCTTTCCACCCTTCTCCCCGGCCCAGTCGGGGGGATCGCTCCCAGCCTACCTGCCACAGCCGGGGCGGGCACACGCGAAGACGTGCAGCAGCCGGTGAAACGGGGAGCCTTCGAGCGGGCAGTACACCTGCACCAGCAGGGCGAGCGGCTCCCCGCAGGCGGCACACTCCGGCCTCGGCGCAGCCACGGCGGGCAGGGCGTCCTGCAGGGAGGAGAGGGCAGTCTTCACACCCCGCTGGGCCTCTACCTCGTCCCGCTTCCCCACCACCATCACCGGCTCCACGCCCCACCTCACCGGAACGCCGCCCAGCTTGCTAGCCGTCCAAGCGCTCGGCCCCGTCGGGCAGCCGGACACGGCGGAATCGCGAAGCCCGAGCAGCACAGGTTTCCTGGGGGCCGCCATGATGACGCTCGATCACGTGACCAGCCCGACTACGGTGGCCAGGGAGGCGCGGCTCGGCGCATGCGCACTGCTTTTCCAGCGCGACTTTCTAGGACCGAGCGGTGGCGCAAGAGTTAAGCCGTCTGCCTTGCAGGCGCTAGCCTAGGACGGATCGTGGTTCGATTCCCGGCGTCCCATAGTGTCCCCCAAGCCAGGAGTGATTTTTGAGCGTAAAGCCAGGACTAACTCCTGAGCGTCACCGGGTGTGACCCCCAAATCCAGCTAGATTCACGCGTCCTAGTGGCTCTTGCAGGGGCCTCGCTCTCTGGGAACCCGCAGGCCTTTCAATGCACTGATACCTGGAGCATGTCAAATGTGCATCATGTGTCATGTTAGACATTTATTTGCCAGGGGCTGAAGCAAAGGTTTTGTTTTGCATTGGCGGTTCCCTCCATTTTCAATCACTCCCATTCTATCCCTTTGCAGACTCCCAGGAGTAGCGTGGAGTGTGGCTGATGAAAGGAAAAAACTAACCAGAGGGGCAGGAGTGGTAGCACGATTGTCTTGCATGCGGCTGACTTGAATTCGATGCCCCAGCAGCACCAGGAATGACCCCCTGAGAGTAAAGTCAGGAGTAACCCCTGACCTTCACTGAGTGTGAGCCCCCCAAATCTAACCAGAAATAAATGAGATACTATTCTTGTAAAGAAAAAGAAAATCAGGGGCCGGAAAGATTATATACACACACACACACACACACACACACACACACACACACACACACACACACACACACACATATACACATATATCAAGAAGGGCACTTGCCTTGCACATGACTGACTCAGATTCAATCCCGGGCACTGCAGATAGACCAAGCGCCGCCAGGAGATCCCTGAGGGAAGAGTCAGGAGTAACTCCTGAGCATTGCTGAATGGCACCCCCCCAATAAAATAAAAATTAATAAGAATCAACTGACTCGGGGCCGGGCGGTGGCGCTGGAGGTAAGGTGCCTGCCTTACCTGCGCTAGCCTTGGATGGACCACGGTTCGATCCCCCCGCGCCCCATATGGTCCCCCAAGCCAGGAGCGACTTCTGAGCGCATAGCCAGGAGTAACCTCTGAGCGTCACCGGGTGTGGCCCAAAAACCAAAAAAAAAAAAAAAAAAAAAAGAATCAACTGACTCTTACTTTGGGAGTCTTTTTTGGGGGGCCACACCCGTTGACGCTCGCTCAGGGATTACTCCTGGCTATGCGCTCAGAAATCGCTCCTGGCTTGGGGAACCATATATGGGACACCAGGATATCGAACCGAAGTCCGTTCTAGGCTAGCGCAGGCAAGGCAGACGCCTTATCCCTTGCGCCACCGCTCCAGCCCTTACTTTGAGAGTCTTAATTCCTTTTCTCATTTTTGTGATGGGTGTAGGAGAGAATTTTGTATGACACTAGGCGGTATTCAGGGCTTACTTCTGGCTCTGTGATCAGGATCACTACTGGAAGTGCTTTAGGGACTGTTTATGGAGCTGGGGATCATATTTGGGTCGACTGTGTGCAAAGCAAGCTTCCTATCTATGGTACTATCAATCTGGCCTTATATTTTTATTTTATTCTTTTATTTTAGTTTTTGGTCCACACCGGTGACACTCAGGGGTTACTCCTGACTCTGTGCTCAGAAATCACTCCTGGCTCAGGGGACCATATGGAACTCCGGGAATCAAACCCACGTCAATCCTGGGTCAGCCGCGTGTAAGGCAAACACCCTACTGCTGTGCCATTGCTCTGGCCCCTCACTCTTTTACATAGGGACTGGGACCCTGGGTTTAACTCCTAATAGTACTAGACTCCAGATGTTCTCTAGGCCCTGTGGGGCAGGTTTAGTGCTGGGCATTGTGGGCCATTAGAGGCATTAAGGACTGAATTCAGGGTCTCAAACCTGCCAAACATGTGCCCTACTAACTGGAGTTAGATCCCTAGGCCGTGCAGTCTCATTATTTTAAATTTCTGGGCCACAACTGACAGTTTTCCGGGCTTACACCTGGCTCTCTGCCCAGGAATAACTCTTGGCAGTGCTCCTTGGTACATTTGGGATGCCAGGGCTTGAATCCAGGTTAGATGCATACAAGTAAGGCAAGCACCCTGCCCACTGTACTATCACTCCAGTTCAAGACATGCATTTAAAAATCACTGTACTGGCACAGGAGTGATTGATTATACAGCGATAGGATGTTCGCCTTCCATGCTTCCAAGCTGAGATGAACCCGGTTTGATTCCCGGCATCCCATATGGACCCCTGAGCCTGCCAGGAGCGATTTCTGAACGCAGATCCAGGAGTAACCAAGAACACCACCAGCTTTGGTCAAAAAAATAAAATAAAATAAATAAAAACCACTGTACTATTTCTCTAGCCCTGTGCAACCTCACTTTTAAGCAGGTCAAGCAGGAAGGTACCTGCTCCCATTCCAAGCCCATAACACCATGCAGAATCGGTGTCTGCTTTGGCATCTGCCCAGTGTGCCATCAAGTCCTCATATGGGTTCCATGTTTCTTGGAATTTCCACTTCTAAGTATTAAATCGAGGAGGGAAAAAAAAAATGGGCGGGAGCAATAGCTCAACGGAAGTGTATTTGCCTTGCACTCAGCCAACCCAGGACAGACCCCATATGGTTCCTGAGCCTGCCAGGAGCAATTTCTGAGCGCAGAGCCATAAGTAATGCCCAAACATCATGAGGCATGCTCACTCCAAATAGTAAGTAAATAAAATAAAAAAATAAATAAAAGAAAGTTTAAGATGTTAGGCCAGGAAGATAAGATAGATAGTCCAAAGGACTGGAGCACAGGCTTTCCATGCTAGAGGCTTGGATGCTATTGAGCATGGTACCCTAAGCACCACTGAAAGCGACCTTCCAAACCCAAGTTAAGAGCATTTTCTAGCATTGCTAGGAGTGTGCTGCCTTTCCCAAGAGTTTCAGGGCCAAAAAGATGACAAGTGGGCTTAAGTGCATGTTTTGCAAGTATGGGATCCAAGTTCAATCTCTGGCACTGCATGGTTCCTAGAGCAGTCTTTGAACATCAAGCCATAAGCAGTCCCTGAATGCTAATCAGGTGTGTTCCCCAAATCCCACTAGAATAGAAAATAAAAGGCAGGGGGGATGGCTTAGAGGCAAGTAGGAGACTCAAGTTGAACATTGGTGCTATCTGTGTGTGGCAGCCACAGACAGCAGGGCCATAGGAATCCTTGCTGGCATCATGACAAAGTGTGACAGCAACTGTCCTCCGCAACTGATGTGAGAGCACAGAGTGCAGAGTGTGGCTTTTGGTGAGCACCACAGCACCCTCTAGTGATCCTAACCAAAATGTGCAGGAACACAGGCCAAAAGATGTAAACCTCTGAGTTTTATCTCACCTTTATTTTTATTTTGGTGTTCGGGGCCACAACCAACAGCTCTCAGGGGCTACTCCTGGCTCTTTCCTTAGAAATAGCTCTTGGTAGGCTCAGGCGTCCATATGGGATGCCGGGGATTGAACCCGGGACTGTCCCAGGTTGGCCACATTCATGATAAACGCCCTACCATTGTGCTATCACTATGGCTCCTTGTCTTACCTTTAGAGGAAGGGAAGACCTCTGGACAGGGTCCCACTCTAGTTTTCCTAAACTCAATGAGAACAACCAAAGCCAATAGGAGAGAAGCTTTATTCACCCTCCTTGCACTGCACAGCATGTCGGGGCATCAAATTCAAGACTCCAATCATATTTATCTTTCTTTTTTGGGGGGGTCACACCCGGCAGCTCTCAGGGGCCACTTCTGGCCCTATGCTCAGAAATTACTCTTGGCAGGCTCGGAGGACCATATGGGATGCCGGGATTTGAACCGTCCTTCTGCATGCAAGGCAAACACCCTACTTCCATGCTATAATAATTATATCTTAAAACTACATTCCAGGGGCCGGCAAGGTGGTGCTAGAGGTAAAGTCTGCCTTGCAAGCGCTAACCAAGGACCGCGATTTGATCCCCCGGCGTCCCATATGGTCCCACCAAGCCAGGGGCGATTTCTGAGCCCTTAGCCAGGAGTAACCCCTGAGCATCAAACGGGTATGACTCAAAAACAAAAACAAAAACCGCCGGATAGATAGCATGGAGGTGGGGCGTTTGCTTTTCATGCAGAAAGTCGTTAGTTCGAATCCCAGCATCCCATATGGTCTCCCGAGCCTGCCCCCGAGCGATTTCTGAGCATGGAGCCAGGAGTAACCCCTGAGCACTGCCGAGTGTGATCCAAAAACAAAACAAAACAAAACCCCAAAACTACATTCCAGTGTGTCAATTAAGGACACACAAGATTAATTGCAAGCTGTAGCAAAACAAGGCATGACCCCATTCTGTCCAGATGTGACGGGAACCAGATTTGGAGACACTGTCCAGGGTCTGTCTGAGTGCACTTTTCCACAACTTATCAGGGATCCAGTCCATGTGTGCTGGTGAAGTCCAGGGGCTAACAGGGATTCAATAAACATAACTGGGTGCCCAGAAATCTCAGGGGCAAGCTGGTAGCCCTCACTTGACTCAGCAGTATGTGGCTGCATTTTACCAATTCCCTATTTTGGGGGGAGGGATTACACCCAGAGGCGCTCAGGGGTTACTCTTGGCACTGCACTCAGAAGTCACTCCTGGAAGGCTTGGGAGACCATAAGGGATGCCGGGAATCAAACTAGAGTCTGTCCAGGGTTGGCTCTGTGCAAAATAAATGCCCTACCGCTGTGCTATTGCTCCAGCCCACCAATTCCTTAGGGTATCTAACAAGTGGAACTAACTCAACTAGCTCACAAGGAGAGGATCAGAAAGTCACAATTTTCTTCCATCTGTACCAGGAACTAGAGTGGAGCCCTGAAGCTCTCCATCAGCTGGCAAATGGGATGCTAGGGATCAAGCCCAAGTCAGCTGCACGCAAGGCAAATAAATGTCCTGCCTGCTGTGCTATATTGCTCCAGCCCCCTAGCCATCAGCTGTACTGATTTTTGGGCCCCTTAAACTCTTCTATGCCTCATATGAGAGGAGACTCTGATTATCTGGCCAGGAGATGGTAAAAAAAAACATCCTTTTGTTTTGTTTTTGTTCACACCCGGTGGCACACAGGGGTTACTTCTGGCTCTGTGTTCAGAAGTCGCTCCTAGCTGGCTCAGGGGACCATATGGGATGCCGGGATTCGAACCACCATCTGTCCTGGGTTGGCCACGTATAAGTCAAACACCCTACGCTGTACTATCTCTGGCCCCAGAAGCCATCCTTGATGTTGGTTAGGAATTCTCTGGAAACATTTGTTTTGTTTTGGGGCCACCCTCTGCCATGCTCAGTAATCCCTCCTTGCAGTCTTGGCAGGGGATCAAACCATGGTTGGCTATGCACAGGCAAATATCTGAACCCTTATACTTTCTCTCCACCCCAGATACATTTTATTGGCATTATAATGAATATATTATCGTTGGGATTTGGGCCATGATGCTTTGATGCTCAGTGCTTACTATGGAGAAACCGTATGTGGGGCAGTGCTGCAGATCAAACCACTGCTGGCCACATGCATTTCTCCCCCATGCATTTTAGTTTTTTGGATCACACCCAGCAGCACTCAGGGGTTATTCCTGGCTCTATGCTCAGAAATTGCTCCTGGCAGGCTCGAGGGATCATATGGGATGCTGGGATTTGAACCACCGTCCTTCTGCATGCAAGGCCCCACCCCCATGTATTTTATTAGATATTTTTTGATCCCCGACCTCCCTGGTTAGCCATGTGCAAGGCCACAAGCACTCTCCCAGCTATATATAACCTAGTGTCATGATGGCTTCCTGGTACTGCACTGTAGATTGAACTGTCACGCATGAGGAACCCCAAAGCAGCTCTCAAGAACAGAGGGTTCTTGGTGCTTGTGGAATAGGGGTGTGAACTCAAGCCACAGACTTGGAAGGCAGGTATCTGGCTGGGACTCAAGAGACGTAGCTTTCTTTTTAATTTTTGGCTTTTGGGCCACACCTGGCAATGTTCAGGGCTTACTCCTAGCTGTGTGCTTAAGACTCCCTCTTGGCAGGGCTTGTGGGACCCATATAAGGTGCTAGGGATCAAACTAGTAATGGTCACATACTATGCAAGCACTTTAACCCCTATCAGGCCTGATACAGTTTTTATAGCTATCTAGTACATGAGAATATATAATTTCGGGGCCGGGAAGGTGGCGCTAGAGGTAAGGTGTCTGCCTTACAAGCGCTAGCCAAGGAACGGACCGCGGTTCGATCCCCCGGCGTCCCATATGGTCCCCCCAAACCAGGGGCGATTTCTGAGCACATAGCCAGGAGTAACCCCTGAGCATCAAACGGGTGTGGCCCAAAAACAAAAAAATAAAATAAAAAAAAAAAAAGAGAATATATAATTTCTTCAAAGTCATGAAGGTGAAGAAAAGATAAGGGGAATTTTAATTAAAATTTACTTTGAAAAAAAGAAGAAAAAAAAAGGGGCCGGAGAGATAGCATGGAGGTAAGGCATTTGCCTTTCTTTTTGTTTTTGGGCCACACCCGGCATTGCTCAGGGGTTACTCCTGGCTGTCTGCTCAGAAATAGCTCCTGGCAGGCACGGGGGACCATATGGGACACTGGGATTTGAACCAACCACCTTTGGTCCTGGATTGGCTGCTTGCAAGGCAAACGCCGCTGTCCCGGTGTCCCATATGGTCCCCCGTGCTTGCCAGGAACAATTTCTGAGCATGGAGCCAGAAATAACCCCTGAACACTGCCGGTTGTGACCCAAACAAAAAAAAAATTTTTTTTTGAGGGGCTGGAGCAGTGGCGCTAAAGGTAAGGTGTCTGCTTTGCAAATGCTAGCCTAAGCCAAAGAGCGGTTTGATCCCCGGTGTCCGATATGGTCCCCCAAGCCAGGAGCAATTTCTGAGTGCATAGCCAGGAGTAACCCCTCAGCGTCAACGGGTGTGGCTCAAAAAATTTGGGGAGGGGAGTGGAGAGACAGCATAGCAGTAGGGCATTTGCCTTGCATGCAGCAGCCCAGGACGAACCTGGTTTCGAATCCTGGCATCCCATATGGTCCCCTGAGCCTGCCAGGATCGATTTCTGAACTTAGAGCCAAGAGTAACCACTGAGTGCTGCTGGGTGTGGCCCAAACCCCCCCACCCCAAAAATTTTTTTTGGGGGGGTTCAGGGTTTATTCCTGGCTCTGCACTCAGGAATCACTCCTCGTGGTCTCCAGGAGACTATATAGAGTGCTGGGTATCAAACCCAGGTCAGCTGCATATAAGGCAAGCACTCTACCAGATGAACGGTCTATCTCTCCAGACCCCCAATTTTTTGAGGGAGCCACTCTGGCAGTACTCAGAGTTTACTCCTAGCTCTGTTCTCTGGCATCACTCCTGGCAGGCTCAAGGGAATCACATGGAGTGCCAGTAAATCAAACCCAGGTGAATCATATGCAAGACAAACATCTTTTCCACTGTCCTATCTTATCTGGCTCCAGCCTCTTTTTATGTTGTTGGTTTTTGTATTTTGGGTCACATTCCAGTAGTGCTCAGGGGTTACTCCTGGCTCTGCAATCAGGAATCACTCCTGGTGGGCTCAGGGAACCATATGGGATGTCAGAAATTAAACCCAGATCAGCCACATGAAAGATACTGTATCATCGCTCAAGCTTCCAGCCTCTTTTTTTTTTTTTTTTTTTTTTTTTTTGGTATTTTTGGGCACATCTGGCAGTGCTTAGGGTTTACTCCTGGCTCTGTACTCAAGGATCACACCTAGTAGACTTGGTAGACTAGTAGACTTGGGGGACAATCTGTGATGCTGTGATGCACATGTGTAAGGATAAAGGAATTTGATTAGATTCCAAGCCGTCTTATGACTTCATGACTGTCCCCTTCCCTGATGCACAGACACCCTCTCTCCCTGCTTCCTCTCAGGGGACCACCCAACACTGCACACCTGCTCACCATTTATGGTACCCCCCTACCCACCAGTGAAGGTGGCTGCCTCCCTTGGCCCTCCCATACCTGCCTAGAGCCCCATCTCAGCGAACACCAGGTAGCGCCTCTAGATGGCCTCCGAGGTATCTTTATTTTTCTAGCTGGTCTGAGAACAGTACGAACACAAGGTCAGAAAGATCAGTTGTACTAAAAACCTCCGGTCGATTGTAGAACAGCAGGAGTACAGGCACAGAGCAAAAAGGGGGGTTGCCATTCCAGACCAGCCTCCCCCTCAAAAGGACTCTGTGGTCCGAGCTGACCACTAGGTGGTGCTCTGGGCTGGACCATGCAGTGTAGACTGGGTATGGTGAGGAGGGACAAGGACCAGTGACAATCAGGGCTTCGGCTGAGCATGGCTTTATTAGCTTCGAGCCTCCCGATGCTGCTTGATGAAATTGATCAGCCCGTTGGTGGAGGAATCATGCGTGGTCACTGGGTTGCTGCCTTCCAGTTCAGGCTCGATGTTCTTAGCTAGCTGCTTTCCCAGCTCCACTCTGCCAGCAAGGGAAAGATTCAGATGAGGAAGGTGCCAGGTTTGGGGCAGGAACCCACAAGCCAGGCTGCCAAAACTGCTTGCCCTTCCCTAAGGGCAGCTACTCACCCCCACTGGTCGTAGCTGTTGATGTCCCAGATGACGCCCTGCACGAAGATCTTGTGCTCATACATGGCTGTGGGGGCGGCAAAGGGTGTGTGCATTAGGGCTCCGATGCCCAAACAACTGACCCCCACAGTGAGGTGACTGGCCCTCACTCACCAATCAAGGCTCCGAGCATGAACGGGGTGAGCTTGGTGAACACAATGGAGTTGGATGGGCGATTTCCTTCAAAGACCTGTAGAAAACAGGCCGAGGTTACCCCAAGAGTTCTTCTCCCCATGACCTCAAAGGGCAGGTCACAGAGCCCTGTAGCTGCCATGTGCAGCCCCAGCCAGGCTCCTCCCAACACCTTTAACCTCTGAAGTCTCGAGGGGGCAGCACTGACCTTGTGTGGCAGGATCTTCTCCAGCTCCTTGCTGTTCTTCCCTGCAGCCTGCAGCTCCTTCCGGGCCTCTTCTGTGGACTTCCCCTTCATCAGGGCCTCAGTCTGGGCCAGGAAGTTGGCCAGGAGGATCTGGCAGGAGAGACAGACAGTTCCCAGTTCTGCTTGGAAGTACAGAGCTGTGGGCAGTAGTCCCGGGCTGCCTGCTGCTGCCCCGCGCCTTTGTCCCAGCTCCAGTCTGGCTGCTCACCCAATCCCAGAGCTCAGAAGCAGCAAGGGGGAGGCACAGAGCGTGTCTGGTGATACCGAAAGTAGGTCACGACAGCAACTACTGCGCGCCCACACACACACACACACACACGCACACGCACACACACACACAGGCAATATACACCATGCCACTCGTCAAAGATCCTGGAAAGAACTTTATACCAATATTTATTTCTGGGGCCGGAGAGATAGCATGGAGGTAGGGTATTTGCCTTGCATGCAGAAGGAAGGTAGTTTGAATCCCGGCATCCCATATGGTCCCCTGAGCCTGCCAGGAGCAATTTCTGAACATAGAGCCAGGAGTAACCCCTGAGCGCTGCTAGGTGTGACCCAAAAACAAAAACAAAAAAAATTTTTTTTTTACTTTCTGTCTTGGGCCACATTCGACAGTACTCAGGGGTTACTCCTGGTTCTGCACTCAGGAAAATCACTCCTGGCGGGCTTGGGGGACCATAAGGGGTGTTGTGGATTGAATCTGTATTGGATGTGTGCGAGACAAGCACCTATCTGCTGTATTATGGCCCTGGCTCTTCTCAACATCTTTTTGGGGATTTAGGGGTTTTGCATTTTGGGACCATATCTGATTGGGTGGATTTGGGGGGGTGGGTTACTCAGAGAACCAGGTGGTGCCAAAGATAGAATCTGGGCCTCCTACATGTGAAGTAGATGCTCAGCCTCTTACTCTGTCTCTCAGGCCCCTTTATCTGTCTTTTTGTATTTGTTTTTGGGCCACAATCGGCGGCGCTCAGAGGTTACTTCTGGCTCTGTGCTCAGAAATTGCTCCTGGCAGGCTCAGGAGATCATATGGGATGCCAGAAATGGAACTTGGGTCTGTCCAGGGTTGGCTGCGTGCAAGGCTAACGCCCTACTGCTGTGCTATCTCTCTGGCCCCGTCTATATCAGTCTTTGATGATTCCGAAGAAGGTAGGTGTCACCTCTACTTTCTATGAGTCTCAGTTTCCTTTACTCAAATCTGACCCTCAGAGGTTCAGATAATTCGGACCCAGGCCTCTGGTTGCACGGCTTGTGCCCTGTGCCACTCCACATCACCTGGCAGGGCACCCCCATCAAGGCCTCTGTCAGTTTCACAACTGCACAACTTGCCCACACGCCACTGTGTGGGATAGTGGAGGGTATTCCTGTGTTTGCCCATGGTGAAGCCTTGGATGCTACCATCTAGCTAAAGGAGACAGTGTAGGTAGAATCAATGTCACAGACCTCAAGAGAGATTAGCAAGACAGGCGCAATGTGACCTCAGAAGAAGTATAGCAAATCCTCACTTAACCTTGTTGCTAGGTTACTGGAAATTGTGGAAACGAAGCAAAACAAAAAAAGCAGGCCCTTGAATAATGGGGGTTCACTCGGTGGAAGTGAGAGCCCTGATTCTTCCAGAGATCTGACAAATGGGGCCAGAGGGATAGCATGGAGATAAGGCATTTGCCTTGCATTCAGAAGGTCAGTGGTTCGAATCCTGCCACCCCATATGGTCCCCCGAGCCTGCCAGGAGCAATTTCTGAGCACAGAGCCAGGAGTAACCCGAGCACTGCCGGGTGTGACCCCCCCAAAAAAAAACAAAAACAAAAACAAAAAAACAAAAGAGATCTAACAGAAAAGAAAAAAAATGTTTTTTGGTTTTTGGGTTATACCCAGTGTGCTCAGGGGTTACTCCTGGCAGGCACAAGGGATCATATGGGATGTCGGGATTTGAACCGTGATTTGAATCATGTGTTGGTCGAGTGCAAGGCAAACACCCTATCACTGTGCTATTGCTCCGGCCCCTCAAAAAACATTTCTGCAAGCAAGGCAGAGAGATGTGACCAAAGACAAGGCTGGAGAAAGCAGAAGCTAGCTAGGGCCTTAGCCAACTGCCAATGGTTTGGAGGCAGGTGGGAACTGAATTGTGGCCCCGCAATCAGAGGGAGATAAATGCTACTGACAGCTGAATGAGCAAAAGCAAGGGTGTTAGCCTCAAGTCCCTGGAATGGACACCAGCAATGATCAGCCACCCTTGGGAGGCGAGATGGGACATCTGGGGGGTTTCTCACCTTGTGATGCAGGCCCTTCCGGATGGGGTGCTGGGGCTGCACAGGGATGAGGAAATCACACGGGATCATCTTGGTGCCTGTGGAGGGCGCCGAGTCAGCCTCCCCCTGATGCTGGCAATGGCCTATGTACCCTGGGAGTGGGCGTGGGTGGGGCCTACCTTGGTGGATGAGCTGGTAGAAGGCATGCTGGCCGTTGGTCCCTGGCTCACCCCACACAATGGGGCCTGTCTGGTAGCTCACGCGGGCTCCCGTCTTGGTGATGTACTTCCCGTTGGACTCCATGTCGCCCTAAATGGGGACAGAAATCCAGCCCTATAGCTGCCTGGAGTGTTGATTTCCTGTCTGGGATGTACCAGACATGCCGTCCTGTCCTGGCCCTATGGGGTGTCCACAGGCTCCTTCTTCTTCCCCTGGTCTGTGGGCACAGAGAATCTCAGCTTTCTTGGCATGTGTGAAGGGGTAGAAAGGAAAAGAGGCTCTTTAAGGGTAGACAGGGTCTGCCAAGGTCAATCCTTCTGTTTTCTTCTACTTGGTTTTGGTTTTAGGGACACACCTGAGAGCACTCAAGGTTACTCCTGGCTCTGTGCTCAGAGATCAGTCCTGGCAGGTCTTGGAGGATTGTATGGGTGCTGGGGATCAAACCCAGCTGGGCTGTGTGCACGGCCAGCATCCTACCTGCTGTACTAGCCCTGCAGTCCAAACAGGCTATGGCCTCTTCTAGCAGGTAGGTTTCCCATCCCCATAATCATAGGGTCCCTTCCAGGGGAGGTAAAGCCTGCTGTGTCATCCAGGGTCAGCAGGACAGGGACTGTGTCAGTGTTAATCAAGAGGAGAGGGGTGTGAGAGCTGCCCAGAGCCTGTTTGGACCTGCTCAGGGGTGCTTGTATCCAGGGCATTCCGGGGGGGCTCTCAGATGCAGAGAGCTGTGAGAAGCCCTTTTAGCACCAGACAACAGATGTTGCCAACTTGGTTTTCTGGAGGGATGAAAGTGTTGCAAAAAACCAGAGGGATCCTGACCATCCAGATATAGTTTATCTGGCCTGGAGTCAGACCAGTCCCTCCTGTTGCAGTAAAGCCTAATGATGCTCTGCCCCAACAGACTTTGGTGGGGAACATCTGCCTTAAGATAGCGGAGCAGGGGCTGGGCGGTGGCGCTGGAGGTAAGGTGCCTGCCTTGCCTGTGCTAGCCTAGGACGGACCTCGGTTCGATCCCCCGGCGTCCCATATGGTCCCCCAAGAAGCCAGGAGCAACTTCTGAGCGCATAGCCAGGAGTAACCCCTGAGCGTCACAGGGTGTGGCCCAAAAACCAAAAAAAAAAAAAAAAAAAAAAGATAGCAGAGCAAAGGTGACAAGAACCAAGACTCAGGGACCTCCCAAAGTCAAGGGAGATAATCAGTACCTGCTGGAAGTAGGCAGCAAAGCGATGCATATATTGGTCATAGGGCAGCAAAGCCTGTGTCTCACATCCGAAGCAGTTGATGTACCAGATGCCCAGTAGAGCCAGCAGGACAGGGGCATTCTTCTCTAGGGGTGCTGTGCAGAAGTGATTGTCCTGGAACCAGAGCAGGGGGTGGAAGGTAGGAGTAAGCGGTCTGGAATTGGTGGAAAGAGGGAGAGAGCAAGAGAGGGAGGCCTCACCCTACATTACACACAGGTAGAAAACACACGCCTCAAAACTCACCATCCAATGAGCTCCTGATAGCAGCTGCTCAAAGTTGTCAAATCCTGCAACACAAACACAGAGTCAGGTTGGAGCAATAGCACAGTGGGTAGGGCACTTGCCTTGTGAATGGTCAACCCCCAGAACCTCATATGGCCCCCCAAGTCATGCTAGGATTGAACCCTAAATGCAGGGCCAGTAGTAAGCCCTGAACATCAAGAGATATGTACTATATCCCAATGGAAAAAAAAAGGCAGTGTCAGAGGCGACAGTCAAGTCCTCTCACAGGACACACAACTTTCCTGGAAACAGAAAAGGTGAAGCAGTCAGAATGTCAGGGGTGCAGGAGCTTTTTTTTTGGTTTTTGGGCCACACCCGGCGGTGCTCAGGGGTTACTCCTGGCTGTCTGCTCAGAAATAGCTCCTGGCAGGCACAGGGGACCATATGGGACACCGGGATTCGAACCAACCACCTTTGGTCCTGGATCAGCTGCTTGCAAGGCAAACGCCGATGTGCCATCTCTCCGAGGAGCTTTATTTAACAATAGGAGGATCTATAGTATATGACTAAGGCACTTGTCTTGCATGTGGCCGACTCAGGTTCGATCCCTGACATTCCAGACAGTCCCTTGAGCACCATCAAGAGTGGTTCCAGAATGCTGAGCCAGGAGTAATCCCTGAGCACCCCACAACAAAAAAAGAGGTGAAAGTCTGGAGGATGGGCAGCAGCGGCTTCTTGGTGAGTGGCCTGGATCCCAAGGGCAATTGACTGCATCCAGCAGTGGGGAGACTGGGCTCTAGGGAAACAGACAAGCCAACCCACAAACACCAAGAAAAACACAATATCCCCTTGGGACAGCAAAGCAATGCTCCAGGGCCTGTGGGCTGAGGGCATGCCTGGCTTGCAGGAGGCCTGGGTTCCACCCCCAGGATTGCGAGGTTCCTTGAGCAGAGCCCAGATCAGCCAAGCACCATGGGTATGGTGAGGGAGAGTACAGTGGGTAAATCTATGGAACCAAACGGGCTGGATCCCTGGTACCCCCATCAGGTCCCCCAGAGCCGGCCAGGAATGAACTCTTGAGTACAGAGGTTGGTTGGAGAAAGCCCTGTCACAGCTAGAGTTGGCCTCCAAAGCAAAGCAAAGGAAAAAACAAAAGCAGAGAAACTAGAAGCCCATGGGACAAGTGGGGGTAAGTATGGCACAGGTGCACTGTGTCACCTCTAATCTCAGACTGGGCAGAAACACTCACCGACATGCAAGGCAATGGAGAGTCCGATGGCGGACCACAGCGAGTAGCGACCTCCTACCCACTAGGAGAGACCAGAGAGGGGATTGGAGAAGGGTTGGTGCCCCCACCCCCCACCCTCCCCACCACCAACATCTCCCCCCCCCAAGTAAAGCACTGCCTCGGCTGCAGCTGGGAGGGCCTATCCCAGCCACCTCTCTGGGCCGCCCAACAAGGTGGCCGCCTGCCTCAGGCCTGTGCCTAACCTCTTCAAGTTGCCACCTCCTCACACACGCCAGCACCGCGAGCTCATACCTGTGACCAAACTCTCCAAGCATTGACGGACGCAGCCCCCCAACCTGAGCTAACCCACTTCCCTGGCACTGACCGAGCAGAACCGTGCTTGCCTGCATTGGGGACGGATCCTGGGAGCCTGCCAGGACTGGCACTGTGCCAGGTCTGCCTTCTCAGACTCAGATCCAGCCCCTGCACTACCTTGATCAAGACAGATCACACTTCCTGGAGATGCAGCACCCTACAAGTCTATCCCAGCAACTATCCATTTACGGCACCACAGAAACAAAGAAACCCTTCCTACCTGGGCTACCAGTTCAAAAGAATAAGATTTGCTCTCTCCAGACATACTGACAGACCCTGTGCCATTCAAGAAAACTGTCTGACAGACCCAGCCTCAAATCTGTCATTCCTGATTCTACATAATGCATGACAGAACCAGCCTCCTACCTGTTCTGTTACGAGATTCCTCACAAACGACAGACCAGCCTCTTACCTGTGCCATTCCCTACTCATGTATGAGAGGCCCAGTCTCCTACCTGTGCCATTCCTGACTCATGAGACACAGCCTCCTACCTGTAACATTCCTGGCTCATGTATGACAGACCCAGCCTCCTACCTGTAACATTCCTGGCTCATGTATGACAGACCCAGCCTCCTACCTGTAACATTCCTGACTCATGTATGACAGACCCAGCCTCCTACCTGTTCTGTTACCAGATTCCTCACAAGCAAGAGACCCAGCCTCATACCTGTACAATTCCCGGCTCATGGATGAGACCGAACTTCCTACCTGTGTAGTTACCAGACTCTTCATGTATAACAGACCCAGGCTCCTACCTGTGCCATTCCTTGCTCATGCTGTATGGACAGACCCACGCTCCTACCTGTGCCATTCCTCGACTCATGTATGAGACCCAGCCTCCTACTTACGCCATTCCTGACTCATGTTGAATGACAGATCCAGCCTCCTACCTGTGCCATTCCTCGGATCATGTATGAGACCCAGATTCCTACCTGTGTAGTTACCAGACACCTCATGAATAACAGACCCAGTAGCCTACCTGTGCCATTCCCGACTTATGTTGGATAACAGATTCAAACTCCTACCTGTGCCAATCCCAAACAATGTTGTATGACAGACCCAGCCTCCAAGCTGTGCCATTCCTCAACTCATATATGAGACGCAGTCTCCTACCTGTGCTATTCCTCGACTCATGTATGACAGACCCAAACTCTTACCTGTGACACTGCTACTCATGTATGAGACCCAGCTTCTTACCTGTACCATTTCCGACTCATGTATGAGACACAGCCTCCTACCTGTAACATTCCTGAATCATGTATGACACACCCAGGCTCCTACCTGTGCCATTCCTGGCTCATGTTGTATGGCAGACTCGGGCTCCTACCTGTGCCATTCCTGACTCATGAATGAGACCCAGCCTCCTACCTGTACCATTCCCTACTCATGAGAGAGACACAGCCTCCTACCTGTATCATTCCTGACTCATGTATAAAAGACCCAGCTTCCTACCTGTGCCATTTCTTGACTCATGTATGACAGACCCAAGCTCCTACCTGTGACATTGCAACTCATGAGACCCAGCCTCCTACCTGTACCATTCCCAACTCAAGAGACACAGTCTCCTACCTGTACTATTCCTTGACTCACGTATAAGAAACCCAGCCTCCTACCTATGCCATTCCTCGACTCATGTATGACAGACCCAGTCTCCTTACCCATGCTATTCCCGACTCATGTATGAGAGACCCAGACTCCTACCTGTGCCATTCCCAACTCCTCAGGTTGTATGAAAGACCCAGCTCACACCTGTGCCATTCCTGACTCTTCATGTACATGAGACCCAGGCTCCTACCATTCTGACTCGTGTGTGACATACTCAGCCTCCTACCTGTGCCATTCCTGACTCCTCACGCTCTATGAGACCCAGCCTCATACCTGATTCCTGAGGATATACGACAGAACCAGCACCTCCAATCTAAGACATAACCTGATCCCCAAGCTGCATAATAGATCAAGGTTTCTCACCTGTGCCATTCTTCATGTCTCAGGCCATATGATAGACTGAGCTGTATAAATGAGTCATTACTTATCTACTTAAGCTGTATGACAGACCCTGCACCTCTTACCTGTGCCATTCTCGGCCTTGAGACTACGTAAGAGACCCAGCCTTTTGCCGGTGTTATTTCTGACTCTTCAGGCCATACAAGAGACCTAGCCTTAGATTGTATGACAGACCAAGCCTTCTCCTACCTGTGCCATTCCTGACTCCTCATGCTGTATGACAGACCCAGGCCTACCTGTGCCATTATTGACTCTTCATGTTGTATTGCAGACTTCACTATCCTACCTGTGCTGTTACCTAACTCCTGAGGCTGTGTCGCAGATCCAGCCTCTTACCTGTGCCATTCCCGATTCCTCCTCAGACTATACGACAGACCCAGTCTCATACCTGTGCCATTCCCGAGTCCTCAAACTACATGACAGACAGCCTCATACCTGGGCCATTCCTGACTCCTCGACTATGACATTCCCAGCCTGATACCTGTGCCATTCCCGACTCCTCAGGTCAGATGACAGACCCAGCATTCACCAACAAGCCATTACTTGACACTTCAGGCTGAATAGAAGACCCAGACTCATACCATTTCTGGCCTTCTGGCTGTCCACCAGACTCAGCTTTCATACCTGTGCCATCTTGACTCCTCAGGATATATAGCAGACCATTCTCATACCTGCAGCATTCCTGACCCTCTGGAAGCATGGCAGACCCAGCTCTCATACCTGTGCCATTACCTGACCTTTCAGGATATATGGCAGACTCAATTCTCATACCTGTGCCGCTACCTGATTCCTCAGGCCATACAGCAGACCCAGACTCATACCTGTGTCATTCTCAACTCTTGATGATGTGTGACGAACCCAGGCCTCCACCTGTGCCATTCTTACCCCATTCAGGCTATACAACAGACCTTGCTTTTTATCAGTGCTATCCCTGACTCCTGAGGCTTTATGAAAGACCCTCCTCACCAAGGCCATGACCGGTCTCTCAGGTTGTCTGAGAGGCCCAGCCTCCTACCTGTGCCATTCTCAGCTCCTCACGAGGTATGATGACAGACCTGGGCCTTCTACTGTGCCATTTCAAACCATCTCAGAGCCATATGACTGACCCAGTTCATTATACTTGTGCCATTCCTGACTCCTCAGGATGTACAATAGACCTGACCTTCACACCTAGGTCATTACCTAAATCTCAGGCCGTATGATGATTCATTCTCATACCTGTGCCATTTCAGATTCCTTGGGTCGCTATGACAGAGCCAGCAACTCTCACTTTTGCCATTACCTGTTTCCTCGGGCTGTGTGACAGACTCAGTCCCACCCCTGTGCACTTTCTGGCTCTTGGGATTCCATGATAACCCAGACCTCACACCAAGTCTTAGCCCTGCTGCCTGCCTCCTGGACACTGACAGACCCAGAAGCTCCTGCCTTCTGGTCCAATTTTCCTATATCAGTTTCAATACATTTCTAGGGACTCAGTCCTTCACTTGCCAAATTGACCATTTCTACTCTGTATCAGTAAAATACCAGAACTCCATTCTCAGTTTCCCAGTGACAAGTTATTATGGAGCAACTGCCTCATTCTTAGACAGTTTGTGGGGAAAAAAATTCATGGAATGGTCCCTGGACACCATTGGCTATGGCCTCCCATAGCCAAAGTCCTCATACTTGGAAGACAGAAAATTCAGTGCAATATAAGGACTATGAGAGTCTTTGGGTTTGGAATAATGGGTGAAGGCCCAGTGGTAGAGCAACCTTCTCACAGAGAAAGAGGATCCACTGAAAATGCTTTGAGTGACTGAACTTCTCACATCTCCTAAGAACGGTCCAAGGCTAGTACCCTTCTAGAGCCAGGGTGAGATGGAAATTCCTATTATCACTGGGGCTGAGTTCTCCCAAGATAAAAGGTGTAGGAAGGAGTGTAGGAAGGTAGAAGCTGGGAGGTAAATCTGTAGGTGAAGAGAGAACAGAAGCAGGAACCTCTCAGAAGCAGCTGGGTTCTGAGAGGAATGAGAGGGTAGCAGGGTGTGTGCGTCAGGACCTCAAGGTGAATTAAAAACTCATCAACAAGGTGAATTTAAAAACTTGAATGAGTGAGTGAATAAATGAGTCAATGAATGAATGAATTGCAATAAATGATCAGTGAATGGCAGGGCCCTGCATCCAAAAAGGGTTTGTTTTAGTAGAATCTGACAGACCACTCGGCTGGACATAAGCTGTCAGTCCTAAGGGGACAGATTCCAGGCTGCAACCTTAACATAGCTAGGTCCTAAGGCCTACTCGGGTCCTACCTCAGTCTCACACCATTGGGAAACACACTTCTCAGAGAAGGTCCCAGAGAGTCTGACTAAGAGAGGGAAGGCTTCACTTCAGGTCTGAGCCTGGCCCATCAACATCACAACCAACAGCTCAGTTCACCCTATCTGGGTTCTCAGACACCTTGAGAGAGATTCAATTCTATTTACATAGGTGACTTCGGCTCCCAGGTCTAATGGGAAAGACCCAGACCTACATCTTGTTTCTTTTTTTTTTTTTTTTTTTTTTGAGGGGGGGCACACCATTTTGATGCTCAGGGGTTACTCCTGGCTATGCACTCAGAATCGCTCCTGGCTTGGGGGGACCATATGGGATGCCGGGGGATCGAACCACGGTCCGTCCTACGATTGTGCTTGCAAGGCAGACACCTTACCTCTAGTGCCACCTCGCCAGCCCCTACATCCTGTTTCTAACTCAGCTCTTCCTCAGATTCCACCCTGCTTGCCCTGGGTACCAACACTCCATGGAGGAGCCACCAATCTCATGGCTAACCAACTTTTCTGCTCCAGACCCCAAATGAGAGAGGCGAGTCCACTACCCAGGACCAGCCCTTGTGCTCCTAAACCCAGGCCTAATTTCTAAGAACTCAGTGGATCTCTAAGAACCTGTGAGGTTTGCAGGCTTCTGGCCCCAATGTCCTTGCTTAAGAGAGCCCTACTGACCCACTCAAGCCTAACTTCCAGCCTGTAGAACTAAGCATCCCCCTGGATGGAAGAGTCTGCCTATCTATGAAGACCGGAGGACATTCTCCAGACCACTTCAGCCCACCTGTGACACTTAGCCTGTGTGGTGACCAAGGCGCTGCCCTCGTGTTCATGCTCAGTTGCTGGTGTTCAGCCCTAACCCCTAGTCTCCCTCAGGACTCCTGAGGTCAGGGACAGAGCACAGGGACTGACATACTAGCCTTGTATGCACTTCAGTTTGATCCCTGGCACCTCCAAGAGCATAGTCAGGAGTGAGTCCTGAACACTGCCAGGTGTGGCCTGAAAACCTGAAAACGACTGTCCCCCTCACAACAAGGAGAACCCAGAGCGATAGGTTTTGGCTACCTGCCTGACACTGGTTCCTCAGCCTGCACCTACCTGTAGATTGACCCCTGCTATCACATGGTACCAGGCAAGTACTTCTTCCTACTTACCATGCCCCATTCCCCATAGTGCATGCAGCAGTGCCTGCTATACCTCTCTGTGCCAAACACCAGCCGTCAGAGCACACCTGTGAGACAAGTGTACCTACCTGCCTTCGTCCTGACTGGATCTTAGACCAGAACTGAAAGTTCATTGGTCCTACCATGGCTCCTCAGATTTTACCTAGTAGATCCACTGTGCTTACCTGAGGTTGAATCCTGGATCCTCACACCACTCCTGGCACCTCAGCTCTGCCTACCTGTGCCTGATCCTGGGTTCAGGGCCCCTTTGTACACATACATATCCTGGTCCTGCCTACCTGTGTTTAACTTCGACTTCTCAGGCCTCCTTCAGAATTGAAGGTCCAGGTCCACCTACCTGTCACTGACCCTGGCTCCCAGGACATACCTGGAGGGCTAGTTCTACTATCCTCTGCTGGATTTGGTCCTCAGATCTCTCTGGCCAGTTTTACCTGTCTGTTCTTGATGCCAGCTCTTCAAGACCACACCTGGCAGGAAATTTTGCCTACCTTTACTGATCCTGGCTTCTCAGATCCTACCTAGCAGGCCAGAGAACCAGAAAGTTGGGCCAGGAAGTAAGGCACTTACATGCATTCTGGGGATCCACCAGGAATAACTCACAGGAGCACTGCTGGGTGTGGCCTCCAAACCAACAAGCAAATAAACCACAGGCCAGTGTTTCCTACCTGTGCTTGATCACTGCTACTTGGGTGACACCTGCTGAGCCAGTAGTTCCTACCTGTGTTGTGCCTTAGCCACTGAGACAATGACTAGCATCCAGTCCTGGGACCTTGAGCCCTTAGAACTCACTGAGATGGTCCACTGCATTCTCTGTGTCGGATCCAGATCTACCTACCAGGAGTGGACTCTAGGCCATCTGCCCTCACCTGGCAGGCCAACTCTGCCTACCTGTGCTTGCTCCTGAGAGGCTTGCATCTCGTCTGTCTGATGCTCACCTGGGTCTGAAGAAGCCCTGCTGTCTCGCCAGACTGGCTTCATTGGGTGAAACTATTCTGATCCTTGTTCCAGCATCTTCCCTGACAAACCCTGCTCTGCACCAGCAGAGAGACTGGGCAATACACACCTGTCAGCCACCAGCTCTCCAGAAGCTGGCCAAAAGCTAGGCTTCAACCCTGGCTCCCTAAGCTCTCATAAGCTATGCAGAGATGCAGTTGCACACTCCTGTCCTGGCCCAGAGATACTCACAACACCCACCAGCTCCCCAGAGCTCCAACACAACCAGTTTGCCCCATACCTGGCTTCACTTCATTTCTTTAGGCCACCTAAGACAAAATCTAGACAAGTCCAAGTCTCTAAACCATAGCTTGGGCCAGGGAATGGCTTAAAGAGATGCTGGGCATGTGGGAGTCCCGGTTTTGATCATGATGTGGTTCCTCCAAACATCAACAGGAGTATCCCTCAAAGAACCTCAGCACAGCTTATCTGGACGATCACCTCTCTGTGTCTTTCATTCCAAAGACACAAGCAGAAAAATTCTACCCACCTGCTGGTCCCAGCTCCTCAGATTCGCACAAGCAATCTCACTCATCAGACTCCCAAATACTGACGTGTAAGTTTATTTCAACCTTCTCAGGCCTCCACAGCTGGGCAGGCTGGAACCATGTCAAGTATGAGGGTTCAGGGTATCTCCCTCACTGTGCTGTGGCTTCCTGCGGCCCTTAGACGCACTCCAGGGTCCTGGCACCCCTCACTATCCACAGCTGCTGAGATGCTAAGTCACTAAAAATGACATATCCTTGTCCCTGTTTGTCACATCTACCTCTTTTGGTCCAACTCTGACACTAGCACACTTACCTGCCACTACCTGACTCATCTTGGCTTAGTCTCCTGGGTGCCCTAAGAAGGTCAGTCAACTCCCCAACCTTGACCAAACTGAGATACCACTACACAGGCCAGAAGTGATGTCCCTCCATCAACTGACTCATGGCTGCTCCTTTCACCTTTCATGGTAAGGGAGGACTTCACTCTGGGAGGACTTGGAATGCCAGTGCCTCAGTGACCTGGTCCAGGGCAGGTTCCTCATCACTCTCTGCTCTGGGTTATCAAGACCTCACCTTCCCAGTAAAGTGCCTCCATCAGTCCACCAACCTATTCCGGAGTCCTCAAAAGGAACCCACCGAGTGTGAGAGAGCCCAGCTCTGTTCCTACCAGGAACTCTGGGCCTTCCTCAGCGTCTGCCTGTTCCTGAGCCAAGTCACCTCTCTGGAGTGATGAGACTCCATGATCCACGCACGACTGCTCCATCATCGCGTTCCAAACCCATCAGAGGCCTGAGGGCTAGACTTCATCTCAGACTAGACTTCACCTCACAGAGCTGGTGCCAGCACTGGTCCCCACGTTCACAGGATTCTGGGGCTCTGCCTCTGCACCTTTACCTGTCCTGGCTGGGCTCCTGGTGCAAACTCACCTGACCCGTCCTGTTTCTCCACACCTTACTTGTCACAACTGCTCCAGAGAGTGCTGACAGCCGAACCCTGCGCGCCCCCAGTCTGGTGGCAGCACACACAGCTGTGCCATGACTGGCGCCAACAGCCCACGCTGCACGCACCTACCTGCACCTGTCTCTCAGAGCCAGAGCTATCTCTCTCAGTCTGCCTGTCTCCTCTCTCTCACCTGTGGGCCCTGGCACTAGGCTCTCTATCTGTTCCTGCCCCTGGCTCCAGAGACGCCTCCTTCACCTTTCTGTACCCATCACACACCCTCAGTGCTTGGCAGGACCCGTCATAGTCTCCATTAGCACAGACCCCCACCGAGCCAGCCTGGCACCTGGGCATCTCGCCTGTCACAGCCCATGTCTGCACCCACCCTCTGCCAGGCCTAGGGCCCACCACTGCATGCTGAGTAGTCAGGACCAGGAGAAGCCACAGCTCGGCTGCCTCAGGCCAACACCTGCTAGGGCACCAGAGTGTGGCAGTAGGGAGGCAGGTGCCCCCTCCTTTATGAGGAGGCCACACTTGTTAGAAGCTGCATCGTCTGGGGAGACAGCGATGCCTAACAGATCTGAGTGACTGTCAGTTCTTCCAAGGGTACAGAGCTAGTGCCTTCCTAGAACAAAGTTCACTCAGCACAGGGCAGAGGCATGGGGCCTGCAACTCTAAAGGTCTGGATGTCCTATGACTCCCCCATCCCAAATGGTTTCTAGTTTGAGTGCCTGCAAAAAGCCCAGCTAGAGGACCAAAATGGGACCAAGACCTCTTTGGCACTTAGAGCATCTGAGCAACCCAGCCACACCACTGCTATGCTCAGGATTGTGAAGAAAACTGCTCCCTGCTCCAGGTCCACCACCAGGAGTCTATGTGGTGCCAGTGGCTGGCTCTGGGCAAGGCCCCAGCAGGGCTGGCCTGGCCCCTCCCTCTGCTTCATCCTGCCCCTTGGCCTTTACAGATTGTGGCTACAGTCTGGAGAAAGGTCACCACGGAAATAGCTCAGCCTGGCACCAAGTGAGGGGGGTGGGGCGACCTGGTGACTCCAGGGGTGCTGTCAGTGGGGCCTCAAAATTCTAGACTGTCCCTGGGGAAGTAAGTGGAGCTCTCATCCTAATGCTACAGCACCTCCCCACCCTAAGGCCTCAGGGCCTGAGCTACCTACTTTTTCCAAAGCCAGGCATGATTCTGACCTCACGCCCCTTGCCCTGGGGTCAGTGATCACAGGCTCGGCCAAAGGCACCAGAGCCACCGGCACCAATAGGTGCCTTTACTTACATCCCAGAACTCGAACATGTTTTGGGGGTCAATTCCGAACTCCTTCACTTTGGTCTAAAAAGGGAGAAGGAAGTGATGTTAGCTGGGTGGGGAGAGGAGAGCCCAGGAGGCAAGGCTGAGATAGTCAGGGTGAGGGCAGGGATTTAAAGCTGCCCCCCTCAGTGGCCTGGTGCATGCCAAGCCCACCTCAGCGCCAGGACTTGGCCATCACACTCTACTAGAGTGACCCACACAGTCCCTCAGGTCCCGGGAACTGGCACCGACAGGAAGTGGGAACTGGGAGCTGAGGGCTGGCAGCAGGCAAGTGACATATGGCCAGGTACTAGGTCCAGCTTCAGTTACCAGGGACAGTGATTGTACTCCAGAAAGCCTTTAGGGGTGACACAGCCCAGTCCTAGGGTGATCTGGTTTCTGGGGCACATGGGTCAGTAATACCTTTCCCAGACCCTACAGGAGGAGATGCTCAAATGCCCAGATGCCAGTTTAGGCTGCGAGGAGGCAGAGAAAGAAGGAAAGAGGGGCCGGGCGGTGGCGCTGGAGGTAAGGTGCCTGCCTTGCCTGCGCTAGCCTAGGACGGACCTCGGTTCGATCCCCCGGCGTCCCATATGGTCCCCCAAGAAGCCAGGAGCAACTTCTGAGCACATAGCCAGGAGTAACCCCTGAGCGTCACAGGGTGTGGCCCAAAAACCAAAAAAAAAAAAAAAAAAGAAAGAAAGAAGGAAAGAGGGGGTGGAAGAGCTGGACCCACTCCCAGCTCTGGGTCAGCCTGGTGGGTGTGCATAGGCCAGAGGGGACTGCTAAGAAGCCTGTGGCTGGGTTCTGGCCTGAGTTAACCCCCAGTCTCAGTCCTCACTGGTTTCTCATCCCCAAAGCAATGATACCTTGAGCAAAATGTCACCCCATCCCTTGCTTATTTGAGGAGACAGGATATGCTCCCCTTCTATCTAGAAGGCCCTGTTTGGGAGGTGGCTGAGGATGTCAGAAGTGTTGCAGGTTATGGATCTCAGGCACCCCCAGAAAAAGATGGGTTAACATGAACCTGCTGACAGCAGAGATGTGGGGGACAAGGGAGATATATGGGGGAGGTGGGAGAGATGTGTGGGAGGCCAGAGAAATGGGACATCACAGATAAGACCAGTGCTGAACTGACCCTCACAGGCAAGAGGTACCTCTACCTCATGGACAGAGCCCAGAGCCTCTGGCCCTAGAACCAAAGGCCAGGTCATGCATGGTGAAAGGTCATGACCTTGGTGTAGCCCAGTCCTGCTAGAAACAGACAGGGAACCCACAGGGACACTCACCGTGTTGGTAGACAGAGCAACAAAGTGCTTCGCAACAGCAGCAGGCTACAAGGGGAAAGCGGGAGAAAGGGGAAGGAGAAAGGGGAAAGGGAGAGAGAGGGAGAAGGGGAGAGGACAAAGAGAGAGAGAGAGAGAGAAAGAGAGTCACATCACAATAAACCATCCTGGGAGTCATCCACGGAAAATAAATGAACCCCTCCCCACCTTTCCAGTGCCCACTGTTTCTGGTTTCGAGGTTCTGGGGAATCTGATAACAAGAAGAAAAGGGCTGAGGACTGGTTCAGAGGATTGGAGCCCTGGGTTCAGTCTTTAACTCCTCAAAACACATGAGGCCCTGGGCTGACCTTCTTCTGTAAAGTGGATGCAACCGGGCATAGAGGGACCTCAGAGAGGTAAGGGGCCTTTAGAAGAGAAAACATGAGTGAAAGGCACCTGCCTGGCATGTAGCCCACCCTGTTCAATACTGTAAGAAGTCCCCTAAACATCATTAGGAGTGGCCCCTTAGCACAGAGCCAGGAGGAAACTCTGAGTACTGCTGAGTACTGCTGGGTTAGGACCAAATCCACCACCATTAAAAACAAAGATAGAGGAGGGGTCAGATGGTTAGAGCAGATTCTGCCATGCTTGGCATGTCTAGGGTTCAAAAAGTCAAATGTTTAATGCAGGAAAAGCTGTCACCCAGATGCCAACATCAGGAGAAATCAGGCTTTGGGGCACCACTTGATCCCTAGGACTCACATTCTTTTGTTTTGTTTTGTTTTGGGGCCACATCCAGGAGCGCTCAGGGGTTACTCCTGGCAGGCTCGGGGAACCATATGGGATGTCGGGAATCGAACCCAAATCAGCCATGTGCAAGGCAAATACCCTACTAGCTGTGCTGTCGCTCTGGCCCCAAGGACTCACATTCTTGGCTGACAGGAGGAACCACTCCTTGGCCGTCTCTGCATTGGTGATGGTCTCCTGGGTGGTGAAAGTCTGCAGGCAGAGGGCAGGGCAGCTGGTCAGGCATGGCACCCCCAGCCAGGCCCCTCTGCCCCTAAGGAGTCCCAGGGACAGTGACAGTCCACTTCCACTGCCACAAGGCCACCATAGGGGCTAGTCAGTACATGGAAGCTACACTCTTGGGAGACTGTATAGTCATGGAAGGAAAAGTCCAGACCAGCTGCAGTGCCTCCTGTTACCACCCCATGCCTACAGCTCCTCAGGGCCCACTGTGGCCTTCTCCTTTGGCTCACAACTCAAGATGCAACTTTTCCTGGTGCCTTGATGTGAGCAAATAAGGCATCAGGACAATGACCAGAATCCTACTTTATAGGAACACAGGTCTGGATGGAAGAGGCAAACAGGGGCAGGTTTCTGAGAAGATGGGAGTGGATAGGAGGGCCAAAGGTAGGTGGCGGGCTGAAGATCCAGATTCTTGGATCCATGTGGCCAGACCGGGGGCACATTGCTGGGCTGATACAAACAGGATCCTGGTCAACATTTGGGGTGGTGTCCAGTGGCCAAACTTAGGAGCGCCCCGACACCCATTGTGTCTCCCACACCAGACACACAAGGCTGGGTCCCTGGCCTGTACCTTGGATGCAATGATGAACAGGGAGGTATCTGGGTTCAGGCCACTCAGAGTTTTGGAAATGTGGGATCCATCAATGTTGGAGACGAACCAAACTCGGGGGCCCCCAGAAGAGTAGGGCTTCAGTGCTTCAGTCACCATGAGAGGTCCCTGTTGGGGGGACAGTAAACACCATGAGAAGTGAAGTCTGCAAGGTGGTATCCCTGGAGGACCACAGGCTGTGGGGGATCCCACCCCAACCTCTGGTAGCCCTGCCTCACCAGGTCGGAGCCACCAATGCCGATGTTGATGACATCTGTGATGGCCTTGCCCGAATAGCCTTTCCAATCTCCGCTCCGGACACGCTGGCATGAGAGGGGACATGGCATGAGTTAGCAACAGCTGCTTCTGCACCCTTCTGCCTTCTCCCAGCTCTAGTGGGAGCTTCCTGAACCTTCAAGTGCAGCTCCTCGCCAAGTTCACGCCCAGACTCAACTTTGTCCTTTGCAAAGCGAGATACCCCACCTCACTGTAACATTAGCAGAATTGATTGGTCCAACAGGCGTGACCTCCCAGCAGAACACCCTGCATCTGGGGGCTGGGAGATATGAGCTACCAATTCCCAGAGACCCATCTGTGAGCAGACAATAATATGAGACAAACCTCTACTAGCCCCTAGGGTGACAACTTTCTCCCTACCTCCATGCACAACCAAGCAGGGTGCTGCAGAGATGATGGAGTGAGGGTGGGATGGGACAGAGGGTAAGGTGCTTGCCGTGCATTCTACAGTGTCCTGAGCACTGAGTCAGGAATTGTCCCTGAGTACCGCTGGGTATGGCTCCCAACTCGCCAAAAATATATATAGAATTTTATATAAATATAAGAGGCTAGAAAGACAGTGTAGGGGGTAAAGAACTTGCCTTGCATATGGTGAACACCAGTTCAATCCCTGGTACCACATGATCCTTCTGAACATTGCTGAGTTTGGCTTAATCCCTGGCCATCAAGTAAATAAAGGAAACTGAAAGTCTAAAAATTACTGCAAGTTCCCCATAAGCCTAATTAAAGACCTTACAGTTTGGAAGGGACAAAGAAAATACTCTGGAAGAGGAGGTCTTGGACACCAACATTTCAGAGCTGTGTGGTCACAGAGACAGGCTGTGTGTCACATAGAGAGGCTGAAAGGATAGATCCGAGACTGAACCCTAGCAAAGCAACTACCACCATGAGCTACTGGGCTGATACTTACTTTGGACCAAGCACTTGGGAAAATTTCCCATAATCTTTAAAAAAATTTTTTTTTCTGGGACCGGAGAGATAGCACAACGGCATTTGCCCTGCAAGCAGCCGATCTAGGACCAAAGGTGGTTGGTTCGAATCCCGGTGTCCCATATGGTCCCCCGTGCCTGCCAGGAACTATTTCTGAGCAGACAGCCAGGAGTAACCTCTGAGCACCGCCGGGTGTGGCCCAAAAAAACAAAAACAAAAACAAAAAAAATTTTTTTTCTGAAGTGCCGGGTACTAAATCCTGCGATGGAGCTCTATCACTGAACTAGCACCCCCCCCCACTGTCAGAAAGGGGTACCCTTATCCTAGCCCAATTCACTGCTGTATGTTGGATAAGTGAGGGTAGATACTTTGTGCCTCCAGGGCCTGAGACATGGCTTCCTGCACTACCTGACATGTCCAATGCAATCCCAGTGGCATTGCTATTTGGTGCTCAAGAATTACTTTTAGCACTATCCTTCATCCCTGCTAGAGCTTCTCCCAGAGTGGGTGTCCCAGTCTTCTCTGGATCTGCTCAGGTAAAGCTATTACCAGACCGTAGTTTCCCCCACCCCATACCTGATGGCACTCAGGTGTTACTCCCAATTTTGCACTCAGAAATTACTTCTGAGGGGGCTGACCTGATGGCATGCAGTAAGGCATTTGCCTTGAAACAGCTGACCCACGGAAAACCCAGATTCGATCCCTGGCATCCCATACGGTCTCCTGAGCCTGCCAGGAGTGATTTCTGAGTGCAGAGACAGGAGTAACCCCTGAGTACTGCTGGGTGTGGCCCCAAAACTAAAACAAACAAAAAAAAGAAATTACTTGGGCCGGGCGGTGGCGCTAAAGGTAAGGTGCCTGCCTTGCCTGCGCTAGCTTGGACGGACCGCGGTTCGATCCCCCGGTGTCCCATATGGTCCCCCAAGCCAGGAGCAACTTCTGAGCGCATAGCCAGGAGTAACCCCTGAGCGTCAATGGGTGTGGCCCAAAAACCAAAAAAAAAAAAAAAAAAAAAAGAAATTACTTCTAGCAAGCTAGGGGGACAACATGGGATGCTGATGATTGAACCCACGTTGGCAGAGTGCAAGGCAAGTTCACTGTGCTATTGCTAAGCCCATGTTGTTAGACTAGGTGCTTTTAGTATTGCTATGGGGGCCCTTCCCTATCTACCTGGTGGGGAGGGTGGGAGAAGGAGAACTAGAACTAGGCCCTGCTGCTCTATGGATTGAGAAGTAAAGTTGATTTGATAATTTTAATTATTGCCTTAAATTTTACAATATATATATGTTACCTGCATCATTCCATTGTATATATATATATATATATACATATTTTTTTTTTGGTTTTTGGGTCACACCCAGCAGCACTCAGGGGTTACTTCTGGCTCTACACTCAGAAATCGCTCCTGGTAGGCTTGGGGGACCTTATGGGAGACCAGGATTCAAACCACTGTCCTGAATGCAAGGCAAACATCCTATCTCCATGCTATCTCTCCAGCCCCTGTATAATTATTTTTTATTTGTTCCCCTTGCCTTCTATATCTTTGATTTAATCTCATGCTTCATTGAAGTGGCTATTTGGACGATCAACTTCAGTCTTTGAACTCAACTTATTTATTAAAATATGCAACATGTTTTTCTAAAAAAAAGAGAGAGAAGTAAAGCCAGGGGAGGGGGAGAAAGGAGGGAGAGGAAGAGGAGGGGCAGGGAGAGAGAGAGGGAGAGGAAGAGAAAGAGACTATGTCTCAACTACCAATGCAACTATTGCTTGTTGCAAGGTCATGTCTTTAGACCATAAGGAACTGGTGCAGCAGCAGGAGGAAGTGCAGGTACCTAACCTGGAGGGTGCAGGTCAGATTCCAGCTAATGGTGAGTCACCGGTTCTAGCTCAGAGACAGGCTAACTGCAATAGCCAGTACACACGCTGGTTCCCAGCCATCCAGGTCCAGTGGAGCCCCCACCTTGACTAGAGCTGACCTGACCAATAAAAGGGCAAGCTGGGAACAAAGGGTTAAATCAGATAAGCTGAGGCGAAGGTTTATGGAACCTTTAAATCCGGAAAGCCAGCCAGCTGCCTCAGCAGGGGTCCTGCAACAGCTTTATTTCCATTTCTTCTCCCAGAGGACAGATCCCCGGAGACCAACTGATTAGTCTTTTGTCCCAGCAATCAGGTCCCTAAATTCAGAGACCCTTTGATATGCAAGAGCTTAGCCTAGTTAGATTAGCATAGAGGTCTGTGGTCCTTGTTCTTCTAGTGACTGCTGCTCTGAGACCATAAATGTGCAATGTTGGCTGTGATCTCCTGGCCCCCTGCTTTTCTCTCCATCTGTCTAGTTTTATTTATTTTTTGGGGGGGGGTTTGGGTCACACTTGGCAGCCCTCAGGGGTTATTCCTGGCTCTACGATCATAAATCGCTCCTGGCAATTTGGACCATATGGGATGCCGGGATTCGAACCATCGTCCTTCTGCGTGCAAGGCAAAGGCCCTACCTCCATGCTATCTCTCTGGCCCCCTGTCTAGTTTTGTGAGTCCTGTGGGCAACCCTGCTTCAGCTCTGCCCACTGGGGTCCTCAGAGCATTTCAGAGAAATCAGAGGCTTTGTCAGAAAAGACCTGGAGGGGCTGAAGGGGCACCACAGTGGGTCAGAGCTTGCCTTGTTCCCCCAGGCAGATCAGGTTCCACTTTTACCTCCCACCCCCTGCGCCACATACCACACATGGAGTCTGCAGAGCCAGGAGTAAACCCCCACCCTGCACCACTCCCCCATAAAAGACCTGGAGGCCTCTGCCCCCACTCTAGTATTGCTGTCTCCAGGAAGCCAGCTGTCATGTAAATACACCAGCAGGAGAGCAGGTCCCCACAGCCAAAAGGTTTGTGTCCTCAGGAGCAGATTCCCAGCCCCCATAGCCAACCGTGAGATGAACCTTGGGCCACATTGTGTGGACATCACCATCTCATGGCTTAGGGGACCATATAGGGTGCGGGGAATTGGCCATATGCAAGACAAGCGCCTTGCCCATTGCACTACCATTCTGGCTCCATAGGTTCTAAATTTTTGTTGTTTTGTTTTATGGGCCACACCCAGCAGCGCTCAGAAGTTACAGCTCTGTGCTCAGAAATCGCTCCTAGCAGGCTCTGGGGACCATAAGGGATGCCGGAGATCAAACCCAGTTCTGTCCTGAGTCAGCCAAATACACTGTGCTATATCACTCTGGCCCAGGTGCTAAATTTTGAACTGAGTTGCTACAAGATTGAACATGTCCTTTTCTCAAACCAGTAAGGCCCAGAATATTTCTTTATATAATAGGAAAAAAATCAACTGCAACAGGGAACATACAGAAAAAAACAGGTCTGGTGTTCAAGCCTGGATTTCATCACTGAAGTCCAGAGAGGAAACTGTACTAAACTACATCCTCCATATTTGAACAGATGGGTGGGAGGGTTACAGCACACCTCAATTTGTTAACTTCCCTTTTCAGTATCAGTATACCTTAATTCTCCTGGCAGGTTGGTGCGCTCTTAGCTCTCTAATTCTTTTCTTCTTCTTCTTCTTCTTCTTCTTCTTTTTTTTTTTTTGGTTTTGGGTCACACCCAGGGGTGCTCAGGGGTTACTTTTGGCTCTGCACCAAGAAATTCCTTCTAATAGGCTCAGGAGATTATATGGCCTGATGGCCACATGCAAGGCAAATGCCCTACCTGTTGTGCTATCTTCCAGCCCCATTAGCTCTTTCATTCTTTTTTTTTGGGGGGGGGCGGAGCCACACCCAGTGGTGCTCAGGGGTTACTCCTGGCTATGCACTCTGAAATCGCTCCTGGCTTGGGTCACCATATGGGGTGCCGTCCTAAGCTAGCCTAGCATAAGCAAGGCAGATGCCTTACTGCTTGCGCCACTGCTCTGGCCCCAGCTCTTTCATTTTTTTTTTTTTTGTGGGTTTTTTTTTTTTTTTTGGGTCATACCCGGCTGTGCTCAGGGGTTATTCCTGGTTCCAGGCTCAGAAATTGCTCCTGGCAGGCACGGGGGACCATATGGGACACCGGGATTTGAACCGATGACCTCCTGCATGAAAGGCAAATGCCTTACCTCCATGCTATCTCTCCAGCCCCAAAATGTTTATCATCACTTTTTTTTTTGGTTTTGGGGTCACACCCGGCAGTGCTCAAGCTCCTGGCTCCATGCTCAGAAATTGCTCCTGGCAGGCTTGGGGGACCATATGGGACACCGGGATTCGAACCGACGACCTTCTGCATGAAAGGCAAACGCCTTACCTCCATGCTATCTTTCTGGCCCCAGCTCTTTCATTCTTAATGGGATCCCGGATCCCACTATAATACTGATTAGACTTCTGATAAAGGAGGCCTGGGTTGTTTGTGTTTTTGGTCCTCACCCAATCTTGGTTGAACTCTTTTCTTGTGCACCACAGTTGATGGTGCTCCAGGTATACTCCGGGCTGCTGTGCTCAGAGATCATTCCTGGCAGTGCTTGGAATGAAACTGGGGTGAACAGTGTACAAAGCCTTCATCTTCCCTGCTGTACTGTCTCTTTAGCCTGTTGGTGAACACTTGGGAAGTTTTCCTAATGACCCCCAAGTCATTAATTTTGGTTTAAGGGTCCCACCTGACAGTGCTCAGGGCTTACTCCTTGCTCTGTGTAATCACCCAGGATCCAGGCTGGGCTTGAGGGACCAAATGCAATGGCAGGAATGGAACCCGGGTGAGCTGTGTGCAAGGCAAAAGCCCTATCTGTTGTACTATCTCTCCGGCCTGTCAGCCCTAAATTACTGCAAATCAGCAGCTTCTGTGAGCTATAAAAAGCCCATCAGCCTGAGTCAGGTACTCCCAGCAGCTGTGAGGGAGTCTTTGCGGCCAGCAGCTCCTGGTGGCTGGTGCCATGCTCCCTACACAGCCAGTCTGGCATACAAGGATCCATCTGAGTGGAACACCACAGCACAGTCTAGAAATGTCAGCTCTGACATTTGGTTGCCACTTTACACTGTGGAATCTAGAGTCCCACCAGCATCCAAGCCTTCATCAGCCACACATGGCTACCAGGATCACTTCCTATGGTCTCAGGTCTGAAAATGGCGTTGACCAAAGCAGCCAGACTTTGCCCAGCAGCTACACGTGGGAGCCTATCGTTCACAGGAACAAGGTGACCAGAGCCCAGATGATGACGCACACGTAGGCGGGCTGGTAACTGTTCCCACAGACATTATTACCCTTGGACTCCAGGCCTGACAAGTTGCTATGGAAACACCGTTGGCTGGCCTCAAGAGCATTTCTGCAGCCAGACTCGGGGAAAGGAGGCAGAGCTCACCCACCAATGCTGACCATGAGGAGCCTTCTATATCGCCAGGTACAGACCAGCTACAGGAGCTGAGTGGAAAACTCATGCAGGCTTCCATAGGTGAGACCCAACATACTGAGAAGGAGGTGAGGAAATGACTCGAGGAACTTTAGAAGGTTCAGTGGGAGTTGCTGAGTACAGCCACATGTATTTCAGCCCATTTCTACTTTACCTGCTTCTAGATTCAGCACAGGACTAAGGGCAAGTCAGAAACAAAGCTCAGGCTGTCAGGCCTCATTTCTCTTTTCAGGCCTATGTCACTGGCCAGATTGTCACTCTGAACCTGCCAAAGTCTAAGCTCAGAAAGGGGCTGCTCCATGGTCAGTGGGGTTCCCTGAGTACAGGGCAGGAGCCCCGAGGTCAGCAGAACCTCTAAGGTTGGAGCGCCTGAGTCCCACCTCTGAGCAGAGTTCCCGAACTCAGTTTCCTGATTCCCTCACACATACCAGCCTTCCAGAGGTGCCCGCTTACCTGACAGAAGGATTTCATCTTCTCTAGGACCCTGTTCACTTCCGGCATCACATCCTTGCCGTCCACCAAGATGGTGCGATTGGAGCGGTTCCGCAGGGCCACATGAAGCACCGCACGATCCTGGGGGTGAGGTAGGGTTGAGGATCCCGTTCTGGGCAGCCAGGGGAAAATCACCCATTTTGGAGGGTCTCTGAGACCCCATCTGTGCTCAAGGAGTGAAAAGCCCAGTAAGGAGATGAGTGAGCAGAGGTAGAGTAACAAAATAGGCCAGAGATAAGCACTAAGTGGTTTTAAGCCTAAAGCAGCTCCCCTCTGCCCAGGGAGAGCACAGGGAATTGCTGGAACCTTTTGCATTTAGTGCCCTGGATGTGGAGCAAGACATGCGATTACAGCATCTCTGTACCATGAGGCTGCCGGAAAGCAACTGGGCCCGCTTACCCATGATAAGTGCCAGGCAGTTGGCCTTGTGCTGTGAGAATAGCCCATCAAGCTGAAGTCAGCAAAAGAACCCTTGAGAGCAACAGGTCCAGGGAAAAAAAATGGGTCACACAAAGTGGCATACATCAATGCCGGGACAGTGCCCAACTTCCACCATGCCACATTCCATGGTCTAATGCACTTTCCAGGAAGCCCTCCCTGAATGCAACTTCTGACTTGTTCAGCAGTGCAATACAGATCTGAGTTGTTTGGGTTTTTTTTGTTTTGTTGTTTTGGGGTCACACCCCAAAACACACCCAGTGATGCTCAGGGGTTACTCCTGTCTCTGTGTTCAGGAATCGCTCCTGGCAGGCTCAGGGAACCATATGGGATGCCAGGGATGGAACCCAGGTCTGTCCCTACCACTTATGCTACACTCTGGCCCCAACAGGTCTGAGTTTTAAATCCTGGCTCTGTCTCTTACAGATTGAGGTTCTGAAAATGTAACTTGAACCTCAGAGCCTCAGGCTCCTTAGGTATAAAAGGAGGATAAGACTTTATTTTTTTATTTTGGGCAATCCACCAGAGGTGCTTTAAAGATAGTCTAGGTTCCATGCTTGGAGTGTCTCCTGACAGTGCTTGGGACCTTCTCTTGCATGCAAAGCTTAGAGGTCTGTTGACCAATGTCCCTGACCCAGAAAACAGTATTTATGATGCCTCCAGCTCCAAAAGCAGTCCAGGAACAGATCCATCTGGACTGGCTTTGCCGCTGCTTCTTGCTGTCACCGAGAAAGCAGATTTTAGAAGGAAAACATTTTTTTCACGAAAGCGAGGTTTTGCTTTGCACTAAGACGACTTTCAATAAGGGAACTGGAGAGATAGTAAGGCACTTGGAGCAGGCTGGATACCCTCTCCCTGTGCAGTCAACACTACACTGAGACTGCCAGTCTGGGGAAAGACACACCCTATTAAGCAAGTGTTGCCTAAGAGGAGGAAGACACAGCTAATGAGAGGAACAGGTAGGCAGACAGGAAGAGGCCCGGAAGGCATGTGGAGTCAGTCAGGAGTCCATTAGGCCGCTCACCTCAGTGAAGTTGATCTTCTCGCCATTGAACATATGGTCCCGAGCGGCCTCCACACCCCTGGACTTGGCCTGGGAAGAGAAGACAGAGGCGTGGCCTTACCCACAGGAGCCACCCAGAGTTCCAGCCCTCATCAGAGGGTTGGTATAGCTTCTGTGGGGTGATCGGAACAGGCAGTGCCCCCCTCCCTGCTCAGACATCCAGCACTGAAGGATTCTGGGAGGTGCAGCTGAGGGGTGGGGGTGATGGCAGGCTTGAACCAAGCACTGCAAAGGGCCAGTTCCTGAGATTCACAGCCTGGAACAAAAACCGTTCCAGGCTTGGTGGGGGGGGGGGGGTGTATAGGCTGGGGTTGGGGGGGATTGAAGCGTTACCAGGTTCACCAGCATCTGCATCTCTTTCTGCGTCACCAGGTTCTTGGAGTAATCCACCAGGATATGCCCATTGTTGGTGTTGAGGTCCAAGCTGTGAGAAATAGCAGAAGCCACTGACCACCCACCCCTGGCTCTGCAGGCGCTTCCAAAGAGCCCAGCAGGAGGAGCTGCTTCCAGAAAGAAAAAAAAAACATCCTCTGGGTGCCACACCCCTGGTGGGCACAGAGGTGGCACGTCTGTCACGTTGGCCTGCTAAGGTGCCATCCTCCCAGAGGGGCTGAGCCTCTGCTAAGACTGATCTGAGGGGATGGGAAGCCTGAGATGGGGAGGGGACACTGCCCCCCTGTTACCCCAGAAACATCTATACTCGGGGATGGGCCCGGATGACAGACAGGGCGGGTGATGGCACCAGCGGAGACCTGTAGCTGCGCCACAGACCTGCCTCCCCACACACACCAGCCAGCCAGTGTATGTGACCTGGGCAGGAGGAGGCCCAGCCCATAACCGCCCCCCTAAAATCTTCTCCAAGTCCTCTATTTCCTGGGCGTTCCAAGGTCTCCAGATCGAGCCTCCCCAGCAGAAATTGGGGGTGGGAGCCTGCATCGCCTCCTCTTACCCCATCAGTCAATCCTCGGGGGCCACCCACTATTGCATGCCGGGGAGCCCCCCTCTCTGCAGCAGCGTCTTCAAGGGGGACAGCGCCCCTGCCTGCACTGCGGAAGGGCCCCCTCAAGCCCTGGAAAAGTGGGGGCGGGAGCGTGTCCCCGCGTGACTAAGCACCCCCGGCCCTCCCGCGAGCACCTTCAAGGAGGCGTCAAGGACGAAGCGCGGCCTGGCCCCCCCGGGATTGCCCTGGGCCCCTGGCACCCCAACCTCCGGGCCCTCCTCGCCCCGCACGCCCCGACACCCCGAGCGCGCACCTGAAGCGGCTGAAGCGCTCGGGGTCCTGCTCGAAGAGGGAGCGCAGGTTGAGCTCCGAGGCGTGCTCGCGGTGCCATTGCAGCAGCTGCTGGAATTGCGGGTCCTGGGCGAGCGCGGCCATGGCGGGAGCGGCAGCGAGCACGGACACGGAGGCGCGAGCCCGGCCGGGAGGAAAAGGGGGCGGGCGGCGCCCCGGCTTTTATGGCGCAGGCGCAGGCGGTGGTCACGCCCATGCGCGTAAGCCACGCCCTCCTCCGCCCCGCCCCGATTCCCGGGTCTCCGCGACCTTGCAGCGCCCGCTGCTGTGGGGCCTGCAAAGAATCGACCCCTAATACCGCTGTTCTGCTCTGCTCTGCTTGGCCGCGTCTGCGGGGCAGGCCGAGCTCCGCGGGCTCGCTCTTCCTTATGCAATTTTTTATTCTCTCATTCTTTTTGTTTTATTTTTATTTATTTATTTTTTTGGTTTTTGGGCCACACCCGGTGACGCTCAGGGGTTACTCCTGGCTATGCTTTCAGGAGTCGCTCCTGGCTTGGGGGACCCTATGGGACGCTGGGGGATGGAACCCCGTGCAAGGCAAACGCCTTACCGCTTGTGCCACCGCTCTGGCCCCTCATTCATTCTTTTTATGCAACCCCTGTGAACCCTTCCTATGCTACAGGTAGTGAGGCAGCACTCCCACGATGCATAAGCAAGAGAGAGAGGTAGGTAAGATTTAGGGTTTGCCCTGGTCGGGTCCAACCTTGGAGGTCTCCAGGCACTGCCCTGGTGGTCCCCCATAGCATGACAGTTTTGGGCCTTTGCTCCAGTTCTTCAGTTCGCTGAGAATTTGGGAATGATTTCCCGCCCCTATCAAGAACAGACTGAAAAGCTCCCCTGAAGACCCCCCAAATATGTGTGATCTGTCGATGCTGTTAATAAAACTAAAGCAGAGGACTGGAGAGATAATAGCTAATAAAGCACTTGCCTTGCACTCTGCCAACCTGGTTTTGAGCCCTACCAGGAATGAATTCTGGCCACAGAGCCAGGAGTAAGTCCTGAGCACAGCCGGATGGCGTCCAAACACACAGTGCAGGGCCTACTACTGCCTCTTCATGCTAGCTGCTGGGATCAAAGTAGACTCCAGACCTTGGAATCATCTTCCTTGTGGATCTTAGGTGACTGTTGAGCCAAAGCTTGTTCAAAGGCGAAGAAGTGAGTCTGACTTGGGGGAAGTGTTCAATTTTTGTTGTTGTTTGGGAATAAGGTTTGGGCCACACTCAGCAGTGTCCAGGCTTTACCCCTAGCTCTGCGCTCAGGGGTCATTCCTGGTAGGGCTCAGAGATAAATGCAATGGTGGTTTGTCAACATTCAAGGCCAGAGCCTTACCCGATGCACTATCCCTTAGGCCCCAGTCTGTTTCTTTTGCAGTGCCAGGGATGAAACTAATGGCCTCATATAAGTGCAGTACAGTTGAACTTTACCCCAGCCACATGTCAAGGTGTTTTTATTAACAACAACAACAATAATAATAATAATTTTTGATTGGGGCCACAGCCAGTAGTACCCCTGGCTGTGCTCAAGGCTTACTAATGGTTCCTGGTGGGGCTCAGGGAACCATATGGGGTGCCAGGGATAGAACCAAGGTTGACTACATGTAAGATTGGTACTGTAGCTCCCATTTTCGTTTTCTGGCCCCTGCAAACCCAGCTTCATGCGGTTACCCACCCTGAGGCTCCAGCACCCTGTGGTGAGTTGGTAATCGCCATCTCCAGGAGGACTGAATAGTTCCACAATCTTTGACTCTTAGCATTGAACCACAGGCCTGGTTGGTCAATGATCATAGGAAGGGGACTCCTGAATTTTGGGGGGAGATTTTCACCCCCAAAAAAATGAGGAAAAAGGAAATGGACAAGTGAAAGACTAAAGAAATATTCACAGGCCAGAAGATGATTCAGCAGGTGATTGCTTTCCTAGCATGTGGAAGGTGCTGGGTTCCACCCATGGCATAGGAAAGAAAGCGGGGAAGAAGGAAGAGGTCAGAGAGTTAGTACAAGTGCTTGCTTTTCTCTCTCTCTCTCTCTCTCTCTCTCTCTCTCTCTCTCTCTCTCTCTCTCTCTCTCTCTCTCTCTCTCTCTCTCTCTGTGTGTATGTGTGTGTGTGTGTGTGTGTGTGTGTGTGTGTGTGTGTGTGTGTGTGTGTGTGTGCTCAACTCTTTGCATCTTTATTTTTTTGGATAAAATTTTAAGTTGAATCATCATATTACAAAGTTGTTCAGAATTAAATTTCAGTCATACAATGTCCAACACCCTTCACCAGTGCACATTTCCTGCTACCAATGTCCCCAGTTTCCCTCCTGCCCTCCTCCCTGCCTTCCTCAATGGCATTTTCCTTCTTTTCTCTCTCTTCTCTCTCTCACTCAATATCTCTCCCTTTTTTTTTTTTTTTTTTTGTGGTTTTTGGGTCACACCCGGCAGTGCTCAGGGGTTATTCCTGGCTCCAGGCTCAGAAATTGCTCCTGGCAGGCACAGGGGACCATATGGGACGCCGGGATTTGAACCGATGACCTCCTGCATGAAAGGCAAACGCCTTACCTCCATGCTATCTCTCCGGCCCCGTCCCTTTTTATTTTTAAACATTGTGGTTTGCGATATTGTTTCTGAAAGGGTAATGAGCATCTCATTTTACCTCCTCTCAAGGATGCTTGCTTTAAATGTGGCTGATCATGGTTTTTTTTTTTTTTTTTTTTTTTTTGGTGGTTTTTGGGTCACACCCGGCAGTGCTCAGGGGTTATTCCTGGCTCCAGGCTCAGAAATTGCTCCTGGCAGGCACGGGGGACCATATGGGACGCTGGGATTTGAACCGATGACCTCCTGCATGAAAGGCAAACGCCTTACCTCCATGCTATCTCTCCAGCCCCTGATCATGGTTTGATTCCAGGAACTGCATAGAATCCCCCCAGCACCACCAAGAATGACTCCTTAAGCACAGAATCTGGAGTAGCCCTTCAGCACAGCTGGGCTATTTGTGGCCCAAATACCCCCCTAAGTAAATAAAAGGGTAAAAAGGAAAAGAGGGTGGAGAGATAGTATGAATGTACACAGCTAACCCAGGATTGATTCTCAGCATTGCATGTGGTGCCCTAAGCCAGGAGTGAGCCCAGAGTACAGAGCCATGAGTAAACTCTAGAGAACAGTTGGGTGTGACCCAAAAAGCAAACAAACAAAAAATGAGTAAAAGAAAAATGAATGGTCACAGATTAAATAACAATCCCAGACCTTTGCAGTGAACAACTCTGACTACCCCACCTTTATTTGCCCAGAGTAGCTTTGGGTCAACTGCCAATTGTAGAGATTTATGATTATCAATATTTTTATTTGGTTTTGGGGTCATACCAGCACTGCTGGGGTATTCTCCTGGCTCAGTGTGCAGGTGTGGCTTTCCTGGCAGTGTTCAGGGGACCTTGGAACGCAGCCCTTTGAGCTATCTCCCTGGTCCCAACTCTGGAGTTGCCAGTTGTCAGTTGTTAGTTGCCTGTCAGTGCCAAGAAGCCCTCTGATGAGTCTCCTGACCAAGCCAGTTATTTGCCTGCACAGAACAGCTCTTCTGGCCCTAAGCCATGCGCCTTTGAACACTACCCAATGGGAACGGCAGGCTCAGGAGTCATTATCCCAACATACATTTGGCCCATGAGTCCTCAGATGACAGCAGCCTCACTGGAGTCATGAATTTTCTTTTTTCTAGTAGATTCTATTGGAGGGGGGGAATTGGGTCACATCCAGTGGTGCTCAAATCCTATTCCTGGCTCTGGGTTCAGAAGTGAGTCCTGCCACTCTGGGGGACAATATGTGGCACTGAAGAGTTAAACTGGGGTTGACAGGATGCAAGACTGCCTTCACTCACACTATAATCTCTTTCCAACCTCAAGTTGGATCTTTTTGTTTCTGTTTTTTGTTTTTTTGGACCATACCCCGGCTGTTCCCAGATGTTACTCCTGGTAGGCTCTGGGGACCATGTGGGATGCTGTGGGCAAGGCAAACAGCTTACCTGCAGTGCTGTAGCTCTGGCCCCAGTCTAGCTGGATATTTTGGAGATCGTGGCAAACATAGTTGTCTGTGCCCAGAACTGCTGGGAAGAGAAGGCACTCTTTTCCTTCTTGGACTACTGCCCTGATAGCATTTGACATGAGCATTGATCTAGTCAAATGGGCCTTTCTTGGCTCTTGGGTGCCAGCAGAAGAACTCCACAGCTTTTCATTTGGGGGTGGGGGTGGCGAGAGGGTTTGGACCACACCTAGCAATGCTCAGGAGTTACTTCTGGCTCTGCACTCAGGAATTATTCCTGGTGTCAGTTGGAGGACCATATGGTTGCTGAGGATCCTGAGTTGGCTATGGCCATGATCAAGGCAACTGTCTCACTGTACTATTTCTCTGGCTGCTTCACTGTCTTGTTCTTTTTAAAAAAAATATTATATTTTATTGGGGCCGGAGTGGTGGCACTAGAGATAATGCGTGTCTGTCTTGCAAGTGCTAGCCTAGGGCAAATCGAGGTTGATCCCCCAGCATCCCATCTGGTACCCCCAAGCCAGGAGCGACTTCTAAGAGCATAGCCAGGAATAACCCCTGAGCATCACCGGGTGTGGCCCCCCCAAAGAAACAAAAAATATTATATTTTATTGAAACAATTGTGATCAACAGAGTCCTTCATAGTTGAATTTCACATCCAGTGGTCCTCAAACTATGGCCCGCGGGCCACATATTGTATTTGTATTTGTTTTGTTTCTTCATTGCAAAATAAGATCTATGCAGTGTGCATAAGAATTCGTTCATAAGTTTTGTTTTTACTATAGTCAGACCCTCCAATGGTCTGAGGGACAGTGAACTGGCCCCCTGTTTAAAAAGTTTGAGGACCCAGTCATAAACAATGAGTCAGGGCCCTTCCCACCACTAGTGTTAACATTCCTCCACCAGTGGCCCCAGAGTGCGTCCTATACCACCACCTTTTGCCCCCTGGCCCGCCAGTATAACAAACCCCTTTGAGTTTAGGTTTTAAAGTTTAAGTCCCTTGGGGCCGAAGAGATAGCATGGAGGTAGGGCATTTGCCTTGCATGCACAATGATGGTGGTTTGAATTCCGGCTTCCCATATGGTCCCCCGAGCCTGCCAGGAGTGATTTCTGAGTGTAAAGCCAGGAGTAACCCCTGAGCACTGCTGGGTGTGACCCAAAAACCAAAAAAAAAAAAAAAAAAAAAACCAAAAAAAAAGTTTAAGTCCCTTGATTCTATTATCATTGACTTCGTCTTGGATAGTCAGTTTTGTTCTTATTTATTTCCCTGCCAATGCATCTGAGACCACTTGGCCCCTGACCCCCAGCCTTTCTTTATTCCTTTTCTCATATATAAAATGCTAGGGCCGGAGAGATGGCATGGAGATGGAGCATTTGCCTTGCATGCAGAAGGATGGTGGTTCGAATCCCGGTATCCCATATCGTCCCCTGAGCCTGCCAGGAGTGATTTCTGAGCATGGAGCCAGGAGTAACCCCTGAGTGCTGCCTGGTGTGACCCAAAAACCAAAAAAAAAAAAATGCGGGAACAGGGGTCAGAGAGATAGCATGGAGGTAGGGTGTTGGCCTTGATGTAGAAGGATGGTGGTTTGAATCTCGGCATCCCATATGGTCCCTCAAGCCTGCAAGGAGCGATTTCTGAGCATAGAGCCAGGAGTAACCCCTGAGTGCAGCCAGGTGTGACCCCCCAAAAAATGTGGGAATATTTCACTGTCTTCTTGGCATGCTACTTGACATGCTAAAGTACCTGTTTCATGTCTGTGATCCCCAGCGACTTCAACTATTCCATATATCTCTATTCTATTTTGATAATGATACTCAGAAATGCCAAAGCTACATGGCTTTTCTATACAAGTGGAAAGCTACAATCTTGTCTGGAGGACTGTAAGTCATGGTAAATAGGAGAGAAAACACAAAATATATTTGAAGGTTGGGGAGCTAGGACAAAGGGCTTGAAGCACAAGAATTACAGGTAGGATCCTAGGTTCAATTCTGGGCACTACATCACAAGCACTATACTGGAAAGATTCCCAGAACACAACTAGCTGTGACACAAAAGCAAAACAAAAAAGTACTTGATCAAACTAAGAATATATCATCTGAAGCCCTGACTGTCGTTGCTTACTATATTCTACTAACTATAATTGCTCCTCCAGTTTCCTCTAGGCAGAGCACTGGAATCAGTTTCCAAGAAACTCTCCTCACAGCTCTAGCAGAGATACCCTCTGTTCTTCCCATCTGATAGACAGTTAAGAGAACCTGAAATAAAGGCTAGAGCCATGGCACAGCAGGTAAGACACTTGCTTTATAAATGACGAAGAATTAGGCATTTCAAAAGGACAGGACCACAGTAATTGCAAAAGCAGGAAGCTGCAGCCACCATTTAACCCTGGGCTCCTTTGCTGGGTCTAAAATCTGTGGAGAGGGGCTGTAGTGGTGGCACAAGTGGCAGGGTGTATTGTATGCCTTGTACTTGCTAACTTAGGATGGACCGCTGTTCGATCCCCCGGCATCCCATACGGTCTCCCAAGCCAGGGGCAATTTTTTAGCACATAGCCAGGAGTAGTAACCCCTGAGAGTCACCGAGTATGGCCCAAAAACCAAAAAAAAAAAAAAAATCTGTGGAGAGGGGTCGGAGAGATAGCACAGCAATAGGGCATTTGCCTTGCATGCAGCCAATCCAGGACTGACAGTGGTTCGATTCCTGGCATCCCATATAGTCCCTTGAGTCTGCCAGGAGTGATTTCTGAGCGCAGATCCAGGAGTTACCTCTGAGTGTTGCCAGTATGACCCAAAACCCAAGTAAAAAAAAATCTGTGGAGAATCCAAATATAAAGAGTTTAAGTTAAAAAGTGTGTTGGGGGGCCTGGAGAGATAGCACAGTGGTGTTTGCCTTGCAAGCAGCCAGCTGATCCAGGACCTAAGGTGGTTGGTTCGAATCCCGGTGTCCCATATGGTCCCCAGTGCCGGCCAGGAGCTATTTCTGAGCAGACAGCCAGGAGTAACCCCTGAGCACCGCTGGGTGTGACCCCCCCCCCAAAAAAAAAGTGTGTTGGGGCCAGAGCACTGACCTGGGTTCACGTAGCTGTTCTGGTTTCAATTCCTAGCATCCCTTATGTTCCCCCAAGCACCACTAGGAGCAATCCCTAAGTGCAGAACCGGAAATAATCTCTGAGGATTGCTGGATGTGTCCCCCCCCAAATAAATAAGTATGTAGAGAGCAGTGGGTGGAAACTTCCAGAATAGGGGTGCAGAGTGTGAGGTTGCCATCTCAGATTACTAGAGGCTGGAGTGGGAGCCACACGAGGCCATCTTTTATATTAAAAAAATGATGATGGGGACTGGAGCAATAGCACAGCGGTAAGTAATTTGCCTTGCATGCAGCCGACGTGAATCTGATTCTCAGCATTTCATATGGTCTCCTAAACCTGCCAGGAGTAATTTCTGAACGCAGAGTCAGGAATAGCGCCCGAGTACTGCCAGGTGTAGCCCCTCCCCCCAAAACAGAAAGAAAAATGATGAAATAAGCTTCTTATAATTTTCCCCATAATGGATATTTTGACCCCTGTGTACAAATCATGGCAGAGGGAGCCAGGAAAGCTCAGGTAAGATCTAGTGGAGGCAAGAATAGGGCTAGAAGTGTGAATTGGCTAACCACAGTTTTGGGACCCTGCCCCAGGGCAGGGCATCTTCTGGAGAGGGTCTGAAGTGGAAGAAGGGAGTGAGGATTGGAGAAGAGACTCCACAATGCAGGATTTGATGATGAGGATTTGATTTCAGAGTCTAGTGCAGTCTTGGGAACCAGGTCCCTTTTACAAAATTGTGTGTGTGTGTGTGTGTGTGTGTGTGTGTGTGTGTTGAGAGGTTAGGGGACACAACTGGAAGTGCTCAGGGATTATTCCTGGCTGTGTGCTGCACTCAGTGGTCAGGGAAATTATATGGGGTACCAGATATCAAATGCTGGCCCATCCAGTCATTTTCTTTCTTTTTTTTTTCTTTTTGGTTTTTGGGCCACACCCGGCGGTGCTCAGGGGTGACTCCTGGCTGTCTGCTCAGAAATAGCTCCTGGAGGCACGGGGGACCATATGGGACACCGGGATTCGAACCAACCACCTTTGGTCCTGGATCGGCTGCTTGCAAGGCAAACACCGCTGTACTATCTCTCCGGGCCCCCATCCAGTCATTTTCTAAGAACCAGGTTGCAATGGGAAGTGAACAACCGCAGTTTTTATTATATTTGGTTGATATTTAACAGGGTACAGTGTTCCAGGAAAATAGGATTAAGTTGATCAACGAGGTAAGAAAAATGGGCAAGAGCACAGCTAATAAGGGAAACACAGCTCTAAGTTCTACAGGTGGAGAAATTGAGGCAGGGGCATTTTGGGAGCGAGGTTTAATTAAGATTTAATAGGAACTTGATACTGAGGACCTGCAAATCAGAGGGGTAAAGGTGGATGAATAGGGGGGTAAATTCAGGGACGAAGCCTGCGGAGAGGAGCCCACTGGGCGGACAAAGGATGCAATTTGCCCAAGGATATTTCCTGAACTCTGACCCCAAGCTGGAGCGCCCACCAGGGATGCTGAATCACCGTGACTAGGCTAGGCGAGGGCCAGGAGACCGCGCCTCCTCCAACTCTGAGGAATCCGGGTGCTAGCTAGCACCCGAGGGCACCCCACTCCCGAGGGGTGGTGCCCAGTAAGCTGAGGCAGGGAGAGGCGGGGTCGGCCAGGGCAGGAGGAAAGCGCGTGAACCCGGCGGGGCGTGCACGTCCAGGTGGGCGGGGCGGATGCGCGCGCACGAGCGCGAAGAGGAACCTGCTAACGGCTTCATCCGCACGTCCGGGATGGACGCGAGTGCCTGTGCGCATGCTCGGGGGTTGTGGTCATTGTGCGCGCGTGCGCATGCGCTTGCGGGAGGGGACGCGAGTGGGCGGGGCCGGCGCTGCGTCTGAGTCTCGGGCAGTTTTATTGCCTCTGGGTGTGGCCCCGGCCTTCCTTGTAAACCTACTGAGTTTGAATATATATAAATATATAAATTTATATTTAATTGATATATTATATATAGTTTATATATAAATTACATAAAAATAAATAATGATTTGATATACATTATGTATTATATAAATTATATAAATTTATATAAGTATATAAAATATATAAATATATTTATATATTATTTACTTAACTTTCCTAGTCACACTGTGGTGCTTTGGACTTGGGCAGCCAGCCGTGTGCAAGCACCTGCTGTACTGTCTCTCTGGACCTGATTGTATAATTATTGAATATATATAGAACATTATATACAGTATACTTAATACATATATTTGTATATACATTAAATGTGTATATTTAATGCTTCCACCACAGTAGCAAATTCTGTGCTTGCTAAAGGGGCATACAGTCCTACCCAGAGCTCCTAATTCTTCCTGCAGTTCTGGCAGAGACAGTTCTTTGCTTTCTGGGCCACACCTAGGGGTGCTCAGGGCTTACTCCTGGCGGGTTTGGGTAACTAAGTGGATGTCGGAATTGAAGACGGGTCTGCTGTTGTGAAAGGCAACCCGTTTTCCTATCCCTCTACCTCCCAAGATAGATTTTTTTTTTTGGGTCACACCCGGCGGTGCTCAGGGGTTACTCCTGGCTGTCTGCTCAGAAATAACTCCTGGCAAGCACGGGGGACCATATGGGACACCGGGATTCGAACCAACCACCTTAGGTTCTGGATCGGCTGCTTGCAAGGCAAGCACCGCTGTGCTATCTCTTCGGGCCCCTAAGATAGATTTTTTAAGGCCAAATATTGCATCATCTTTGCAGCCCTAAGTCCTAGCTAGGACTTGCACCACAGTGCAATGACATTAGGAAACTCTGAGGTGAAAATCACTCTGTTGGAGCAGCAGACTTCATGTTTGGCACTCAGGAGGTTCAGATCAGATCTCCAGCACTGCTTGCTGTCTTGAACATCTCCAGGAATGATCCCCAAGCAGAGCTGGGTTAAGCTCCTGAGCATCACTGGGTGTGGCCCCTAACGCAAATATATAAAGAAATGATGCTCCTGAAACAAGCTTCGCTCACTCTGTTCCACATGGTCAGCTCAGTTGAAGTATAAGCCACACAGGCGTCTGAGACTCACCTCTTAGGTCAGTCAGCAACTACTTCCAGAAGCCACCACTAGAGGCTCTTTAGGTTCACTGTGCTGGTATAATAGACATCGCTTTTATGGCAGTCGAAGAACTGCTTATTCCTTGTTTTCCACAGGCCACAGTGGCCACAAAGTACACGGAGGGCCATCCCCTCTCAGAGTCGCAGCCATACTATTACCCAGGTGTGTCGAGGTGTGAAAAGTGGTATTAGGTTTGCAGGGACCTCACCTGCCCACGTGTTTTCTCAGCTGAGTTTTTCCAAGGAGCTCTCAGGATTGAAGTGGAACATCTGTCCTACTGGCCATCTCCTTTCCTCTACCCCACATTGAACATGCTTTTTGGACTACAAGATGGTTAAAAATCAGAACTGTAGTAAAGGTGACCTGTTTGAATTCCTGGTAACACACAGGGTGGCCCGCACATGGGAACAGCCCAACTCCCTGCTCCCACCACCTCTATCAGTGCACTGGGTACTTGTTATGTTTTTCTGGCATTTTATTATTTGTTTTTGGGTCACACCCGACAGCACTCAGAAATTGCTCCTGGCAGGCACAGAGGACCATATAGGATGCCGGGACTCAAACCTGTCTTGTCTTGGTTGGGCGGCATGCCAAGGCAACTGCCCTACTTCTGTGCTATCTCTCTGGCCTATTCTGGCATCTTAATAATTTCTACTGTATGTATTTTAGAATATTCATGAAACATGCTTATAATGAACTAGCTCTGCTCTAAGGTGTACTTGGAACATCTTAAGCGCAATTCCTGGTATTTCCGCAGAAACAGGCCTGGGTGGCACTGATACTAGATTAGAATTAATGTTCACAGTGGCTAGAGCAGTGGCATGGAGCAGTAAGATGTTTGCCTTGCCAGCTCTAACCTTAGACAAACTGCATGTGGTTCGATTCCCCAGGTGTCCCATGTGGTTCCCCAAACCAGGAGCGATTTCTGAGCGCATAGCCAGAAGCAACCCCTGAGCATCACTGGATGTGGCCCCCCAAAAAAAAACGAAAAAAAAAATTACTGTTCAGGTTTTTTTTTTTTTTTGGGGGGGGGGAGGGATCATCTCAATGGTGCTCCCACGTCCCCTTGGTACCTGGGACAGCTCTAAATGAAAATCAATGAGTTGAGATTCTCAACAACCTACCTCCTTCATGTGGGTCTGGCAGGGGTCAGGGTTTGCCTCTGGCTTTGTGTTTAGGGATCACTCCAGGAGGGGCTAGGGGGAACAGTAATGTGGTGCCAGATAGCAAATCTGGGTACTATCACTTTGCCACCCTGAACTCTTTGTGGTCCCCATATCCTCTTTATTAGAATGGTATCTGCTGAGGCTTGTCTGTTTTGTCTCAATGAGGCAGGATTTCTCTTCCAGACTGTTACTGGGTCAGTCTGCTCCTTGGAGAGGATAGCTGGGCAGTTCAGAGCCCAAGCTTGGCTGGAAGAGGGAAGACATGGTTTAAGGAGAGCCTGTGCCCTTCCAGGTGGGCTCTACATGTGGATGTATCTTCCAGTCTCAGCCTGCTCATCAGATTTCCCCCAATGGCCCTCCCCTCCTTGTCAACTCCCCCCATCCAAGAGTGTGGCACTAAGAGGACAGGCTGACCTAAATACTCCCTTGGGAACAACTTTTCAGAGTAATGAATGAATCAGCCATGGTTTTTAACAATGGTATCTGCTGCAGTTCATTTTAAACAAAGATGCAAGATAGTAAATGTATATTTTTAATAAAGCCAATAGTTATATTACTTATAGGAGCTTTAAAAGATACAAAATGTAGAGTTCCAGTTTGGAAGCATTAACTATTCACACAATGTCCTGCTGATGCCCGAGCAAGGCTGCCATGCTCGACCATGCAAAGGACACACACGCACACACACACATTCATACGCACGCACACACTTACACGCACTTTGGCAAGATCCCTCTGCCAAGCGCAGCACCTGGAATTACCAGTGTTCAGAGCGAGGTGGTGCCGAGAACACAGCACCTACAAGGAGACCGCACAAAGAGCATCACACAGTCTCACAACCCAGGGAGATGCAATTACAAAATGTCCTAGAGAAAACAGACTGGAAAATGACAAATAGCAAGGTCAATGTCACCTGCACTGGGGTATCAAGGACTGACCTCGATCCAGGGTGAGGTCTTTTGAGGAGGCACTATTAAAACAAGGGGACTTCAGTGAATAAAACTCGGAATACCACGACCTGGAGACACATTACTGAGGGAAGTAGGAAATTATTTTACAAGTAAAACCGTCACAAACAACAGCAACAGAGGAATTAGCGCGCGCACAGTGACAGCGAACACAGACAAGAGCCACGTGGGGTCGGTGCAAAGCACGTGCCTGAAAATGTCTATGTACAAAACAGTTCTCTGTAAACATGGTGAGGTGAATGTTCGGAGCCCAGGGCGAAAGGAGCGTGAGTACAGGCAGCAAAGGCATCCCACACAGCACAAAGGACAGAGTCGAGGCCTGGAAGCAACCTGGCAACAGTACTGAGAGTTCAGTGGCTGGGCTCAGACACCCTCTGGGTCCTATCATTAGTGTGTACTCATACATATATATATATATATATCTTCTTTTTGGTATTTTTAAATATAAATTTACTTATATCCATAGAAAAATGAGAACATAAATGTGTTATTACAATCTTTGCTGGAAAAGCTTATATGGAGTTAGAAAGAATAAACCATTTATTAGTAGTTAACATATATTAAAATGGTTTAATGATTTAAGAAAATATAAAAAAATATTAATACTGTCAAACTTTTATACCAGAAAATATGGATTTTTCTCAATTAGACTTTTCCAAAGATGAAATATGAAAAATTTAAATAAGTTTTATATAAAGAACTTCTGTAACTTCAATTAATGTACAGTGGGATGTCTATTCTATATAGATATATTTTGTATTATTTCTCAATTTAAGCACCATTCAATTCTTCTGGATCCACTCTGGTTTGGATTGATTGGGATATTCCTAAATCCACAGGTTGTTATTTATCTAATGGCACATGTTAACTCAAAACAGGGTGTTGTTTTTTTTTTTTAAAGGACTAATTCCTACCTATATCACAATTGCTTTGTCTTGAGCCAGCTCACAAATTTTACTGTAGTTTCAAGTGCGGGTATCTCTTGGTAAGTCTTTGACCAGTGCCAACATTTTGAGGTGGCTTGGAAGCCCGTGGCCATCTGTGGAAGGACCAGGGGGCAGCAGGGTTATCTCCAACAGGACAGGGAGTGCAGTCCACTGGCTCATCCCCGTGCGCTTCCAGGAATATGCCTCCACCCAAATCTGTTTTGTGATCCTGCTTGTGTAAGTCTAGTAAATGGGGCGTCCCCTGAGGAGACTGGACAGTGAGGGGTGCCTTCCCTCAGACAATATGGTGATTGCTTCTGATCACAAAGGTCTATAATTTGCTCATTTTCTATTCACTTGATGATGATAGTGTTGAATAGACCTCCAGCCACTGTATTTGTTATTTAAAATATTCCATTCATTTTTAGGAAGTGTTTTAACTCAAAACCTCTATGAAAATAGCTATTAACTACAGTGACTGGTGTTGAGGGGGCAGAGGCAGGATGTGGAGGATAGTTAGTTGCTCTCAGCCTTAGGCCTTCCTAACACACATGAAAGAGCCTGTTTCCAGGGGGGCTTTGGGTCACCTGCTCCAGAATGACTCTAGGTGCTTCTTAAGCACGAGGCCACTGGCACCCCTGGAAGGAGGCTCAGACACCTGTCTCCCAAGCATCTGGTGCTCTCTGAGTCCATAAAGCCAGGCCTTAAAGGCTCAGAGCTGCCAACCACTTCCATCCCTAAGGATCCCTGCCTGGGGTGGGTGTACTGGTCCTCTGGGGGGGCTGGTGTTAGCCAGTCATCCCTGGAGTGGGAACACTGGCCCCAAAAGATCTGGAAGGCTGGCCCTAGGTCAGTACTGGGGCAAATAGGCTGGCCTGCGCTCTGCCTTCCCAGGGAAGGCCTTGAAGCCCTTGGGTGCTGCCTTGTGTGCTGGTGGGGGTGGGGGTTGCGGGGGAGTCTGCACGTAGGCGAAGGAGGTGGCACTGCAGTCGCTGGTGGCAGCCCACACCGGGGACTGCAGCATCTGCATGGTGTCGTTCCACTGGCTGCCGGGACTGGTGACTGCATAGAGGGGTGCGCTGGGGCTGGGTAGCGTGCTGGGCAGTGGGGAAGGATGTTGCCAGGGTGCTTTGGGCGGCCACGTTTTGGTTTTGTTATCCTAAAAGACAGAAGAGGTTTCTTAACATTATTTCTGGTGTCTGTAGTTCCTACCTCCTCAGATCTCTTGGCCTTACTCCCTCTAGGAGACAGGGTGGATGTGCACCCTCCCCCAACCCTACAGTCCCAACGCAGTATTACCCCACAGAATTTCTTGAAATAGTAAGACATATCCTGTATCTTCACGCCCAAGACAGCAGACACTCTTCACATATGGCCAGGGTCATGGAGAAGAGAATCTTTACTGGTATTAATTCTGACCAGGCTAGAACATATAGTTCATAGTTGCCATCATGGACAGCAGAACTTCTAAACTTCCCATACAGGTGGCTCCAAGCTAGCTAAGATGTCTCATCCTGGGCCCGGAGAGATAGCACAGCAGCGTTTGCCTTGCAAGCAGCCGATCCAGGACCAAAGGTGGTTGGTTCAAATCCCGGTGTCCCATATGGTCCCCCATGCCTGCCAGGAGCTATTTCTGAGCAGACAGCCAGGAGTAACCCCTGAGTACCGCCGGGTGTGGCCCAAAACCAAAAAAAAAAAAAAAAAAAAAAAAAAAGATGTCTCATCCTTTACACAGAATCATGGGAAATAAGTAGCTTTGAAGTTGGGCCCGGAGAGATAGCACAGCGGCGTTTGCCTTGCAAGCAGCCGATCCAGGACCAAAGGTGGTTGGTTTGAATCCCGGTGTCCCATATGGTCCCCTGTGCTTGCCAGGAGCTATTTCTGAGCAGACAGCCAGGAGTAACCCCTGAGTATCGCCAGGTGTGGCCCAAAATCCAAAAAAAAAAAAAAAAAAGTAGCTTTGAAGTGTTCCCAGAACGTGAGATAAGTATTGCTCAGGGTCCCTACTCCAAAGGGCTGGCCTCCAGGGTTGGTGGGGCCCAGTTACCTGGTTCATGTCATCCACGGTGGAAAGAAGAGGCGGTGAAGGCAGTGTGCCGGTCTCCTGCTCGCCACTGCTGTGCTTCCTGAAAGAACGGAGAGCTCATTGCAGCAGTGCTGATTATCCACCCAGTCTTCCTCGGACAAATTTGGCTGCTGGGCTCTGGGTTATCTTAGTACTGATTTTAAATTCACTCATGCAAGGGGGTAGTGTGGGGCCAATACTGGATAGTGTACCTGAAACTGTGACAGGGCTGAAATGGGGTGGAGACCGAGATGGCTTTACCTGGAACTGATGGCTTTATCTGTACTATAAATCTATCAGCTCTGGGGCCAGAGAGATAGCATGGAGGTAAGGCATTTGCCTTGTATGCATAAGGTTGGTGGTTCAAATCCTGGCATCCCATATCGTTCCCTGAGCTTGCAAGGAGCGATTTCTGAGCATAGAGACAGGAGTAACCCCTGAGCGCTGCCTGGGTGTGACCCCCTCCCCCCAAAAAATCTATCAGCTCTGGTCTTCTGTTCACTACATAACAGATACTATTTGTCACATATGTGACATGTGAATTAAGAACAAAAGATTGGGGGCTGGAGTGGTGGTGCAAGCGGCAGGGCGTTTGCCTTGCACGTGCTAACCTAGGGTAGACAGAGGTTTGATTCCCTGGCATCCCATATGGTCCCCCAAGCCAGGAGTGATTTCTGATCACATAGCCAGGAGTAAGCCCTGAGCATCACCAGGGTGTGGCCCAAAAACAAACAAATAAGAACAAAAAGTTGGGGCTGGAGACACAGTACTGTTGTTTGTTTTTTTTTTCTTTCAAAAAAATATGCAACGCTTCATGAATTTGCGTGTCATCCTTGCACAGGGGCCATGCTAATCTTCTCTGTATCGTTCCAATTTTAGTATATGTGCTGCTGAAGCGAGCACACAGTACTGTTGTTAAGGCACTAGCCATGCATATAGCCAACCCAAGTTCAAACCCTAGCACCACATATGGTCTTCAGCACTGTTGAGAATGATCCCTGAGCAGTCATGAGTAAGCACTGCCCTTTGTGTCTCAAAAACCAAAACTTTAAAAAACCCAACTCTCCCCCTCAAAAAATCCCAAAAGTCTGGGCTAAAGGGATGGCTCACTCAGATCATGCAGACTATCATTCTTACCTCCAAATCCACCAGCAATATAATATGTCAACATGTCCTTTTGCATAAGCACTCTAAATAAAGGGAAATAATATACACAAAACAAGCTCTTATCTATTAGGGATAAGAACCCATATTTTTTAAAAATGCAGGGTTGCCTCCCATTATAAGCATGTGTCATGTAGACCCAACTTAGACTCCATGTGATTGGACAGCGACCATCCAACCCAGAACCCCAGATTCCAGACGTGGAACCGACACAGCAACAGCGCCAGGAACCAAACTCCTCCAGGGGAATGCCGTCTCGGCACCAACTTGCACCAGTTTTAACATGACATCCTGACATGAGGAAATGGCAACAACTTAAGCTAAGAGAGGGCTGCCCCATCTCAGCACCTAACAGTATAATGCAACCAGGAAACATGTCATCCTTTGCCCTAAGCAAAAACCAAAATTGCTATCTACAGAAGACTAACTTTGATAAATATCCGCTGGACAGAACCTATCAAAGGACCAATGAGGAAGTTCCTAGCCTAAGCTTTGTACAAAAACCAAGATCTCTAATTCCAGAGGTCTAACTTTGACAACTGCAACTGAGCAGAACTTCTGAAACTATGCTGAAAGACTATAACCTAGGCTCTGTCCTAGGTTCTGAACAAAAACCAAGACCACTAATTACAGAAGACTGATTACAACAACAGTGATGGAACAGAACTCCTAGAACCATAATGAAAAACTCTCTCCTAGCCTTCAGCATATGACCTACACAAATAACAAGATCTCCAGCTACAGAGGCAGGATATCATCACCCACATCTGAGCAGAAAGTTTCCTGGCATCATAAAAAGACCTTGGGGTGTACAAGTGAGTGAGCATGAAGCCAGTAGTTGTTCCCATGGCAGTATGCTTCAAGGGCAGAGAAACCCTGTATCTCTTAGGCCAAGGGAAATCCCACTGTAATTTTCCCTATATTTACCATGCCTATGCAAAAAAAAAAAAAAAAAAGAAAAAGAAAAAAAAAGAGGGGCTGGAGAGACAGCATGGAGGTAAGGTGTTTGCCTTTCATGCAGAGGTCATTGGTTTGTATTCCGGCATCCCATATGGTACCCCGAGCCTGCCAGGAGCGATTTCTGAGCGTGGAGCCAGGAGTAACCCCTGAGCGCTGGTGGGTGTGACCCAAAAACAAAAACAAAACAAAAAAAAAAAAAAAAAAAAAAAAAAGAAAAAGAAAAAAAGAAAAAATACAATCCTGGGGCCGGGCGGTGGCGCTGGAGGTAAGGTGCCTGCCTTTCCTGCGCTAGCCTAGGACGGACCGCGGTTCGATCCCCCGGCGTCCCATATGGTCCCCCAAGAAGCCAGGAGCAACTTCTGAGCGCATAGCCAGGAGTAACCCCTGAGCGTCACAGGGTGTGGCCCAAAAACCAAAAAAAAAAAAAAAAAAAAAAAAAGAAAAAATACAATCCTTTTTTTTTTTTTTTTAAGAAGTTGATGGTCGGGCCCGGAGAGATAGCACAGCGGCGTTTGCCTTGCAAGCAGCCGATCCAGGACCAAAGGTGGTTGGTTCGAATCCCGGTGTCCCATATGGTCCCCCGTGCCTGCCAGGAGCTATTTCTGAGCAGACAGCCAGGAGTAACCCCTGAGCACTGCCAGGTGTGACCCAAAAACCAAAAAAAACAAAAAACAAAAAACAAAACAAAAAAAAAAAAAAAAAAAAAAGAAGTTGATGGTCTGGGGCCGGGAAGGTGGCGCTAGAGGTAAGGTGTCTGCCTTACAAGCGCTAGCCAAGGAACGGACGGCGGTTCGATCCCCCGGCGTCCCATATGGTCCCCACAAGCCAGGGGCGATTTCTGAGCACATAGCCAGGAGTAACCCCTGAGCATCAAATGGGTGTGGCCCAAAAACCAAAAAAAAAAAAAAAAGTTGATGGTCTGTTTTTATTTATTTTTTCTTTTCTTATTTTTTTCTTTTTCTGTAGCTGATGGTTTTGGCTTTTGGCTTATTCTGTGTTTATTCTTCTTCTTTTTTAAAATTTTCCTTCTGTATTTTATTTTTTAAATATATTTTTTGTTTATTTGTTTTCGTTTTTTTTTTTTTTGTTTTGTTTTGGTTTTTGGGCCACACCTGGCATCGCTCAGGGGCTACTCCTGGCTCAACGCTCAGAAATTGCTCCTGGCAGGCTCGGGGAACCATATAGGATGCCGGGATTTGAACCACCATCCTTCTGTATGCAAGGCAAATGCCTTAACCTTCATGCTATCTCTCCAGCCCGTTTATTCTTTTTTTTTTGTTTGTTTTTTGGGCCACACCCGGCGTTGCTCAGGGGTTACTCCTGGCTGTCTGCTCAGAAATAGCTCCTGGCAGGCACGGGGGACCATATGGGACACCGGGATTCGAACCAACCACCTTAGGTTCTGGATTGGCTGCTTGCAAGGCAAACACCACTGTGCTATCTCTCTGGGCCCTGTTTATTCATTTTGTAATCTTGTTGATATTCTCTTATTTTTTTTTGTTTGTTTCTGGTTTGTTTTGTTTTACTACCTTTTTCTTCTTTTTTCCCTTCCTTCTTCTAAATGGGTGTTTATAACACTTAGATGAACTCATCCTAGTTTCTCTTTTTTTGTTTGTCTTTTTTTTCTTTTTTTCCTTCTTTCCCCAGATGGTACCAAGGCCAGACAGTCAAATGTTCATTTGGTGGAAATAAAAACTGATCAGACATGAATACCAAATCCAAAGTCAATGACAACAGAATCAATACCCAATCTACAAGAAGCTGTATAATGAGGAACAGTTGCACTAACATTACAGAGGTAAAGGAAGGAGATGTGGGATGCATGCTTGGAACAGGGGTGAAGGGAAGACAACACTGGTGGTGGGAATGCTCCTCACTTATTGTCACTATGTGCCTCAAATATTACTGTGAGAGAATTGTAATTCACTTCGACCACAATAAAAATTAAAAAAAGAAAAAAAAAAGGCCCCCCGCAGGCAGGCTCGAAGGACTATATGGAATGCCAGAATTCGAACCACTGTGATTCTGCATGCAAGGCAAATGCCTTACCGCTGTGCTATCTCTCCAGCCCCCCAAAATGTTATTTTAAATGTGCTTCCTTTGGGGCCCGCAAGGTGGCGCTAGAGGTAAGGTGTCTGCCTTGCAAGTGCTAGCCAAGGATCAGGACCACGGATCAATCCCCTGGCGTCCCATATGGTCCCCCAAGCGAGGGGCAATTTCTGAGCGCTTAGCCAGGAGTAACCCCTGAGCATCAAATGGGTGTGGCCGAAAAACCAAAAAAAAAAAAAAAAAAAAAAAAAAAAGTGCTTTCTTGCTTCCTTGAACAGAATTTAAGTTCCCAGAGAAAGGGGGTTCTGTTGTATTTGCTGCTATATGAAATGACTTCACTGGGTCTTCATTTCCTCAACTATGAACTAAAGGTAAAATACAGTTAAAATACAGTTTATAATGTGGATGTTATGGGTTGAACTGTGTCCTCTATTTCCCAGAAATTCCTATGTAGATTTTTTTTTTTTTTTTTTTGGTTTTTGGGCCACACCCGGTAACGCTCAGGAGTTGCTCCTGGCTATGTGCTCAGAAGTTGCTCCTGGCTTGGGGGACCATATGGGACACCGGGGGATCGAACCGAGGTCCATCCAAGGCTAGTGCAGGCAAGGCAGGTACCTTACCTTTAGCGCCACCGCCCGGCACCGATTTTATTTATTTTTTTTTTTTTGTCTTTGAGCTATACTCGGCAGCGCCCATGGGTTACTCCTGACTCTGCTCGGAAATTGCTCCTGGCAGGCACAGGGGACCATACGAGATGCCGGGATTCAAACTACCATTAGTCCTGGATCGGCTGCATGCAAGACAGATGCCCTACCGCTATGCTATCTCAAATTCCTATGGTAGATTCTACTACCCAAAATCTCAGAATGTAATTATATTTAGAAAGAAGTAATAAAGGCAGAAGGCTGTGTCTCCATGACAGAACAAATACCTCTTGTTGAGGCTCTGGGGTCAATCCCTGACAGAGCAAAGGTAAAATCAAGTAATTAAGATAACATGACAGAATGGATTCTATCTAATTTAATCAGTGTCCTCTTTTTTTTTTTTTTTTTTTTGGTTTTTGGGCCACACCCAGCGTTGCTCAGGGTTACTCCTGGCTGTCTGCTCAGAAATAGCTCCTGGCAGGCACGGGGGACCATATGGGACACTGGGATTCGAACCAACCACCTTAGGTTCTGGATCGGCTGCTTGCAAGGCAAACACGCTGTGCTACCTCTCCGGGCCCAATCAGTGTCCTCTTAAGACAAAATTAAGACACACATATCAAGGGAAGACCTGGTGCAGCTATAGGGGGAAGATGGCTTTTTTCAAACAATGGAGGCTTTGGAGAAACCAGCTCTGCTGATACCTTGCCCTCAGTTTTCCAGCCTTTCAAACTGTGAGAAAAGAAATGGTGTTGTTTAAGCCCTGGTCATTTGTTTGGTCGCCCTAGCAACAAATGCAGAGGCTAAGAGAATGCAGAGAGAGGATGGAGGAGGTGCTTTGCTCAGGGTCTGCCCAAAGCAGGCATCTTGCTGGTATCAGCGATGACTTTCACTGTTGCAGATACGACTCTGTGCACCCTCACTTGGCTATCACTATCTTTCCCAAAGGGGGGTGGGTGATACAGTTCCTTGTGTGGAGCTGGAAAGATTCATATGTAATAGCCTTGGGTATAATTTGGGGTGTAGAGTTTTTTTCCTGAGAAGAGGGGGATAGATGAAATTAGTTTCAAGCCTCTGTGCTAGATAGCCCTGAGGCCTATGAGGTCCCTCCTCCCCCAAAGAAAAGATGTGGCTCACATTCAAGTCCCCTGCCTCTGGTTTGGAAATATCTTCATACCTTCTCTGCTTGACAGCAGCTACGAGGTCAGGTCCTGAAAACATGGAGAATAAGCTGTCCCCGTTGGCAGATGATGTCTCATCACTTGAACTGGCTGAGTCTCCCTGGGTCCCGCCGGACCAGCCGCTATGCAGATTATCCCTGAAAATCAGAGAGAGAGAAGCTGGTCCCAGGCCTGCAGTAGCCAGAGGGAGGGACAGCCCTGAGGCCAGCCCCTGCTCCCATTACTCCAGAAGAGCAATTTTCACACTACATTTGTCATCAATCCCAACATCTCAGGTGTCTCTTTTGGAAACATTATTTCAAGCTATATACATTCCTCAGAAAAAATACAAACATTTATTCCCTCTAGAAGTCTGGGTTTGAACATGAAATTTAATTTAGTGAAGAAAATAGTTATAAGGGCTGGCGCGATAGCGTTGTGGAGAGGGCGTTGTCCTTGCATGCAGCCAACCCAGTTTCGTTCCCCAGCATCCCATATGGTCCCCCTGAGCCTGCCAAACGCAATTTCTGAGTGCAGAGCCAGGAATAACCAGAGTGCTTCTGGGTGTAGCCCAAAAACAAAAACAAAAAAGGAAATAGCTGAAGGTCCACAACCCAGTTCAAATGGGCTGAAGGCATACAAGCATGTTTTGTATGCAGTAGGCCCGGATTCAACCCTGGCTTCCCAAGGTCCCCTGAGCATATCAGGGTGACCCCCACCTTCCAGCTCAGCCAGGTCTGGATGTCCCCAGAAAAAGAGTTGAGGTACTCTTTAGTTATCTCTTTTTCTTGTAATTATTAATAATTATAGCATTTTTTTTTGTTTTTGGGCCACACCCATTTGATGCTCAGGGGTTACTCCTGGCTAAGCACTCAGAAATTGCCCCTGACTTGGGGGGGACCATATGGGACGCCAGGGGATTGAACCACGGTCCTTTCTTGGCTAGCGCTTGCAAGGCAGATACTTTACCTCTAGCGCCACCTCTCTGGCCCCTAATAATTGTAGCATTAAGAGTGAGAAAACTCTGGGCCGGGCGGTGGCGCTAAAGGTAAGGTGCCTGCCTTGCCTGCGCTATCCTTGGACGTACCACGGTTCGATCCCCCGGTGTTCCATATGGTCCCCCAAGCCAGGAGCAACTTCTGAGCACATAGCCAGGAGTAACTCCTGAGCGTTACCGGGTGTGGCCCAAAAACCAAAAAAAAAAAAAAAAAAAAAAAAAAGAGTGAGAAAACTCAAACCAGTGGAATATGAAAATTCAGAGATTACTTAATTATACTAGGATCTGAAGCCACCCTTTGTTTTCAGCAGGGTAACAGGATTATATTCATAAACCACAGGGGCTTCATAGCCTACCTCAACTCAGCGTAAAGAGTGTTAAGGCTACAGTTAGTTCACAAACATTGTTCAGCAATGGGGTCTCTGCCTGTTGGAGATTGGGTTAGCCCTGCACTCCATGATCTCCATGGTCTCTTAGCATTTTGGGAGCAACCCATAAGCTCAGAGCTGGGAGTAGCTCCTGTACTGCTGAGTGTGGCGCAAGCGCCAGTAAGAGCAAAACAAACAAAACCAACTCTGGTTAGGGTGAAAAAATGTCTTGAAAACCATCAATTTATACCAATGATGGTTCCACAAGGACATATCATGCCACTCCGCATTCTGCAGTCACTGAAGATTTGGCCACCTGACGCTGCTTTCACATGGGAACTAAACTACCTGGTAAGAGCATACAAAGGTATGAGGGAATGCCTGTGCCCAAAGTTCAGACTTCTGTCACACCCACACTCACCCTTCTGTTAAGATCTCTGGGAAAGGCCAGGTTCTGTGGGCATCGTCCATGGGTGGCCAATTGCCCCGAAGGTTGCCAGGGCGGCGGCCGTGCTGGACTTGTCTCTTCTGCTGCATAGCCTGGCTCACACCTGCCACGTAGCGTGCAAACTCTGGGTCTGACCCCACTGTGTTAAGATAAAAGACACAACTTATGTTGTGGAGCCAGACTGGCCTTGTTTCCTTCCCCACCTTCTGAGGATCTGTGCTGGTCACATGCAATGAATTGAAAGTGGTAAGGCACTGCCAGACTCATGACATAGTTTGTGGCAGGCTTTGTCCCACAGCCTGCCACCTTATCAACTCTGTGATAAGGTGGGCTGCCAGCAGAGAGATCTAAAGATGTAGTACAGAGTGAGTACGGGGGTGGACCTGGAAAGGGTGACAGGAACACAGAAGCAGATATAAAAAAAACAGATGCCATTCCCACAAGGATCACTGGGGACCCTGGTATTGGATAGCAGATCTGCTCATGCAGGAGAGCCCAAGAGTAAGATACTCAGAGGTCCTGGGAACATCCTGGATAGTCAGTGCAGTGGGAGGAAAATCAACAGAGATGGCAGTGATAGTCAAACTTATCTACAGTGTGTGGAAGGAAAGCATCCCTGGGCCATGAGAATATACAGCTGCTCCAGGGCAGAAGAACTCTAGAGCATGGGTTCATCTGCTGTGTGCTGGCTGCTGCCACACTCTGGTCAGAGGGCTCTTGCTTCTAATCCTATAAGTCCTCCTCTAATTCACCTGCCTAGGGAGATGTAATAAAGAGCATATATATACTGAGTGGGTATGGAGGATGCAATACCATGGCTTAAAGTTAACAAGAAACCCCAGAAGGAAAAATCAGCAGGATCTTTAGGCCTGAAGCCACAGATGATTGTCTTTCTGGCAAAAAATAAAAAAGAATCAAAGATAGTAAAATTTTGCCACACACTGCTTAAACTCTGTGTTTACCTATATGACCACCAGAAAACATAGATCCTCAGCACCAGCAGAGAATGTTGGTTTAGGGCTTAGTGGTGGGAGTCCAGTGCACCTGCTCTGTCACAAGGTGGGACAGTTTGCCTTGCCTGTGGCCCATGATACAGGATCTCCTCATCCATCCACTCACCGAAGAAGAGCAAGGACAAGCACAAGAGTGTCTGTCATATAAAGAATTCTCAGACTTCAAAAGAAAACATTTTCTTCCATTAATGGTTGGTGCTGTGGACAGGGAAATGGACCACAGTGCTACAACACACACTTTGCATGTGTAAATCCTGGTTCCATCTATGACATGTCTCTGAACCTCACTAAAATGAACCCTGAGCACCCCGAGTATCTCCTCTCCCCATCCCAAGCACCATTTAATGTGGTTTCCAAACCAAAATACACAAAAAGTTGGTGCTGAGGATTTTTTTTTTTTTTGGTTTTTGGGCCACACCCGGCAGTGCTCAGGGATTACTCCTGGCTGTCTGCTAGAAATAGCTCCTGGCAGGCACGGGGGACCATATGGGACACCGGGATTCGAACCAACTACCTTAGGTCCTGGATCGGCGCTTGCAAGGCAAACGCCGCTGTGCTATCTCTCTGGGCCCGAGGATTTGTTTTTAAGTCAGTACTGAGGAATTTTTCCACTACCTTCAGTGATGATTTTTTTCCCCCATCAGGATTTTGGGCCACACCTGGCTTGGCTCAGGGCTTACTTATTCTTTTGGCTCTGTGTTCAGGGATCACTTCTTGCAGTGCTCAGGGGGCTCTAAGGGATGCTGAATCAAATTTGGATGGACTGTGTATAAAGCAAACACCTCACTTGCTATACCATCTCTCTGGCCCCATTTATTGATATAAATATTTGTTATACTATTTACAATACACAACAGAATTCATAAGACTCCCTTTGTGATAGAAATGCACTTTCTACTTCTACATGCTTTTTGTTAGAGGAAAAAAGAACCTATCTCTATGTATTTATCTTACATGTATATACCTTATCAGATTCACCATTTTTTTTGAGGGAGGCACACTAATGAATGCTCAAGATTTACACCTGCTCTGTGCTCAGTGATCACATATGGAGAATTGGGGATCAAACCTGATTGTCAGAGAGAGTACAAAGGTCTGAGCACTTGCTTTGCATGAAGAAAGCTTGGGTTCAATCTCTTAACACCACATGGACTCGCTCTGAGCAAAGGAGCCCCAAGCACTAATGAGTATGGCACAAAATAAACATAAAAATGTTTTTGGTATCAGAGATAGTAGGAAGTAGGGAGATTCCCTTGCATGTGACCAACTCTAGCTTGAACCCCTGGCACGTTATGGCTCCTCATGCACTGCCTGGGTGTGGCCTCCACGAAAAACAACAAAAATGCAAGAAAACACTTTCATTTGAAAATATTCTGGGGCTGGGACCGGGAACGTGGCACTAGAGGTAAGGTGTCTGCCTTGCAAGTGCTAGCGTAGGACGGACCCTGGTTCAGTCCTCCGGCATCCCATATGGTCCTCCCAAGCCAGGAGTGATTTCTGAGTGCATAGCCAGGAGTAACCCCTGAGCGTCAAACGGTTGTGCCCCCTGCCAAAACCCCACCCCCCCAAAAAAAAGAAGAAAATATTCTGGGGCTGGAGCAATAGCACAATGGTAGGGTATTTGCCTTGCACGCAGCCAACATAGGACAGACCCGGTTCAATCCCCGGCATCCCATATGGTCCTCCGAGTCTGCAGGAGTGATTTCTGAGCACAGAGCTAGAAGTTACCCCTGAGCACCTCTGGGTGTGACCCAAACCAACCCCAACACTCTCCCCTCAGCAATGCTCAGGACATTTAGGAGCCCATTGCTGTTGTGGGTCACCAGGTGCAAGGCAAATGCCCTAGTGCTGTGCTATCGCTCCGGCCCCCCACTATCTTTCTGGCAGAAAAATGGCCTGGCTCCTCCATCAAGCTCCAAAAGAAATTAATTAATTAATGGCTGCTGATATTTCCCAGGGAGTCTGCTGATCCCTCTGTGGGATACTCAGGAACTTAAGTAGTGCACAAATTTTTCCCTTTCACATTAACTGCAGCCCAATACCCTCAGACAGAAACGACCCAGTTCTGAGACTTAATTTTGTCAAACTGCCAAACCACTAAATCTGTTTTAGATTGATAGATCCTGGACTAAACAGCAGCCTATTGTGTGGTAATACAGTTATTCATGGTGCCTGCCAAGGAATGCCAAGCACTGGAGGTGGCAAAGTACTGCAGTCCCCAAATGCAGAGTCCCCAGACTGCATTCTATCATGTGGATGGCACTGGAGACCAAAACTCTGTAATCACACACTTGCAAACTGGTTCCTTCTGCCACTGTGCCACTCCATCTCTGGGGTGAAAATACTTTGTATTATTTTGAGGAAATGGCAACACCCTGCAGTACATAGGGTTTGTTCCTGGCTCTCCACACAGGAATTACTTGTAGCTGACTTGGGGCAGGGGTCTCAAATTCAATTTACCTGGGGGCCGCAGGAGGCAAAGTCGGGGTGAGGCAGGGCCGCATAAGGGATTTCGCTTACGAATATTCGCAATAAAAAAATCGCATTAGTAAGAAAAAAAATCGCAAAGCATCGCATTAAACATTTGCATACCCCGAACAAAACTGCTCGGGGTATGCAAATGTTTAATGCGATTTTTTCTTACTAATGCGATTTTTATTGCGATTATTCGGTAAGCAAATAATCGTGAATACTGCGATATTTGAAGGCCGATTGCGGGCCACAAAACGTACGGAGGGCCACAAATGGCCTGCGGGCCGCGAGTTTGAGACCCCTGGCTTGGGGTAACATAATGGAATGCTGGAAATCAAATCCAGGTCAGCCATAAGCAATGCAAACGCCCTAGCCTCTGTACAATCACTCTGACCCCTGAAAATCATTTTTGTATTAAGAATATATTTATCGGGGCTGGAAAGATAGCATGGATGTAAGGTGTTTGCCTTGCATGCAGAAGGTCGATGGTTCAAATCCCGGCATCTCATATGGTCCCTGAGCCTGCCAGGAGTGACTTCTGAGCATAGAGCCAGAAGTAACCCCTGAGCGCTGCTGGGTGTGACACAAAAAACAAAAAGAAAACAAAACAAAGCTCTAATATATATTTTAGTTTGAAGGCCGTGTGAATCATAGGACTTTGAGCTTTTCATCTAACTTGCTTAGCTTCACTCCTGTCCTCTATAAATTGAGAAAAACATTCCACTTAACCTTCTCCATGTTCTCACCCATCATCACAACTCACCATTGCTGGTTCTGCCCATACGTGCCACTTTTGAGGACTCCTTCTAGGAGGGCTCAGATACTTTCCCTCACTAGAAAGGTTGCGGTGTACAACCCCTATAAAGTACTCAGTGGTTACATTTATATGGAAACTCTGTGGTGGGTGTCACATACCTGCAGGATCAAAAGGCAGAATCTCTCCCAACATCCCAAAGACTCCATCACTTTGATCACGGTTAGGCCATGTGTTGTTTCTAGGTCCCTGTGGCTTCTGTCCCAAAACCTCCGACATCACATTATCCATATAGCTGCTCACTAGACCCAAGCTGTACAAGTCAGAACTGAGGTCCGATATGCCAGGCCACTGGCCAAGAGGAGACAGACCTCCCCCAAGGGGCTGGGAAGGCTGCTGGGGAGACCCATGCACCCATTTCCCAGGGGCCCGAGGATGGGGCGGTGCCTGCTGAGGTCCAATAGGTTGAAGCAGGTGTTGGTAGTACTGAACATGGGGCTGCTGCTTTGGGGACTGCTGCTGAGGTGTCAGTCCGGGCTGGGATGGCAGAGGTGTGTGCGTACCAGTCTGGGGTGGTCGCTGTGGAAGGGGCACTGACAGTGGTGGGTGCTGAGGCTGCATGGCACCTATCTTCTGCTCAGTCACCATGGTTGTGGCAACAGAATTGCGCCTCGTCACCAATGGGGAGCCCTGATGTGACTGGCCCATGTTGAACCCCGAGAGAAAATCTATTACCTCTTGCATTTCCTGATCAGTTGGTAAGTTCATACCCTTCTCATCTTTGCCTTCATCCACGTGTAGGAAGTTCTCACGCCTCTCCAGGAGGAATCCATTGGCCATGTGATTGCTGGAATTCTGAGCTGACTGTGAAGGATCTGTAGTCCTAGGGAAATTTCCAATGTTCAAAATGCTTTGTAACCTTGAATCAACATTACTGGGCATTTTGGCCTTTTCTTCTGGACACCCAGTTATGAAGATGTTTTTGGATGGGGTACTTGGGATGGAATAATTTGTGCTGCTGCTAGCGCTGGTGCATGATGCTTTCTTAGTGAACCGGGATGTCAATTTGGAGAATGTCTTCTGCAGGCCACCTGAAGATTTGTTTCCATTTCCAGAAGGCAGATCACTCTGATTCCCCAAATCACAGATTTCCCTCTGGAGCTGGATCTGTATGCAGGGCAAAGCTTGTTCCCTATTTAAATAAAAGCAAATGAAAAAAAAGGGACCAAAAGAAATTGGATACTAAAATACATATTTGTCTTTAAAAAAGATTTTTTTTTTCCGTTATTTTTGGGTCACACCTGGCGGTGCTCAAGGGTTACTCCTGGCTGTCTGCTCAGAAATAGCTCCTGGCATGTACGGGGGACCATATGGGACACTGGGATTCGAACCAACCACCTTTGGTCCTGGTTTCGGCTGCTTGCAAGGCAAATGCCGCTGTGCTATCTCCCTGGGCCCTTTAAAAAAGATTTTTAACAAAGAAAATTCCCTGATTGGAATTTGATTCACTTATTTTACAGAAAAATCAATGAACATCTAAGAGTTGTTAGTGTACACAATTCTATCACTTATTATCTGTATCTTTTTTTCTTTTGTTTTTTGGGTCACACCCGGCAGTGCTCAGGGGTTACTCCTGGCCCTACGCTCAGAAATCCCTCCTGGCAGGCTCAGGGGACCATATGGGATGCCAGGACTTGAACCACGGTTCTTCTGCATGCAAAGCAAATGCCCTACCTCCATGTTATTTCTCTGACCCATTATCTGTATCATTTTATAAAAAATTAAAGTCATAAGACCAGAGATCTAGTATAAAGATTAAGGCACTTGCCTTGCATTTGACCAACTCAGGTTTGATTCCTAACACTGAATCTGATCCCCTTAGTGTTCTAGGAGCGATCCCTGAGCACAGAGCCAGGAGTAGGCCCTGAATACAGCCAGGTAGAACAAACAAAATCTATAGTGTCTAACAGGGCTATGAAAGCTTCATCAGCCTGAAGAGCTTGATCAACAGAGGAGAGAAAGCATGGCTGAGAGGGGGCTGGAATTGGAGAAGGCTGGTCTGTGCCTGTACGATGGAGTCAAGAGAGCAGCAGATCCAGAGTGAGACAAAGGAAAAATCAGTCCAGAGGGCTAAAGGGAGGGGGACATCACACAGGTAACATTATAGTCCTAGGAGGGGCCCAAGCTGACTCTGAGGGTTGAAGTTTTCAGTTTTCTTTCCTCTTTTAGGGGGCTCCTGGGGACTATATGTGATGCTGGGGATCAAAGCAAGTTGGGGTACATGCAAGGCAAAAATACCTTATCTGCTATGCTATTGTTCTGGCCCTCTCCAAGTTTTCTTTCTTTGTTGGTTCTTGGGGACACAGTGCTTAGGGTCACACTGGAGGACTAAGGGGACCATACAGTGCTGGAGCCGTACATGTCAATGGCTTAGGCTCAATCCCCAACCCTGTACAAATTCCCAATAACCCCCCCAAAGTGTGATTCTGAACATGTCTGGGTGTGGACCAAAATAAATATAAAAATAAATCTGTCCTTAATTCTATTCTGAGGAGGGGCCTAGTGGTAGTAGGGCTGCCTCCTGGCTTTGTTCTCAAGGGTCACTCCTGTGGGGTCAGGGGAGCATATGGGATACTGGAGATTGAACCTGTTCAGCCATGAGAAAGGCAAGTGCCTATCTGCTGTACTACCACTTTGGTCTCAGCTGTCCTTGGTCCTTAAAGGAGAATATGGATTGGATTAATGACCTTTGGGTGGATTTACTCTCAAATAATAAAACAAAGGCAAAAGTGTTAATATATTAGAACATTTGTAAAAGCCACAGAGCTTTTTTTTTTTTTTTGTCCTACTCTTGCAACTATTGGGATTGAAATTATTCCAATTATTCTCTTTCTTGTATTATTTACTGTTACTTGAATTCACTTGCAACTATATGTGGCCACACTGTTCCTGGTTGTGGGTCAAACTACCAGCACAGCAATTCTAGCAAGCAGCAGAGACACCAACCTCCCTGCTCTCCAGCGGCTGAGGTCCAGCACAGCCGTGTAGAGCACGTCCACCAGACCCAGCGTCTTCTCGGGGTCCAGGCTTCTCTGAAGCAGGGACATGGTAGCAGGGTCTTCTTTCAAACACCTGAGAATAAAGAAAGCTATCAGTCGGCTGTACTTTTCAGTAAAGGTGCTACGAACAAACTTCACACAAAAGGCTATGTAAGCCCCCTTTATTGCGTAGACATTTCATATAGTATGAGCAATCAGGTTAATGCATTTTCACCATCACATACATTTCATTTAAGACTATTTGATCATTGCTGCGACTTTTACTTTATTTTTATATTAACAAAAATAAAGTAAAAAGAAATTTTTTTTTTTTGGGACACACCGGTGATGATCAGGGGCTAGTTACTCCTGGCTATGCACTCAGAAATCACTCATGGTTTGAGGGACCATATAGGGTGCTGGGGGATGGAACCATGGTCCGTCCTAGGCTAGCGCCAGCAAGGAAGATGCCTTACAGCTCTGCTCCCAAAAAATGTTTTGTTTTGTTTTGTTTTTTAATTTTTCTTTCTTTCTTTTTTTTTGGTTTTAGGGCCACATGTAGAAGCGCTCAGGGGTTACTCCTGGCTCCATGCTCAGAAATTGCTCCTGGCAGGTTCAGGGGACCATATGGGATTCTGGGAAATGAACCCAGGTCTGTCTTGGGTTGGCTATGTGCAAGGCAAATACCCTACTACTGTGCTATCTGGTTTTTTTTTTTTTTTTTTGGTTTTTGGGCCACACCTGGCGTTGCTCAGGGGTTACTCCTGTCTGCTCAGAAATAGCTCCTGGCAGGCACGGGGGACCATATGGGACACCGGGATTCGAAACAACCACCTTTGGTCCTGGATCAGCTGCTTGCAAGGCAAACGCCGCTGTGCTATTTCTCCGGGCCCTATCTCTCTGTTTTTTTATTTTTTGATGACAAGTTAGGTAAATAAGTTAGGTAAATGTGTATAAACAGCTGTGGACAGGGGTATTGTAAATATAGTTCAGCCTCGCAGGTTGGTTGTTCTTCCCAGTTGCTGTCTCTTGACAGTGTCTCGTGCTGCACCATTCGCTTTAGAATATATATATATACATATACATATATATATACATATATATATACATATATATATATACATATATATATACATATATATATACACACATATATATATATATATATATACACACACATATATATATATATATATATATATATATATATATATGGTTTTTGAGTCTGGGCCACACCCGGCAGCACTCAGGGGTTACTCCTGGCTCTATGCTCAGAAATCGCTCCTGGCAGGCTCAGGGGACCATATGTGATGCCGGGACTCGAACCACCATCCTTCTGCATGCAAGGCAAATGCCCTACCTCCACGCCATCTCTCCCGCCCCTGCTTTAGAATATATTTTTTGTTTTCCTTCTCTAAAACTACGTACATCTTTTTTTTGTTTTGTTTTTTGTTTTTGGGCCACACCCGGCGGTGCTCAGGGGTTACTCCTGGCTGTCTACTCAAAATAGCTCCTGGCAGGCACGGGGGACCATATGGGACACCGGGATTCGAACCAACCACCTTTGGTCCTGGATCGGCTGCTTGCAAGGCAAACGCCGCTGTGCTATCTCTCTGGGCCCAACTACGTACATCTTATGGTCAGGTGCGTTTTATAGAGTGAAAGGCATGGTAATTACAAGCCCTACCAGTGGTGCTTTGGGAGTCAGGGTCACTCTAGAAAATGCTGTGGTGTTTTTATTTATTTATTTATTTATTTATTTATTTATTTATTTATTTATTTATTTTTGAGTCACAGCTGGTGATGCTTAGGGAAAACTCCTGGCTTTGCACTCCTGGTGATGCTGGGGGGGGACTATATTTCTGCCCCAACAAGTCTCCTCCTCAACTGAGTGGCCAGCAAATTTCCTGTGGTACACAGCACAACACTGCACTTCCTCACTAAAACCCTTCAGGGACAGCTCCTCATGGCTGAAAGAGCTTCTAACCCTGCCATCAAAGTCCTCACAACCCCATGACCTGGCCTTTCCTGTTCTCTTCACTGTTACCTTTATTCACCTGTTTCAGAACAAAGTATTCTCTCGTGTCCACACATAGGTATTTTTGTTCTTGCTGCTGCCTAGGCCTAGAAGGCTCTTCTCTAAGAACTGGTTCTCACCATCAGTCCCCTTCCCCACTCAGGACACCTCTTCCTTTCCTGAGGGAGCTCAGAAGATGCCCATGCTCTGAGAGTTATAGTAAATGGGGACTCCAATATTGTGATGTTACTAGGAGGAGGCAGCACTACCCACTATAAATCTGGCTTGGTATGAAACATCTTTGAGGAAAGGCGGGTGAAGCCTCAGAAACTCTAAGAAAAATAGGCAACAGAAGCCAGGTACTGATAAGATACAGCACCCAGCTAGACCTCGTATTGTGCAAGACTATTGGGCCAGTAAACTGGCCAAAATTCAAAGACTAGATTCTCAGTAGATGCTAGTATTATCAGATTTATAAAATTGCTGTGACTACGCTTCCACGTCAACTTCCGGCAGTGATCTGGCTGGTTACATGTTTGCCCAGGAGAGGGACATCTATCAGTCAAACAGAAAGGAGTATTGTTCTGGTGATAAGAGTTTTGTTTTCTGAAAAAAACAATGAACAAACTGATATTATTATATTCCTCAGTCTTGAGAGCTGATAGAAAAAACCTTTCAAGAGATTAAACCCAATCTTTTACAAGTCACCCAGACTTACTTAAATTCTCTACCGGTAAACTTTGGCTTCCAAACTTTGCATTACCTCCTCCAGTCAGCCCTTTGCAGCTGTTCCTTTAGCATAGACTGCTCTCCCCCCCTGCTCTCGGCATGCAGCTCTCTCAAAGCAAACACCACATCTCAAAGAAGCTATTCATGACTGACCTTATCCAGATAGATCTCCCTCCTTATCTCTGTCCTTTATTCTTTATCACACATCATTTTATTCTTACTCCCTTCATACACTTGCCAGTGTTTGCACTTAACCGTATTTTCCGGCGTGTAAGACGACTTTTGAAACAAAAAAAAGTCAACCGAAAATCGGGGGTCGTCTTATATGCCGAGTATATCCCAAAAAATGTTTCAATATGCCGCTAAATGAAAATTGTCTGAATATTGCCACAAAACGAATTTTCCAACTCGATCCTGCACCAATCACTGCCAGGCTGCCCGGACCGCCTCTCTAACTCAGCCAATCCAAACAGGCTTTTTATGCATGCAAATTAGACAATGTTCTGGACCAGAATCTACTCTGTCAAAAGCCTGCTCAGATTGGCCAGAGTCAGAGAGGAAGTCTATTACAGTATGACCTTTGAACCTTTGCTTGTTGTGATTGGCTCACTGTGGTACATACAGTTGCAGCACAGGAATGTTCTGTCTGATACAGCGAATATAGGCCTAAACCTATGTTTTAACTGCAAAATTAGGGGGTCGTCTTATACACCCAGTCGTCTTATATGCCGGCAAATACGGTAATTGGAAATTCTTTCTTTTTTTTTTTTTGAGGGGTGGGGTTTGGGTTGTACCTGGTGGCGCTCAGGGGTTACTCCCAGTTCTGTGCTCAGAAATTGGTCCTGGCAGGCTTGGGGGACATATGGAATGCTGGAGATCGAACCCAGGTCTGTCCCAGGTCAGCTGCATGCAAGGCAAACACCCTACCACTGTGCTATCACTCTGTCAGTTCTGGGTGAGCTGCATGCAAGGCAGACACCTTACCACTGTGCCATCTTTCTGGCCCCCCTAATTGAAAATTCTTTTTTCAGGGGGGGTCATACCCAGCAGCACTCAGGGGTTATTCCTGGCAGGCTCAGGGAACCATATGGGATGCAAGATTCGAACCACCATCCTTTTGCATGCAAGGCAAACAAATGCCTTACCTCCATGCTATCTCTCTGGCCCCTAATTGGAAATTCTTTTTTTTTTTTTTTTTTTTTTTTGTGGTTTTTGTGTCACACCCGGGTTATTCCTGGCTCCATGCTCGGAAATTGCTCCTGGCAGGCACGGGGGATCATATGGGACGCCGGGATTCGAACCAATGACCTTCTGCATGAAAGGCAAATGCCTTACCTCCATGCTATCTCTCTGGCCCCTAATTGGAAATTCTTATTAGATGTTTCCTCTACCCAATTTCAAGGTCAGCTGGAACAAGGACTAGGACTGTGTGTGGTGTGTGTGTTAGGGAGAGGGAGAGGGAGGTGGGGGGAGAGGGAGAGAAAGAGAGGGAGGGAGGGAGAGAGGAAAAGGGAAGGAGGGAGGGAGAAAGGAAAGAGGGAAAGAGGGAGGGGGAGGGAGAGGGAAGAAGGGGGAGAGATGGAGGAAGAGAGGAAGGGAGGGAAAGAGGGAAAGAGGGAAGGAGAGAGAGAGAGGGAAGAAGGGGGGAGAGACAGGAAGAGCGGGAGGGAGGGAGAAAGGGAAAGTGGGAGAGGGAGGGAGGAAGGGAAAGAGGGAAAGAGGGAGGGAGAAAGGGAGGGAGAGATGGAGGGAGAAAGGGAGAGAAAGGGAGGGAGGGAGGCAGAGGAAGGGAGGGAGAGATGGAGGGAGAGAGAGACAGGGAGAGAGGGAGGGAGAGAGGGAGAGAGGGAGAGAGAGGAGAGAGAGGAAGGGAGAGGAAGGGAGAGAGGGAAAGAGGGAGGGAGAGGGAGAGAGGGAGGAAGGGAGGGAGAGATGAAGGGAGAAAGGGAGAGAGAGGGAGGGAGGGAGGCAAAGAAGGAGGGAGGGAGAGATGGAGGGAGAGGAGGGAGAGAGGGAGACAGGGAGAGAGGGAAAGAGGGGGAGGGAGAGATGGAGGGAGAGAGGGAAAGAGACAGGAGAGGGAGGGAGACAGGGAGAGAGGAAGGAAGGGAGGGAGAGATGGAGGGAGAGAGGGAGGGAGAGATGGAAGGAGAGAGGGAGGGAAAGAGGGAGGGAGGGAGGGAGAGAGGGAAAGAGAAGGAAGAGTGAGAGGGAGGGAGGGAAGGAAGAAGGGAGGGAGGGAAAGAGAAAGAAAGAGAGAAGGGGAGTGGGGGATGACCCAGAGTCTCAGACATGTGAGGCATGTGTCTACATTACTGCCACAAATCTGGCCCATTGTCTGTTTTGCTAAAGATTAAATCCCCAGAGTTGGGCCAGGGAGATAGTTCAAGAGGAGAGGAGGCTCTTGCTTTCATGCATCTTGGCAGTCATGCTATACTTTGAAATCTCCTGCCTTCACATATGATCTATCCCAAGCACTGCCAGGGATCACTTCTGAGCACAGGGCCAGGAATAGCTTCTGACATCACTGGCTGTGGCTCAAAAGCAATCAAACCTCCTAAAACAAAAAATAACCCCCCAAATCGAAAAGCCAGTAAAGTCCAGACAGTGCCTGTTAATAGCAGGTATTCAGTATTTGCTTTTGGGTGGTGGTGAATGATAACCTAAAACTGACAGTTTGAAATTAGAGTACTACTTTGGAGAAATAAAAATATACTTGATATCTAGGCATATTTGATTAAAAGTAAATCATATGATAAATTTGTGTGCATGTATGCAACTAGATACGAAACCCAGTACTTAATACATGAGACATGAGGCATTCATAACCACAGTATTTTTTTTTGGGGGGGGGGGGTCACACCCGGTGGCAGCACTCAGGGGCTACTCCTGGCTCTGTGCTCAGAAATCGCCCGTGGCAGGCTTGGGGTACCATATGGGATGCTGGGATTCGAACCATGCCTTCTGCATGCAAGGCAAACACCCTACCTCCATGCTATCTCCTCAGTCCTGTATAACCACAATACTTTTGTTGGTACTCTGGGTCCACCTGGCAGTATTCGGGGACCAAACAGTGCTGGGAGTTGAGTCTGAGTGCATAGTATGAATTTGTAGTCCTCTGAGGCACTTCTTTTTTTTTTTTTTTTTTGGTTTTTGGTTTTTGGGTCTCACCTGGCAGTGCTCAGGAGTTACTCCTGGCTCCATGCTCAGAAGTCGCTCCTGGCAAGCACGGGGGACCATATGGGACGCCGGGATTCGAACCGATGACCTTTTGCATGAGAGGCAAACGCCTTACCTCCATGCTATCTCTCCGGCCCCAATCTCTGAGGCACTTCTAAGGCCCAAATTACTACTTCTAAAAATAATTTAAAAGTTTAATTCATTTAGGGTCAGAGAAATAGCACAACAGTAGGGCACTTGCATGCAGCCAATCCAGGTTCAATCCCTGGCATCCAATATGGCCCCTGAGCACTACCAGAAGAAATTCCTGTGTGCACAGCAAGGAGTAATCCTCAAACATAACTGGTATGGCCAAAATAAATACCCCCATCAAAAGTTCTTATTAGATATTTGGAGGCTAAAAAGATGGTCAAATATGCTGGATCACATGCTTTTTGTGGGGTGGGGCACATCTGGCAATGCTCAGGATAACACCGGGCTCTGTACTCAGGAGTTACTCCTGGGGAATCATATGGGACACTGGGGATCAAACCATTATTTGCATGTGGGAGGCTCAGGTTCCTTTCCTGGCACCACATGGTACCATCTGAGTATATGCCAAAAGTGATTCTTCCTCGTCTTTTAAAAGATTAATTCTGAACTTCTTTTTAAAACAATTTTTTTTGTTTTTTTTTGTTTTTTTTTTTTTTGCTCAGAAATCACTCCTGGCAGGCTCAGGGAACCTTATGGGATGCCAGGATTCGAACCACCGATCTTCTGCATGAAAGGCAAACACCTTACCTCCATGCTATTTCTCTGGCCCCTTAAAACAATTTTTAACAATTTAATTTTAGTTTTTGGGCCAATGGGTGATGATCAAGCTTACTCCTAACTCTACACTCAGGGATCACTCTTGGCTCTGTGCTCAAGGGACCATATATGATGAGATTTTGAACAACTATAGTTGTCTGCATGCAAAACAACACTTTAACCCCTGTACTATAAGATCAGAGAATAAACTCTACCTTTCTCCCTGAATAAATTTTTGTCTGTTTTGTTTTAGGCCATGTCCAAAACACAGCACAAAAGCCCTACCTCCTGTTCTATTGCTCAAGCCCTTGAGAATAAAGGTTTTTGTTTTTGTTTTTGGGCCATACTCAACAGCGCTCAAGGATTACTCCTGGCTCTGCATTCAGGAAGGAGTCCTACCAGTGCTCAGGGAACCATATGGGATGCCAGAGGCCAAATCTGTGTTGGCCATATGCAAGGCATATAACCTACCCACTATACTCTAGACCCTAAATTTTCTTCTTTTTCTTTTTTTGGATTTTTTTTTTTTTGGCCACACCCCAGAAAGCTCAGGGGTTACTCCTTGCTCTGCACTCAGAAATCGCTCCGGGGGGTCGGAGAGATAGCGTGGAAGTAAGGCTTTTACCTTGCATGCAGAAGGACGGTGGTTCGAATCCTGGCATCCCATATGGTTCCCCGAGCCTGCTGGGGGCGATTTCTGAGCGTAGAGCCTGGAGTAGCCCCTGAGCACTGCCGGGTGTGAGCCCCTCCCCCCAAAAAAAGAAATCATTCCTGGCAGGCGTGGGGGACCATATGGGATGCTGCAGATCAAACCCGAGTCCAGGGTCGGCAGCGTGCAAGGCAAATGCTATCTGGCTCTGGATCCTAAATTATTTTATTTATTTATTTATTTATTTATTTATTTATTTATTTATTTATTTATTTATTTATTTATTTATTTTTGGGTTTTGGGTCACACCTGGCAGCGCTCACGGGTTACTCCTGGCTCTATGCTCAGAAATCACTCCTGGCAGGCTCGGGGGACCATATGGGATTCCGGGATTTAAACCAATGACTTTCTGCATGAAAGGCAAACACCTTACCTCCATGCTCTCTCTCCAGCCCTGTGGACCTTAAATTCTTGACTTGCTTTAACAACACTTCATTTTTATTAAAGTGGATCAAAGAACTGCTTCTAGTTGAGTTCTCAGAACATACTTTGTCATTTGAATCAAGCGATTTTTAAAAAGGAGCTCTATTTTTTTTTATCAAAAACAACCAGCAGAGGGAGTCGTTGTAAGGATTCAACAGTTCAAAAGGTCTTTAAGGGTGGACAGTGAATTCAAAGGAAATCAAACAGACAGAAAGTTTTGGAATTAAACTGGTATATTGGCTCCTTGTTTATTTACCTATTTTTGGTGTGTGGAGAGTGGGGGGTAGGCTACACCTGGTGGTGTTCTGGGCTTTTTCCTGGCTCTGTTCTCAGGATTCACCTTGGTGGAACTCTTAAGGAACATATGTGGCGATAGGGATTGAACCTAGGCCAGTCACCTGCAAGGCAATTGAGTGCCCTACCTCCTGTAGAAATCCATCCAATCACTCAAATTTAAAATTGCTGATTTTATGAGAGTTCTGATTGAATTTAGTATTTTTTTTTGAATTTAGTATTTTTTAATAAGAACCTGAATTAAAAAACAAATTAAAATGTCAAGAACAGGGCTGGAGAGATAGCTTCGTTGGCTACTTACATGTTTGCTTATATAGGACCTGGGTTTGAACCCTGGCACTGTCAGGGCCAGAGAGATAGCACAGCAGTAAGGTGTTTGCCTTGCACGAAGCCAATCTAGGACAGACGGTTCAAATCTGGCATCCCATACGGTCCCCGGGCCTGCCATGAGCGATTTCTGAGTGCAGAGCCAGGAGTATTCCCTGAGAGCCACTAGGTGTGACTCAAAAATCAAAATAATAATAATAATAATAATACTAAAATAAAAAAGGAGCTGGAAATAGCATGGAGGTATGGCATTTACCTTGCATGCAGAAGGACAGTAGTTCGAATCCCGGCATCCCATATGGTCCCAAGCCTGCAAGGAGCGATTTCTGAGCGTAGAGCCAGGAGTAACCCCTGAGCGCTGCCAGGTGTGACCCAAAAACCAAAATAAATAAATAAAAAAGAAACCTGGCACTGTATGGAGCACTCATGAGCACTGAGAATTGAGTAATTCTTGAGCATTGCCAAATATGGTTCCAAAATTCCTGCCCCCTAAATTTAAGAAACAAACAAACAAACAAACAAAAAGTATACACATACTATCATTCATTTTAGAAAAAAAAACCTCAAGAGTCAGATTAGGGCCCGGAGAGATAGCACAGCGGCGTTTGCCTTGCAAACAGCCGATCCAGGACCAAAGGTGGTTGGTTCGAATCCCGGTGTCCCATATGGTCCCCCGTGCCTGCCAGGAGTTATTTCTGAGCAGACAGCCAGGAGTAACCCCTGAGCACTGCCGGGTGTGACCCAAAAAAACCAAAAAAAAAAAAAAAAAGAGTCAGATTAAACTTTTGATGGCAAGCTAGGAATGAGGGGATTCATAAATTCTGGACATGAAGTGAGTGAACTTAGGTCTAACTCTTTTTTTTTTTTTTTGGTGGTTTTTGGGTCCACCCGGCAGTGCTCAGGGTGGTTCCATGCTCAGAAATTGCTCCTGGCAGGCACAGGGAACCATATGGGACGCCGGGATTCGAACCGATGACCTTCTGCATGAAAGGCAAATGCCTTACCTCCATGCTATCTCTCTGGCCCCAGGTCTAACTCTTACTTGATATAGCAGCATGTTTTAAAACTTTTGGCAGGTTTGGGGCTCGAGTGACAGAATAGCAGGTAGAATGCTTGTCTTGCATGCGGTCCACTCAGGTTCAATTAATTCCCTGTATCCCATATGGATTCCTGAGCCTGCCAGGAGTGATTACTGAGTGCAGAACCAGGAGTAATGTGAGGGCCCCAAAACAAAACAAAACAAAACAAAAAAACTTTTGGCAGGTTCACCAAAATGTGAGACAAAATAAATTCTCACGTTTCAAAGAAAAATAATTTATGCATAATTTGAATATATTACCCAAATTAGTACACAGGAGCCAATATGGCACTGTTTCTTACTCTCTAATTTCCCATTTAAATTTTTTTTTTGTTTGTTTTTTGGGCCACACCTGGCGGTGCTCAGGGGTGACTCCTGGCTGTTTGCTCAGAAATAGCTCCTGGCAGGCATGGGGGACCATATGGGACACCGGGATTCTAACTAACCACCTTTTGGTCCTATATCGGCTACTTGCAAGGCAAACGCCGCTGTGCTATCTCTCTAGGCCCCCATTTAAATATTTAAGGTACTTTTTCTATATATATTTATTCCAATTATAACAATATATTTCTTTTTACATATGCTTAATAATTTTTGTTTTGTTTTTGCTTTTGGGCCACATCAGGTAGTCCTCAAGGCTTACTCCTAGCTCTGCACTCAAGGATCATTCCTGTAGGTGCTCAGGGAACCATAAGAGCACTGGCAATCTAACCTATGTTGGATCTAACCTAGGCTGTAGTATTGCTTCAGCCCTAGTTATATGCTTAATTTTTTGCTGTTCACTAACTAAAATGTGATAATCTCTTTAACTGAATCTGTATGCACAGCACAAAGACAACTCTGGTGGTAGAATTATGTAACTGATAAGATCACGTTTACTTTTTAGGTTTATGATAAAATAAGGCCCTCCAAAAAGGCTGTGTGATTTATTCAACTTCTATGACTACTTTCGTATATTTTTGTCTAGCCTAAACTTGTGTTTTGCTCTAAAATAATTTAATGAAATGAGAGAGCAAAACAGTATCGTCTAGCTTAAAAAAATATTATGTTTTTGGTTTTTGGGTCACACCCAGCAGCGCTCAGGGGTTATTCCTGGCTCTATGCTCAAAAATTGCTCCTGGCAGGCTCAGGGGACCATATGGGATGCTGGGATTCAAGCCGCCATCCTTCTGCATGAAAGGCAAACAAACGCCTTACCTCCATGCTATCTCTCCGACCCCTAAAAAAAAACTTAGGACTTTACTTGGTGAGGTGTTGCACATTTTCTTCATTCTTGGTTATGTGCCTTGTGCATTTTTATTTATTTATTTATTTTTGGTTTTTGGGTCACACCCAGCAGCGCTCAAGGGTTACTCCTGGCTCTACACTCGGAAATTGCCCTGGCAGGCACGGGGGACCATATGGGATGCCGGGATTCGAACCACTGTCCTTCTGCATGCAAGGTAAACGCTTTACCTCCATGCTATCTCTCCAGCCCTGCCTTGTGCATTTTTGAGCTGATTCATAGCATCTTTTGTTTCTAATTCACTAAAAGTATTAAGTGGTGTGCTGAAGAGATAGCTGTTCCCTATCCCTATTGCACCACCTGGAGCAATTCCTAAGCAGAGCTATTTCTTGTGTGTGGCTCAAAAACCAAAACCCTACCCAAAATCAAACAAAAACAAACAAACAAAAAAACCCCACCAAACAATCCAAACCAATAAAAGCACCACCAGGAGTGGTGAACACAGTGCTAAAGGCACAAGTATGCCTGGAATACTCAGAACCTGAGTTCAATTCCCAGCACTGCATGACCCCTGGCACTGCCAGGTGTTGCCCTGTAGCTTCCCAGCATACCTAGGCCTGAACAATGGCACATTGCTGGGCCTTAACATTGAACCATACAACATGGTTTGCCAAGTATCACTGAGAGTAGGCCCTAGTCTCTCTAAGCACTCTTTGAGAGGTGTCTGCTTTTCCAAATAAAATTAAAAAAAAAATTATTAGGGGCTGGTGAGGTGGCGCTAGAGGTAAGGTGTCTGCCTTGCAAGCGCTAGCCAAGGAAGGAGCGCGGTTCGATCCCCCGGCATCCCATATGGTCCCCCCAAGCCAGGGGCAACTTCTGAGCGCTTAGCCAGGAGTAACCCCAGAGCATCAAACGGGTGTGGCCGAAAAACAAAACAAACAAAAAAAATTATTAAAGACCATAGATAGGCCAAAGGGCTAGAGAGCATGCCTGGCACACAAAAGATCTGGTTTGGGGCCCCAAGTTTGATCTGCCCCGTACTGGAGAGATTCCAGAACACTGCTGGGTATAACTGATGACTCTTTAGTTTTTATGGAGAGACCTCCAAATATACAAAACTTTTTTTTAACCCGAACTCCCTCTTTTTCTTACACACCCCACGAAGCTGGTTACTTCTGGTTCTGTACAATGGAGCCACTCCTGGCATTGCTCAGTAGATCCAGGGATTGAACCCAGGTTGGCTACATGCAAGGCAAATACTTTACTCTCTGTACTATCCTCAAACTTTTTTTTTTTGGGGGGTCACACCTGGCAACACTCAGGGGCTACTCCTGGCTCTACGCTCAGAAATTGCTCCTGGCACTTGGGGAACCATATGAAATGCCAGGATTCGAACCACTGTCCTTCTGCATGCAAGACAAATGCCCTACCTCCATGTTATCTCTCCGGTTCCATCTCAAACATTTTTAATAAAAAGAATACTTGGGGTTGGGATTATCCCATATTGTAAAGTGTGGGTTTGACTGTAACACATGGCCCCTAGTGTGGCCCCCACACAATGCAGAAAAAAAAAACCTACTAGAAGTTTATATATAAATATAAACTTTATATAAAAATAAAGTATTTTTGTTGTTTTGGGTCCCACCTGGAATTGCTCATGACTACTCCCTGCCTGGTGTTTGGGGATTCCTGGTGGTCATTAAGGGACCAAATGCAGTTCAAGGAATAAAATGTTGGCCTCCTGCATGTAAAGTATGCAATCCAGCTTAGTGAGCTGTCTTGGTCCATAATAAATAAATTTTAAAATAATAGCTCAGTCTGGCCATCTGCAATGACATTGGTTGGTTGTGTAACAATAAGTTCAAATCATAATTGTTGTTGGAACACTCCAAAAAAGGAAAAGGAATTCTATGTTTTGTTCTGAGCTTTAGAAAAACACTCAGATGACTTAAAGAAAAAGACACATGGGGCCGGGAAGGTGGCGCTAGAGGTAAGGTGTCTGCCTTGCAAGCGCTAGTGTAGGATGGACTGCGGTTCGATCCCCTGGTATCCCATATGGTCCCCCAAGCCAGGGGCGATTTCTGAGCGCATAGCCAGGAGTAACCCCTGAGTGTCAAAGGGGTGTGGCCCAAAAACCAAAAAAAAAAAAAAAAAAAAAAAAAGAAAATGACACATAGGACCGGAGAGATAGCACAGTGGTAGGGTGTTTGCCTTGTAAGCAGCCTATCCAGGACTGATGGCAGTTCAATCTTGGCATTCCACATGGTCCCCTGTACCTACCAGGAGCAATTTCTATTTTTTTGTTTTTGTTTTACGGCCATACCAGGTGAAGCTTAGGGGTTACTATGCGCTCAGAAGTCGCTCCTGGCTAGGGGGACCATATGGGACGCAGGGGACCAAACCACAGTCCATCCTAGGCTAGCGTGCAAGGCAGACATCTTACACCCTGTGCCACCGCTCCTGGCCCCGCCGTGAGCGATTTCTGAGTTAAGGGCCAGGAGTAATCCCTGAGCGCTCCCGGGTGTGACCCCAGAACAAAACAAAAAAAGAAAACGGTACATGTATTTAAAAGCTATGCAATGGAAGGGGCCAGAGAGATAGCACAACAGTAGGGCATTTACCTTGCACACAGCCAACCCAGGATAGATGGTAGTTTGAATCCTGGCATCCGATACGGTTCCCCGTGCCTGCCAGGAGTGATTTCTGAGCACAGAGCCAAGAGTAACCCCTGAGCACTGCCGGGTGTGACCCAAAAACCAAAAAAAAAAAAAAAAAAAAGTTATGCAATGGAGCAGAAGAGATAGTGTAATTGGTAAAGAGCTTGCCTGGGATGAGGCTGACCTGAGTTCAATCCTTGTACTATACACTACCCTGAGCCTTACCAGGAGTGATTCCTGAGTGCAGAGGCAGGGGTAAGCTCTGAGCACAACCAAAACAACAAAAGGCTATGAATTCTGTAACAAAGAAAAGATACTATTATAGAAATCTATTATTATTCTATTAGCATAGACCAGTTTTTTGACTTTATGGTCATAAAGTAGTTAATGAGAATATTTTTCAGACATCTTGGCTTCCTCAACACAGAGCAATCATCATGATACAGGCCACTAACACATATGCATTGCCCATAAACCTACACTATAAGAAATACCTAAAGAGGGCCCGGAGAGATAGCACAGTGGTGTTTGTCTTGCAAGCAGCCGATCCAGGACCAAAGGTGGTTGGTTTGAATCCCGGTGTCCCATATGGTCCCCTGTGCCTGCCAGGAGCTATTTCTGAGCAGACAGCCAGGAGTAACCCCTGAGCAATGCAGGGTATGGCCCAAACCCCCCTTCCCCCAAAAAAAGAAATACCTAAAGAATCAATAAGTGTATAATTAATCCAAAACAATCTTTTTCAACTCTGTACAAAATTTAGTGCTTAACTTAGGTTCTTATTACTTACCATGTGGATGGAACCTGAACCACAATTCTGGAGCCTTCTAAACTGATTTGGGGGGCATAGGCCTCTTTATTTTCAATTTGTGCTGTGTCCACAACCACCTGAGAAAAATAAAAACCGCTTTTAGGGAAGGAAACATCACACAAGATACAATATACAAGCATATCCATGTTGAGTGCTTCTGGCAAGAACTTTTCTTCCCAACAAGGCAATCAGAAGGCCCATGAGGACAACAGAAAGCAATAAAGATGACTGAACACAGACTCAATAAATAAACAGAAACCAAGCTCTGGGTGTGGGATGTACCAGCTTTGGCAAGCACTTAAATATGTTACTAGGAATTAACTTTATTTTCTTTATCTTAGTATTTTCTACTTTATGTACTTGAAGAGAATAAAAATGCCACTGAAAGTTAAACCCGGGCCTGGAGAGATAGCACAGCAGTGTTTGCCTTGCAAGCAGCCGATCCAGGACCTAAGGTGGTTGGTTCAAATCCCCGTGTCCCATATGGTCCCCCGTGCCTGCCCGGAGCTATTTCTGAGCAGACAGCCAGGAGTAACCCCTGAGCACTGCTGGGTGTGGCCCAAACCCCCCCCCCCAAAAAAAAAAAAAGAAAAAAGAAAGTTAAACCCATCTGTAACAACAAGCCAGAGGTGAATGAAACTTCATTCTTTTCCAGGGGAAGTCTCCCAAGCAGTGTTCAAGGGGCCTGGTGACCACTCCTGGCAATACTCAAGCAATGAGCTAGATGGTTCAGTGCATGGGGGCCTGGCAAGGAGTTCTTTTTCTTTTTCTTTTTTCTTTTTTTGGCCACACCCGTTTGATGCTCAGGAGTTACTCCTGGCTAAGCGCTCAGAAATCGCCCCTGGCTTAGGGGGACCATATGGGACACCGGGGGATCAAACCGCGGTCCTTCCTTGGCTAGCGCTTGCAAGGCAGACACCTTACCTCTAGCGCCACCTCACCGGTTGGCAAGGAGTTCTGCTTGGACCCTGCTGAGTGGGGGGCCCCAAAGAAAGAGCCGGAAGTGGGGGTAGGGTATGTGAAGATGGGGATCAAGTTGAGGTCTTGTACATGCAAAGTATACTCCTGACCCCTTAGGAATTTCCCCAGAGCCAATGAAAAAATTTCAAGGTAATTCTAACCATCAGAACTACTTCAGGAAGTTGAAAAACCTGCCCTTCTTTTGCTGTGTTAAAAAGTATTTGTTGGGGGGCCGGAGAGATAGCATGGAGGTAAGGCGTTTGCCTCTCATGCAGGAGGTCATCGGTTCGAATCCCGGCGTCCCATATATGGTCCTCCCGTGCCTGCCAGGAGCAATTTCTGAGCCTGGAGCCAGGAATAACCCCTGAGCACTGCCGGGTGTGACCCAAAAACCACAAAAAAAAAAAAAAAAAAAAAAAAAAAGTATTTGTTGGGGCCGGGCGGTGGCGCTGGAGGTAAGGTGCCTGCCTTACCTGCGCTAGTCTTGGACGGACCGTGGTTCGATCCCCCGGTGTCCCATATGGTCCCCCAAGCCAGGAGCGACTTCTGAGCGTCACTGGGTTTGGCCCAAAAACCAAAAACCAAAAAAAAAAAAAAAAAAAAAACAGTATTTGTTGGGCCCAGAGAGATAGCACAGCGGCATTTGCCTTGCAAGCAGCCGATTTAGGACCAAAGGTGGTTGGTTCGAATCCCGGTGTCCCATATGGTCCCCTGTGCCTGCCAGGAGCTATTTCTCAGCAGACAGCCAGGAGTCACCCCTGAGCACCGCCGGATGTGACCCAAAAACAAAAACAAAAAAATTTGTTGGGGCTGGAGAGATAGCACAGGGGCATTTGCTTTGCAAGTAGCCAACCCAGGACCTAAAGTGGTTGGTTTGAATCCCGGTGTCCCTTATGGTCCCCGGTGCCTGCCAAGGGCTATTTCTGAGCAGACAGCGAGGAGTAACCCCCTGAGCACCGCTGGGTGTGGCCCAAAAACAAAACAAACAAACAAAAAAAATTGGGCCACAATTGGCAGTGTTCAGGGCTTATTGCTGGCTCTGTGCTCAAGGATTACTTCTTTTTTTAAAACAAATTTTTTTTTTTTTTTTTTTTTTTTTTTTTGGTTTTTGGGTCACACCTGGCAGTGCTCAGGGGTTATTCCTGGCTCCAGGCTCAGAAATTGCTCCTGGCAGGCACAGGGGACCATATGGGGCGCCGGGATTCGAACCGATGACCTCCTGCATGAAAGGCAAACGCCTTACCTCCATGCTATCTCTCCGGCCCTTTTAAAACAAATTTTTTTTAAACTTTATTGATTGATTGGTTTTTTTGGGCCACACCCAGTGGTGCTCAGGGATTACTCCTGGCTCTGCACTCAGAAATCACCACTGGCAGGCTGTGGGACCACTGGATGCCAGGAATTGAACCTGGTCCCTCCCAGGTCGGCTGCATGCAAGCAAATGCTCTACTACTATGCTATCTCACCGGCCCCATCAAGGATTACTTTTAAGGTAACTGAATCCAGGTCAGCTGCATGCAGGCAAGTGCCTGGGCACAGAACCAGCAATTTTGTCAAAAATTCCCTTTTATTTAGGGGAGCATTTTTAACTAATAAAATTAAATGGTTGTCTATAGCTTCCTAATAATTTAAGGAGTTTGATAAAGCAATTAATAGAGTTTCAAAGCACTAAAATAAAAAAAAGAAAACAATACGTATTTTTTAAAAATCTCTAACATTTCAAGAGGAAAGCCTTCTGAATGTAGATCTGTTTATCATGATTCCAAATTCAGTCTCTACTGGAGCCAATTTTCACTGCTATAAACAGAGTTCCCACAGCTGGTCTACAATGTCCTTTGGAAAAGACTTCCTGTTCGTGGACTGGCCATTGTTGGACTGGCAGGTGTTTCCCCTCCCCTCCCATCCCCAGACCATGCTCTAAAGGCTCTTTGTCTGTCACACACAAAGGTGCCCTCGGATCAAGAGGTAGGGAAATAAAAAGAAGATTCTGCTCTATGAATAACATGGCTTTGTTTTTCTGTTTTCTGTTAAACCTACAGAGCTATTTCAAACTGATGCATCCTTCTGAATTCTTTTTAGCCACTCCTTTCTGGCACCACAGATCTCAATCTAGCTAAAATGGTCTTTAGAATTATGGGCTAAAGGACATGAGCTCTGCTTTAGTAAAACGAAGGAGAGATAATCAATGAATCAAGTGCATGCTTTACAGAGGGGAGGCCTGAGATTGATTTCCAGCACCATAAGATCCCCTAGAACTGTCAAGAATAGCCCCTGATGGGAACAGAGAGATAGCATGGAGGTAAGGTATTTGCCTTTCATGCAGAAGGTCAGGGGTTCGAATCCCGGCATCCCATATGGTCCCCTGAGCCTGCCAGGAGTGATTTCTGAGCATAGAGCCAGGAGTAACCCCTGAGCGCTGCCAGGTACGACCCAAAACCAAAACAAAACAAAAAAAAGAATAGCCCCTGAGCACCACGTTGGGAATACCAACTGAGCACTAGTAGTCATGACCCCAAAATAAGAACAATAACAAATACAAACACAAACACAAATACTTCAGCAGGGGTAGGGGTTGAGATGATTTACTCCTTCTGCTCGAGGTTCAAACATTAAGGAATAGTTCCTGAAGAGAAGTTAACTTACCAGTATGAGCAGGCCTGTAGATAGACCAATCTAGCCCTGTACGAGGTAGCACTCAGGGACCTGAGTCCCCTGAGTCCTTGTCACATGAGGACAAAAAAAGAGTGCCCTCTCACAGATTCACTCATAAAGGAGGAAACAGACTAAGAAAAAACAATTTGTTTTATTTATTTGCTTATTTATTATTTATAATTTTGTTGATTTGTTTTGGGTCACACCCGGCAGCACTCAGGGGTTACTCCTGGCTCTACACTTAGAAATCACTCCTGGCAGGCTCGGGGGACCATATGGGATGCTGGGATTCGAACCACAGCCCTTCTGCATGCAAGGCAAACACCCTACCTCCATGCTATCTCTCTGGCCCCTATACTTTATTTATTATCTACTTCATTTGTTGAGCACACCCAGTGATGCTCAGGGTGTTAATCCTGGCTCTGCACTCAGGAATTATTCCTGATATGGCTTGAAGGACTATCTGGGATTGAACCTGAGTTGATGCATACAAGGCAAGTTCCTTACCTGCTATGTCTCCAGTTCCAAAAATGCTATTTTTTATTATTTAACTTTTTTTTTTTTTTGTGGTTTTTGGGTCACACCCGGCAGTGCTCAGGGGTTATTCCTGGCTCCAGGCTCAGAAATTGCTCCTGGCAGGCACGGGAGGACCATATATGGGACGCCGGGATTCGAACCGATGACCTCCTGCATGAGAGGCAAACGCCTTACCTCCATGCTATCTCTCCGGCCCTATTATTTAACTTTTAAAATCTCTAGTTAGCTTATAATTTAAAAATAAACATTTATTCTTAATAAATAATCACTGATAATAACAATTTTTTAAGTTATTTTGGTTTTTGGGGCACAAACGTGGTGCTCAGGTATTACTTCTGATTCTGTGCTAAGAAATAATTTCTGGCAGGCTTCATGACTAAATGGGGTGCCAGGAGATAACACGAGTCAGTCAAGTCTAAGGCAAATGCTCTACTAACTACATTTTTACTCTGGCCCCTCAAGTCAGTTTGCTTTTATCTCAGGTTGAAATACTCTTTTTCTTTTTATGAAGGGGGTGGGATGGAGAGAGCCACACTCAGCAGTGTTCAAGGATTATTCCTGGCTCTGCAGTCAGGGATCACTTCTGTTGGGTTTGGGGGAACAACCTGGGGTTCAGTGATCAAACCTGGGTTGGCTGTGTACTATTACTCAGGGATTTTTGTTGTTAATACTGTTGTTTTTAGTACATATATAGCAATGCTTAGGGATTACTTCTGGCTCTGCACAGAGAAACTATTCCTAGTGGTATTTGGAAAACCATATGGGTCGCTGGGGATCGAACCCAGGTTGACCACCTGTAAGGGTAGCCTCTGTACTGTAATTTTTGTCCCCAAAAGTCTATCTTTTCAAAAGGTAGTCAAGAAAGTGAGATCAAATACGTAAGATTATTTGGATCAAGAGAGTCAAATAAAAACCAACTGGTGAGGCCGGAGCTATAGCACAGCGGCAGGGAATTTGCCTTGCATGTGGCAGACCCGTGAACAGACCAGGGTTTGATTCCTAGCATCCCATATGGTCCCCAAGCCTGCCAGGAGCGATTTCTAAGTACAGAGCCAGAAGTAACACCTGAACGGCGCTGGATGTGGCCCAAATACCAAAAAAAAAAAAAAAAAAGAAAGAAAGAAAGGAAACCAACTGGTAATTTAATTTTGCTTATTAGGGGGTGCTCAGAGATCACTCCCAGAGGGGTTTGGGGGACATACGTGGTACCTAGGATAAAACTTACATTGGACCCATACAAGGCAAGTGTTCAACCTGCTCTAAAATCTGGTCTAGACTCTAACAATGAAGACTTAATTTGGGGTGTGGAATATTCTCGGAGGTGCTCAGAGGTTACTCCTGGCTCTGTGCTCAGAAATCACTCCTGGTGGGCTCGGGACATCACATGGAATGCTGGGGATTAAACCCAAGTCAACCATGTGCAAGGCAAATGTCCTACCTGCTGAACTATCACTCTGGCCCACAATGAAGACTTTTTAAATAGTTCAGTGGGGCCGGAGAGATAGTAACCCCTGAGTGCTGCCGAGTGTGACCCAAAAACCAAAAAAAAAATAAATAAAGTTCAGTATTTTCACACATTTGCCCAAATATCCTCAAAGGTTTGATCTGTCTCTCTTGAACCCCTTAATATACATATTCGTTCACTCACCAGCCCAGCTTGGCCAAACAGTAGCTGCACAGCAGTCTTGCAGGCACCCCGCCATGTGGATGGGCACACCTGGTTCAGCACTTCGGTCACAGGGAGATCATCTCTAGGTGTGATCCCATTATAGCAGCCTGCCTCTTTGATCAGCTGAAACATCGTGTGCTGCAGATTGAGAAGAAAAAAGCTCATACCTCAAGGAAAAGTCATGGTAGACTCGAAAGTTTGAAGAAATGTATTTATAAGTATATAACAATCACCCAAAGAAAAGCAGTTAGCTTTTAAAAGAATTTTAAATTCTTTTTTTCTTTCTTTTCTTTCTTTTTGGGTCACACCCGGCAGTGCTCAGGGGTTACTCCTGGCTCTATGCTCAGAAATCACTCCTGGCAGGTGCAGGGGACCATATGGGATGCCGGGATTCGAAACACTGTCCTTCTGCATGCAAGGCAAATGCCCTACCTCCATGCTAAGTCTCCAGCCCCAATATATATATATATTGGTTTTTGGGCCACACCCGGCGGTGCTCAGGGGTTACTCCTGGCTGTCTGCTCAGAAATAGCTCCTGGCAGGCACAGGGGACCATATGGGACACCGGGATTTGAACCAACCACCTTTGGTCCTAGATCGGCTGCTTGCAAGGCAAACACCGCTGTGCTATCTCTCCGGGCCCAACATTTTACATTCTTACGTTATTATGATAGCCTTGGGAATGTTTTCAAACTTCTATAGTGAAGGAAAACATATAGATACATGTGTGGGTCTTTGATTTTTTTGGTGTTTTTTTGGGTTACGTTCAGGAGTTACTCCTTACTCTGTACTCAGGATCACTCCTGACAGTGCTCAAAGGAATTGCTGAGGGTCAAGACAAGATCTCTACCCCCTGGACTATTACTACTCAGGCCACTTGATACATGTGTGTTAATATATACAGATACTTTTTGTATCAGTACAAAATACAGCATTACTTAACAAGTTATTAATGCGAACTGTTTAAAAAATTTTTAAATTATAAACTCATTCTAAGTAAGGAAACAAAACCATCTGGTAAAACAATACTGATCAAAAACCTCAACTTTGGATGGGATGTTGTTGAATGATAGAGAAGATACACATGTGTGAGGCTGAGTTTGATGTCACACACACACACTCACACACACACTCACACACACAAAGTGAACAAATCCTTTCCTTAACATTTTTCTTTTTAACACCCAATGATGCTCAGGGATTACTTCTGGTCCTGAATCATTCCTGGCCGTGCTTGTGTTACTAATTGGAGCAAATGGGATCCAATCTGGGCTGTGGCAAGCATCTTACCCACAATACTATTGCTCTGGCCCCTATTTGACTTTATTTTGGATGGTCTAATGATCAGGCTTTTTTTTCTTTTGATGACCCGGGACAGATCCAGGTTCGATCCCCAGCATCCCATATGGTCCCCATGCCTGCTAGGAGGGATTTCTGAGCATATAGCTAGGAGTAACCCTTGAGCGCTGCCAGGTATGAGCCAAAAACCAAAAAAAAAAACCAAAAACAAAAAAAAAGAAACTTTATCTTAGTGGCTGTGGACGTGGTTCAAGTGGAGCAGCATAAGATCTGCATGGGCAAAGCCCAGCACTACATAGCATCCTTAAATATTACTGGGAACAGCCCTGAGTTTCCAAGCACTGAGAACATTAAGTGTGCTCTCCAAAACAGTAAAATCACAAAAAGAAACTAACTAAAGGTCTAACTAACTAAAGGTCTCAGTAAAAGCAGGACCATAATGTGCTTTTAGATACTAGTTCTCTAAGGAGGTTATAGCTGCTTGTCCTAACTGCAGTGCAGGTTTCATCTGTACCACAGGTGAAGAGCTCTATTTTCTCTTCCTCTCCATCCCCAATTTTCCCTGCAGCACTAAGTTCAAATGGAAGGCCTGACACACGCAAGGCAAAAGTGTCCTTGCACTGAACTACACCCTCAGCCCTGTTTTCAAATCCACAATCAGAATTGGAAGCAAGCTACCGTTTTGAGCTTCAGGTTGTCAGCAGCCGACTCGTTGAAGGACACCCCCTTCAGGAAGTGGGGCCCTATCTGCACAGGGACAGTGGGGAGCTCACACTGCATGGGCTGTGGGGGCGTCTGCCTCCGCCCTGTCTGCTGTGCCTCAGCCTCACTGCAGCAGCCCTGGAAAAGATGTGAACAGGGAAAGAGGAGTCTGTCAGGACACTGGTTCACTCGGTAAGCAACACTTGCCAAGTCACAGCTTCCTAGAACTCTGCAGAAGGAAAACCATACCTGCAAACTGGCTTCAATTGCCTTTGGATTCAGGTGGAAGCCAGCTTTCATTGCATATTCACAGTGGCCTAAACTTTCCAGAGCTATTTTATATGCCTGCCAAAAAAAATTGTTTTAAGAGTCAAATTATGCAGTGAATTATAAATTGATACTTCAATAAAAACAAATTAAAATTTCTAGTTATTAAAATAATTCAGGCCAATTACTAATTATGTTTGCCAATTAGTTCAGCATAACAACTTTAACTCCCTCCACCCTATCCCTCAGATGTCAATGTACCAGTTCTGGAAAACTTGCCTGCAAAGCACTGTCAATTTTCATGTTTAGCTCCTTCAACTGGTGCTCAGGAATTGCTGCACTTTGAGAACAGAAGAGTTGCTGAACTTCGATACCTGCCAGGCGACCATCACAGCCTTTTTCTCTTAATCTAGAGGTTGCCTACAAGTAAATGATCAGGAGGTAAATAAGAATGTTCAACAGTAATAAACTGGAAAAAAAAAAAACAAAAAGAACAAACAACTTATGATAGAGCAAGAAGCCAACTAAATATTAGATATAATCACACATCCTGGGTCTGTATTATGAAGTAAGCTATTATGTAAGTAAGTAAGTTCAAATCATGCAATTTTTTTGGTTTGTTTCAAATCAGGAATCTAAATAGTATCATTTTTTTCTTAGAAACCCTGGACAATAACTTGATTACCTATTATTTATATACATATATGTATATAAACTAGAAACCAGTGATATCTATACACACATATTTATGTGCAGAAAATTTGTATATATAAAAAGATAAGAGTTTTTTAATCTCGGGCCCAGAGAGATAGCACAGCGGTGTTTGCCTTGCAAGCAGCCGATCCAGGACCTAAGGTGATTGGTTTGAATCCCGGTGTCCCATATGGTCCCCCGTGCCTGCCAGGAGCTATTTCTGAGCAGACAGCCAGGAGTAACCCCTGAGCACCGCCGGGTGTGGCCCAAAAGCCAAAAAACAAAAAAACAAAACAAAACAAAAAAAAGAGTTTTTTAATCTCTCTGCATTAAAAATCCTCAGTGTGGGGCTGGAATGATGGCGCAGGGGTGGGGCGTTTGCCTTGCACACAGCTAACCCAGGACAGACTGCGGTTCGATCCCCCGGTGTCCCATATGGTCCCTTAAGCTAGCGGCGATTTCTGAGTGTACAGCCAGGAATAACCCCCTGAGCGTCACTGGTATAGCTCCCCCACAAAAATCCTCAGTGTGGGGACTGATAATTGAATAGATAGATGTTTTAAGAGTATGGAGTACATACTTTGCAGGTAGGAGTCCAGGCTCCATCCCTGGAACTGTGTGGTCGCCAGATCACTGTGAGTCCTCCCAGCACTATACCAGGAGTAACCTTCAACATTGTTGGGAGTACCCCTACCTCCCCATAAAAAAACAAGAGATAACTTGTCATCTGGAGAGATAGTCCAGGGATCAAAACATTTGTTTTGGGCCCGGAGAGATAGCACAGCAGCATTTGCCTTGCAAGCAGCCGATCCAGGACCAAAGGTGGTTGGTTCGAATCCCGATGTCCCATATAGTCCCCTGTGCCTGCCAGGAGCTATTTCTGAGCAGACAGCCAGGAGTAACCCCTGAGCACTGCCGGGTGTGGCCCAAAAACCAAAAAAAAAAAAAAAAAAAAAAAAAAAACCCAAAAAAACATTTGTTTTGCATCCTGATGACTCTAGATCAAATTCCCAGATTATCACCAGGAGTTACTCCAGTGCCCACTGTCCATGCAGGCGATCCTGGTCCCTGCAGGCTGTGCCCGGCCATGAGATGCATGACTCGTAGAGTCTGACAGGCACCGTCAGACTCGGTCTGAAACGCGCCTTTAGTGTCTTAGTCCTCAGGTCAGAACCCCGAGATGCCTGTGGAGGTTAACTCCTGAGCACCACCTGGTGTGACCCAAAAACAAATAAGCAAACAAAAAGATGTGCTGGGAAATCACCGTTATATCTGGTAGGACTCTAGCACATCTGGGGGAAACACTTGAAGGTGTCGGGTAGGGGACATGTTTTTCTAAATTGACCTAGGGCCCCAGAATGTGTAAAATATGCAATTGACTGCTAAGCTATTATGTCCTTGGTCCCCCTTTCTGTTCATTTTTCATTATTCTAGGTCAGTATAGAAATTGTAATAGTTTCTTTTCTTTTTTGGGGGAGGGTTTGGGTCACACCCGGCAGCTCAGGGGTTACCCCTGGCTCTAAGCTCAGAAATCGCTCCTGGGAGGCTCGGAGGGACTACATGGGATGCTGGGATTCAAACCACCGTCCTTCTGCATGCAAGGCAAACATCCTACCTCCATGCTATCTCTTTGGCCCCCCTAACTTTATAATTGTATTAAAAAATTTTTTTGTGGTGCCAGGAATCAAATCCAAGGTTTATGCATATAATGTATATACTTTACCAATGAGCCACATTTTTGGCACTAATGTTCCAAAGCTTTGGTTTCACAATTTTTTTCTTTTTTTTTTTTGGTTTTTGGGCCACACCTGGTGACGCTCAGGGGTTACTCCTGGCTATGCGCTCAGAAGTCGCTCCTGGCTTGGGGGACCATATGGGACACCGGGGGATCGAACCGCGGTCCATCCTAGGCTAGCGCTGGCAAGGCAGACACCTTACCTCTAGCGCCACCGCCCAGCCCCTGGTTTCACAATTTATATAAATACTATTCCACCTTAACTCTGAATTGAAACAGCCTCACATTTTGTTTATTTATGCCAGAGATGCAATCCAGGGCCAAACACACAAACACACAAGGAATTGCTACTGCTGAGCTACATCTTGGTCCTTCATCACTCATCTCCTTTTCCCTTTTTTAATTTTTATGTATGTTTTGGGCCAAACCTTGTGGTGCTCAGAGTCTCCTCTTGCACCTATATAAGGGGATCAGGTGGCACTGGAAAATGAACCAGTCAGCAGCATGCAAGGCAAGCACCTTAAACCCTGGAGTACTGTCTCTTGGTCCTACATCATTCATTTTAAATTTAGAGAAAGATGACAAGGCAAGGAGGGGAGAAAGGTTATCAGAAGCGTAAGACTCCCACAATAACCACAGTGATAGTGGCCATGGAAACCAAAGAACAGATCTGGGATAACACTCTGGAAATGAGACCACTGCTCGCTGCTCATTTGTTTTACAGACTGGATGCATACATGACACAGAGGCTGGAAGAAGCCTCAGGCTTCCTGCAGAATGACCCAGTGAGGGAGAACACTTCTTGCTAGAATGGAGAAGGTTTGGAAAATGGACATATGGGGAAAATTCATCCTAAATCTCATCACTTGGAGAACTAAGAGAAGGAAGAGGAGCTAATAAAGCTTGGGGCCCAAAGGAGAATTAGATGGTCAAACATATTTGTAGACCCTGAACAAAAGGCAGTTTTTTTAAAGTCCTGAGAAACAAATTCCTCAGTTGTAGTAAAAGAAGGTAGAGGAGCAGACAGAGAGATCTACAAGGAAAAGGGTCCTTAGAAAAGCTTAGCTCTGGGATGCACAGAATGTTTCTGGGGCTTGTGTTGCCAGGAGCAGCTCAATAGTCAAAGGGTTCCCTGGAACTGGTAACATGGAAAGTACCAGTGACTTTTACAAGAGAAGGCATGTTCTTGATCTTGTGTAGGAGTAGAAACCAGATTTCAGGGACTGAATGATGCCATTATACAATGTTTCATATTGTGCAAAAGAATCTCATTATTTATGGATAACATGATAGGGAATAAAAAATATAAAATATGCAAAAGTGCACAGAAGTCACACACTCAGACTCAAAAGCAGTTCTCTCTAGAGGAAAAAGAATATAAATAAATGAGAGAAAGAAAGCACAATCAACTGCAACAGTGCTTTCCTAGTAAAAATATAAAGCCTGAGCAAAGGTGCAAAAAAAGATTCATTTGACAGATGAGTTGTGTGTGAGTGACATTTTCTATATGCCTGAAATGTCTTATAATAATCTGCCTAAGAAAGAATAAAGGGTGAGAAGGGTCCCTGATGCTGGCTATCAAGGGAGCAGAGAAAAAGAAGGGCAGGCATGATCATGTAGAGCAGGGAGTACAGTGAGGAGGAGGGTGAAAAAACACCAGTACAAAGAGTCAGGGCAGGGAGGGCCTGGAGAGAAGGAGAGGAGCCTCCTTGCTAGAATGGGGTGGGGAGTAATGAAAGAGAAGGTCTGATACAGTAATGGGGAGCCATGTTGATGACGTTAAAAAGAGGGGCTGCTGTCAGGTAACTTCATTTACTCAGTGTATTGTGGGACACGGTCACTGGCTGGAAACAGAAAAGAGAAGAAGAGTGGGTGAAGACAGGGTCAAGGAACTTCGGAAGCATAAATGATGCCAAGTGGTGACCTGGAGAAGAATATGTTGAAATATCAGGGGTTGGCACCCAGGGTGACACAGGTGACAAGAAAAGGACACAATCTACTTCTTAGCCAGACATGGTGAAGCCCCAACACACAAAGCCTGGGCTCTACTCAGTAGCAGGGCTACTCACACACCAAAACATCAGAAAAAAGGATAGGGGAAAAAAGTCCAACCCAGAGGGGGGGTTTGCGAGATGGGGAAAGAGAGAGAGAAAATAGGTTAAAGCTCTTGCCTTATCCTGTACTATATATAAGGTCACCCAAGTAATGCCAATAGGGATCCCTGAGCATAGAGGAAGCCCTGAGCACTGCAAGGTGCGGCCAACACCACTTCCCCATTCCCAACATTAAAAAAAGATCAAAAGATGGGGCTGGAGCAGTGGCGCAAATGGTAGGGCATTTGCCTTGCAAGGACTAACCTAGGATGGACTGTGGTTATCCCCCGGCATCCCATATGATCCCCCAAACCAGGAGCAATTTCTGAGCGCATAGCCAGGAGTAAGCTCTGAGTATCTCTGGGTGTGGCCGAAAAACAAAACAACAATAACAACAACAACAAAAGTACAGGAGCATAGGAGTTAGATAGTACACATGGGGCCCAAACATTACAAGAATGGATGGCCTCTATTTAAAAAAATAAGGAAGACTGGGGTTAGAGCGATAGTACAGTGAGGAGGGCGTTTGCCTTGCATGTGGCCAACTGAGGTTTAATCCCAGCACTACATATGGTCTCCCGAGCCTGCCAGGACTGATTCCTGAGTGCAGAGCCAGGAGTAAACCCTGAGAGCACTGCTGGGTGTGCCCCAAAAAGAGAAAAGAAAAGAAAATATATAGCACCACTGGGAATGACCCTAAGCACCATGGGCTGTGATCACATTACAAAACAAAGACAAACTGAATTAAAAAAAAAAAAAAAAAGACAATGTGAGCCAGGGTGCATGATTTGCATATGTGAACCTGAAGATCAATCCTGGAGATCACAGGGACCCCTGAACACTGCTGGGAGTAAGTATTACCACTACTAAAAGAGATACGGGCAGGAAGGGAAGTTAGAGAATGTACAATGAGAAAAATCACATTTAAATATATTATTAAAGATTTGTAAGATATGAAGAGTTTTTGTTTTGTTCTGGCACCCCACCTGACTGTGCTCAGGGCTTATTCCTAGTTCTGTGTTCAGGTCTACTCATACTGGGCTTGGAGGGCAGCATGAAATGCTAGACACTGAAGCCCAGTTGGCTACTTGCAAGGCAAATGCCCTACATGCTGTACTGCCACTCTGATCCCAGAAAAGAAAAAATTTTGACCCTTTATTATGAAGCGATTTAAAGATGTTAGACAATAAATCATTATTTATAATAATAATAATAATAATAATCTATTTTTAAATATATTTTTGTTGGGGGTGCTCAGGGGTTACTCCTGGCTCTGCACTTCGGAATTACTCTTGGTGGTGCCTAGGGGACTATATGGGATGCCCGATATCAAACCTGGGTCAGCCACATGCCAATGCAAGTATCCTACATATGCTGTACTATTTCTCTGGTCTCCAATAATCAATTTTTAAACTAAACTTACCTTTTAATCTATAAAAAGGAATACTAAGTTAGTCCTAAAATCCTAACTTACAGGCTTAAGGAAACTGCTCAAAATGTAGACGTGCATGTTTTGTATGCTGGCAACCCAGGTTTGCTCCCTGGCACTCCACAGCACAGTCAAATAGCCCCTGAGCACCATCAGCTCACCTACCCTGAGCAGCCAGTCCCCTCTTTCCAGATCTCGGGCCAGGTTTTTCTCCCTCCTTCCTCATCCAAGCTTTGCTGCTCTGCTCCCAGCAGGAGAGCCCTTCCTCTGGACCCCTGCACACCTTTATCACAGTTCTTAAATGTGACATTTGTAAACCTGTCCTCTCCAGAGACTCTGAGTACAGGCAGGCACCCTGGGGGCCTGATACATGCCTGGCACAAAGCAGGCACTTGCCAAGATACTCCTTAAATGAAGGAGCCAACACTTCAAAACCCACAATTCTAAATAAATGGTTCTTTGGAGACACAATAGTCAAAGGCCCCCTGGAGCGTCTCCTATTTGAGCAAAGGGTAATCTTTCCAAAGTCGGTTACCTCAGCAGCACCCCGCCAGGATCGCACAGCTTCCTCCAGTTCGGGTGTGTGGCCCATGCCAGATAAGCTGCTGCCACTGCCGCTGTTCTTTTTCTCTGGCACAACAACTTCAGCAAAACAAGAGTGAGCCACTGGCTGAACTTTCTGTAATGCTTGCGTCAAAAACTGGAAGTGGACCTGCACCACTGTCAAGAAACATCTTCCCAATACCTGTGAAAATAAGGGTCAACGACTTTTAGGTTGTGGACTACCAATAAAATTTCAACTATAAATCTGAAAGAAAGTAACAATTAGAAATCTGAAATCATAGAAAATTAAAGTCACCAAGCTTTAGAATAAATCTGTCTGGAAATCAAGGCTTCACAACCAAGCAGCAAACCCCAATGTTCAAATGGGCCTTCAGATGTCTTGCCCACCCTCCTCCACTTCCATTCTTCTCACCCTTCATTTGAACTCTAGGTGACACCATCACCCTAAATCTTTTAAGAGTTCCTGCTGAACCAAAGCACCTCACAATTCCAACTATGTCTATACAACATTAAAAAAAAAGAGTAAAAATCATGTGATTAAGACTATGAAAGGAAAAACAAACAAACAAAAGAATATGAAAGGACTGGGCTGGAGTGACAGTCCAATCAATGGGTAGAGCATTTGCTTTGCATGTGGCCAACCTGGGTTCAATCTCTGGTATCAATCTCCGGTATCTCTTATGATCCCTAGAGCCTGCCAGGTGTAACTTCTAAGTGCAGAGCCAGGAGAAACCCCTGAGCACTGCCAAATGTGGACCAAAAACAAAAACAAAAAGGAGGTCATTAGACCACAGAAGACATTCCTGTGCACTGGTAAAAAGGGTGGTGTACATTCTACAACTGAAATTGAATCATGAGCAATTTTGTATCCCTGGTACTTAAATAAAGTAATTAAAAAAAAAAAAAAAGAAAAAAGGACGGGCCCAAGAGATAGCATGGAGGTAGAGCATTTGCCTTGCATACAGAAGGCTAGTGGTTTGAATTCCAGCATCCGATATGGTCCTGAAGCCTGCCAGGAGTGATTTCTTTTTTTTTCTTTTTTCTTTTTTCTTTTTTTGGTTTTTGGGCCACACCCGGCGGTGCTCAGGGGTTATTCCTGGCTGTCTGCTCAGAAATAGCTCCTGGCAGGCACGGGGGACCATATGGGACAACGGGATTTGAACCAACCACCTTTGGTCCTGGATCGGCTGCTTGCAAGGCAAACACTGCTGTGCTATCTCTCCGGGCCCTAGGAGTAATTTCTGAGCATAGATCCAGGAGTAACTGTTGAGAGCTGCCAGGTGTGACCCCCCTCCGCCCCCCCAAAAAAAAGAGGTTATTATTTACTAATTATGTGCCTCGTTCAAGACTAAAACCCAGGAACTCAAGTTCAAAAAGGTATGATCTACTATGGAGACACACCCCTGATGTGAGAAACAGGTTGTTTTGGTAACACTGTGGGTAACATAGTCATTAACATAGTTGTATGTCCTATTACCAGACTTATGAAACAAAGTTGACAGACCAGTCAGAGGAGTCAACAGAACTTGCTGCACACACCATTTGTCAGTACAGAAGAAACCTGCTCAACTGACACACATCAGTAGTTGGTTAGTTGATGGAATAGCCCATTAAAGAAGGAAATTCACATTTAAGACTGTACATTACTATGCTATTATTAACATTAATATACTATTATTAAGTAATTATACCTACATATACTTAAAAGTACTATCTACAATAATCATGTAAGATACTCAAGTGCATTTTCCTGGTACTGGCTCATGCTGTTCTAACCAACTGAGCTAACCAGCCAGGGTCTGGCTCATATTGTTCTGAGAGTGCTGCTCCCTGAATTCTGGTGTTAATCTCAGTTAGAGGTATTCTGATTTCCTGCATTTCTTTCTGTTAAGTCAGAGCAAGAGTGTCATAGAAACAGCTCCTCTAACTCAGTAGGCTAGAACTTATGCTTTGTTCTTACAGAAACACTGCCTTTGACCTCCTGACAATACAACCCCCACACACCACCTCCCAGGCCCATCACCCCAACCCCCCTCAACCAAATAAAAACAAGAACTGGACACTTGGAAAACAACTTGATCACAGAACGTCTAAATTACTGAACCTTTACCCCCTAGTGTTTTATGGTTGTTCTCACACATAAAAAATTGACAACAAAAATCTTTTGCAACTCCTTTTTTTGTTTTTGTTTTTGGGTCACACCCAGCTGCACTGAGAGGTTACTCATGGCTCTACGCTCAGAAATTGTTCCTGGCAGGCTCGGGGGACCGATCATATGGGATGCCGGGATTCAAACCACCGTCCTTCTGCATGCAAGGCAATTGCTCTACTTCTATGTTATCTCTTAGGCCCTTTTGGAACTCTTTTGTCAAGTTTCATTACATTTCCTTTTTTTTTTTTTTTTGGTTTTTGGGTCACACCCAGCGTTGCTCAGGGGTTACTCCTGGCTGGCTGCTCAGAAATAGCTCCTGGCAGGCACGGGGGACCATATGGGACACCGGGATTCGAACCAACCACCTTTGGTCCTGGATCGGCTGCTTGCAAGGCAAACGCCGCTGTGCTATCTCTCCGGGCCCTTTTTTTTTTTTTTTTTAATGGAAGGTAGTTCACATATAGATAGTTCACGATGGCTTACTCTGCAAGAATCACTTTATTTGTTCAGTCTATAATTCTACAATTCAATCCAATTGTAGGAGTTGGAGCATCAGAATAAGACTGAATCTCAGACTTCTCAGTTCTCTAAACACATTTCATGTGCTGCACTTTCCCCACTTGTGGCTCAGAGCACTGCCTCCTCAAGAGTAAGGCAAGTTACCAGAAGGAATACTGACTCCAAATTAAGTTAGCCTGTGGGATTCACCATGACCAAACTAAAACCAAAAGAATCATACAAGTTTCTTACTAAAGTATCCTCCTTCCAGAGTGATGGAGCAGAATTACAGACAGAAATTCCACCCAACCTTCCTGGAACCTCACAGTCTTCTCCACTAGTGACCAGTGCCAAGGGACAAGAGGAACAAGTAAGGTAGCCAGTGGCACTAAGCAGCGAGGCAATATCCAAGGCAGAAAAGCAGCTGTGAAACTGGCTGGAAGTAGCAGAATTTGAAAGCAGTGCTAACCAGGGACAGGCAAAAGGGGCTTAAAAAAGCAGTTTTTTCTACCTTTTGAGGAATTCCAATCCTTAAAACATCTGTTCAGTTCTATGGCACATTAGATCTTATTTAAGGATTAAGAAGAAAGCAATCTGACCTAATTTCACCCTTGGCAGTTACATTTAAAAAAAAAAATCTGTTCACCTTTATACATCCTAAATGTTAATTGAATTTCAATCAGCAAGTGTCCATATCAGAATTCTGCATTATGAGAAAACTTTTTTTTTTTTTTTTTTTTGTGGTTTTTGGGTCACACCTGGCAGTGCTCAGGAGTTATTTCTGGCTCCAGGCTCAGAAATTGCTCCTGGCAGGCACAGAGGACCATATGGGGCGCCGGGATTCGAACCGATGACCTCCTGCATGAAAGGCAAACACCTTACCTCCATGCTATCTCTCCGGCCCCGAGAAAACTTTTGGAACAAATTAGAAGTCATATTGCTGAATACAATCAGTAACTTTGCTGGTTTTGTTTGGTTCTGCCTTCAAGTGTCCAGAAAGCATTATGAATTATGCAGAAAATTTTGAGGAGCTAGAATGAATCCATTTTCTGGAATCTGTGATGGTGGAAACTATTTTCCAACTCCTGAATATATACGGTATCTGTGACTAAGATGGATATTATAAGAATATCTTTTCTGTTTAGTGACTTTTTACATATTTGTTTTTTGAATCACACTCAACAGTGCTCAGGGTTTATTCCTGGCTCCTGTGTTCAGGGGTCAATCCTGGTGATGCTTAGGAAACCATATTTGGTGCTGGGAATAGAACCCAAGTTGGCTACTTGCAAGTTAAATGTCCAACCCAATGTACTCTCTCTGACCCCTCTTTATTTTTTTTTGGTTTTTGGGCCACACCCGGCGGTGCTCAGGGGTTACTCCTGGCTGTCTGCTCAGAAATAGCTCCTGGCAGGCACGGGGGACCATATGGGACACCGGGATTCGAACCAACCACCTTTGGTCCTGGATCGGCTGCTTGCAAGGCAAACGCCGCTGTGCTAACTCTCCGGGCCCATGACCCCTCTTTCTTAATGACTTTTACATTTTATTAATTTAGCTTAAAGTTTTAGTTTAACGTTACTGTACTGTAAGTTAAAAAAAGTCATTATTTTCTACACAACAATTACTGAAGATTAACTCAACACTATTTAGAATGCTTCACCTTTTTGGTTTTAATTCTTCCACTTAGGAGCAGGGTCTTAGTTCTCAACCTCTATGTATGTGGGAATTCCCAATCGACACCCTCTCCCAGAATACCTTCTGATTTTTACTCCAATCAATATACTCATTGTCACATTAAGTCATTTTCTGTTCAAACTCCCTAAACAATTCATCTTTCTGTCTCTGCAAGTACAAATGAAATGCATACACACTTAATGGCCAATATTTCCAGGGTTTTTAACACTTATTTCTGACCAGTTTAAAAGTCTAGCGTGAATAAAATAAAGTAGATCTGAATTGACAGCTAAAAATTTCAGTCATTACATCATTTCTTTTCAATACTTATACTTTAAAATTACACTGGGTTCCAAGTGTCCTCAACCTGCTTTTTTGTTCTTACGATAATTCCAGAGTCATTACATAATGACCTAACCAAAAGACTAGAATTTGATACAAAGACCTGACTATACCTCCAGAGAACTAGAGAATGCAGAAGACATTGCCCAGAATGCAGAAAGTGCTTTGAGAAGATTGAATTACAATATAAGAAAAAAAAAAAGGCATATTGAAACTAACATGTACTAAACTAAAATTTTAAGTTAGACTGTTTTAACATAAAAATTACAGTAAAAGTTTAAATACTTAAAAAATAAAACCAACAAGGGGCTGAAGTGATACCACAATGGGTAGGGCATTTGCTTTATATGAAGTTGATTAAGGCTCAATCTCTGTCACTTCGATATGGGTCCCCAAATACCATTATGAGGAATCCTGAGCTCAGAGCCAGGAGAAAGCCCCAAAGCTCTGCCCAGTGTGGCCCCACAACAAAAACAATACAATAAAACTAACAAAATAGTCTTGGGACTGGAGCGATAGCAGAGTGAGTAGGGCATTTGCCTTGCATGTGGCTGACCCAGGTTCGATTCCCAGCATCCCATATGGTTCCCCGATCCTGTCAGGAGCGATTTTTGAGTGCAGAGCCAGGAGTGATCCTTGAGTGCTGCCGGGTGTGGCCCAAAAATCAAAAATGAAAGAAGAAAACAACAGGTCTTTTCAGTCTATATTAATCTAGAGAGCCAAGAGAAACTGTCATGCTATGTGTGACAGAAAGAACTAGAATAGGAAAGCAAACAGCACACATGCTCCACAGAGGGCTGAGTCAACACCATGCCAGTAATTCAGACAAGATTACATTCCACCCTTAGACCTGCTGCTTTACAGCTGGTAAAATATCAACAAAGAGATCAAACTCCTACACTGCAGGCCATACGTTGTGGTACATCAACAATACATATGCACAGAAATAAACTAGGTGGAAGATTAGCTAAATAAAAAATACCTAAAAAAAATACCTGCATCACCACAGAGTTATAATCACTAGTTGCATGTTTCCCATAAAGACCAGATTCATACCTGTAGATGATTTTTTTGCAAACACTGAATTATACTACTTTCCAAAAGGGAACAAAACACACAGAGGAAGTTTTATATTTAATCTGACTGTTGTAAATCTTTTTTCTTTCCTTTTTTTTTTTCTTTTTTGGTTTTTGGTCCACACCCGGCAGTGCTCAGGGATTACTCCTGGCTGTCTGCTCAGAAATAGCTCCTGGCAGGCACGGGGGACCATATGGGACACCGGGATTCGAACCAACCACCTTTTTTTGTCCTGGATCGGCTGCTTGCAAGGCAAATACCGCTGTGCTATCTCTCCCGGCCCCCCGCCTTTTTTTTTGAAGAGATTGTTGGTGCTAAATTTAGGGCAGGAGTGATTATGTAAAGACATTATGAAAAGTAAAACAAACCAATCAATAAAATAAAATAAGATAATCAACAAACAAAACTGCATCACTCCACTCATATGAAGTACCTAGCAAGGTCAAATTCAGAGACAAAGGTAGAATGGTTATTTTCCGGGGGCCGAGGATGGAGTAGGGGAATGGAAAGTACTGTTAATGGGGCAGAGTTTCCACTGGGGAAGATCTGGAAAGCTAGAGATGTGGCTTAAGAAGCAGAGCATGTGCCTGCCTTTCAGTGTGAGGTCCTGGGTTTGATCCCTGGCACCACTGTCCCTTGAACATTGCTGAGTATAACCCTCACTACAATAACAAATTCTGCAGATGGATAGGTGCGATGGCTGCAAACCTGAATGTGCATAGTGAAAATGGATCAAGATGTCAAATGTTTTGTTAGGTGTAATTTAGCATGCATGGAGAAAAAGAACAACTACTTCTAGATATCTACTCTGCTACTATTATGTTCCCAACTACAGTCAACTGAGTTGCTCTCACTTTATTTTCCTGCTTCCATTCAATTAGGACATATCTTATCTATAAAATAATAAATGCAGAGATTAAGTATGACATAGCACTGATGTCTGTTTTTCTAAAGTAAGTCTATGGGTGAGAATAAGGCAATGGTGGGCCGGCGAGGTGGCGCTAGAGGCAAGGTGTCTGCCTTGCAAGCGCTAGCCAAGGATCAGGACCGCGGTTCGATCCCCCGGTGTCCCATATGGTCCCCCCAAGCCAGGGGCAATTTCTGAGCGCTTAGCCAGGAATAACCCCTGAGCATCAAACGGGTGTGGCCCAAAAAAAAAAAAAAATCAAAAAAAAAAAAAAAAAGAGAATAAGGCAATGGTGATGGAAAACAGACACTGGTGGTGGCAAGTAATGTTGGCGAGTAATGTATGTACGTAACCCTATCATAATAGTACTGTAAAACACTGTCTAAAATTTAAAAAATTATTATTATTTGGGTTTTGGGCCACATTTAGCAGTGTTCAGAGGGTTACTCCTGTCTCTACACTCAGGAATTACTCCTGCAGGTCTGGGGGACCACATAAGGTGCTGGAGTTTGAACTCAAGTTAACTTTGTGCAAGGCAAATAAACACCCTATGTGCTGTGCTATCCTTTTGGCTCCTAAAAATTTTTGTTTGTTTGTTTTTGGGCCACATCTGGCAGCGCTCAGGGGTTCCTCCTGGCTCTATGCTCAGAAATCGTTCCTGACAGGCTCAGGGACCATATGGGATGCCGGGATTTGAACCACTGTCCTTCTGCATGCAAGGCAAATGCCCTACCTCCATACTATCTCTCCAGCTTCCAAAGTTTAAAAAATTTCTTTTTTTTGTGGTTTTTGGGTCACACCCGGCAGTGCTCAGGGGTTACTCCTGGCTCTACGCTCAGAAATCACCCCTGGCAAGTTCGGGGAACCATATGGGATGCCGGGATTCGAACCACCGTCCTTCTTCATGATTTATCCGCATGATTTATGAGAGTTACCTGGAGCCAAGAGTAACCTAAGCAGTGCCAGGTGTGACCCAAAAATCAAAACAGGAAGGAAGGAAGGAAGGAAGGAAGGAAGGAAGGAAGGAAGGAAGGAAGGAAGGAAGGAAGGAAGGGAGGGAGGGAGGGAGGGAGGGAGGGAGGGAGGGAGGGAGGGAGGGAGGGAGGGAGGGAGGGGAATTAAGTATTCAAGAGAGAATACAGGTATCTTCAGAACAACAACAATAAAAGCAGACAGAGACAAGCAAATGAGACACTCAAGGGGGAACATGGGCTTGAACAGTAAGCCATCTTATACTTTATTTGTCATCAGATCTGGAGCACTTAAGACTATTCTTAAATCCTTTTTGCTAACTCATTTGTATTTTATCCAGAAGTTGGTGCAGTTCTAGAATGTGTATGGACTCTCAGGCATTCATCCACATCAGGCTAGTTTCATTTTCCTGGCTATGCATTAGCTAGGGTCAGAAAGCACAGTCTGAGGAGAGCTGGGCACTGCAAACAAGGCCCTATTCATTAAGACTACACTGGTCTGAGCCAATGGAGAGGAGCAGGATATAAGCCTGGTGTAGAGAAGGCCCGGAACAGACTCTTAGCCAGTTCTGTGAAATTTTACTGGTTGTCCAGCATCTTTAAGAATTTAGAAAAGTGGGGCCGGAGAGATAGCATGGAGGTAAGGCGTTTGCCTTTCATGCAGGAGATCATTGGTTCGAATCCCAGCGTCCCATATGGTCCCCCGTGCCTGCCAGGAGCAATTTCTGAGCCTGGAGCCAGGAATAACGCCTGAGCACTGCTGGGTGTGACCCAAAAAACCACACACACACACATACACACAAAAAGAATTTAGAAAAGAATTCAAGAAGGCTAATTTTATGTAAAGCTACATTTCTGGAGCAATTTAGGGAGGTTGGGAGAGGTCTACACTAGTGGTGCTCAAAGCCTACTCCTGATTCTGTGCTCAGCACTTCTGGTGGAGCTTAGAGGACCATATTGGGTGCTGGAGATAAAACCAGTATCAGCCTTATGCAAGGGAAATAACTGCACTACTTACTTTACTATTGCTCCAGTCCCCCTGCAAAACTACATTTCATGGACTCTTCTATTTTGCTCCCAAGCTCACTTTTCCTCTTTCATTCATTCAAGCATTTAGATCAAGGGAACTTTTAACTTTGATTTTCCTAATAGAAAGAAACACTGCTATTTAACCACTAGTCACCAAAATTACAAACACAGAATCTTTATTTGACTTTGACCTGCTGCTGTGGTCCTGCCTTCACAGGTACCTTATTTTATTTATTTTTATTTTGGATCACACCCATCCATGGTAAGGACTTAATCCTGGGTCTGCATTCAGGAACTCATGTCTGACAGGCTTGAGAGACCATATGGGATGGCAAAAATTGAACTAGAGTTAGCCAGTGCAACCCAAACGCTTTACCTACAGTACTATCACTCCAGCCCCAAATTTATTCCTTCTAATTAAAATCTGTATTTACTTTATAGGATTACAATCGAGGCCATTTACTAACCCAGCATAATTTATTCTAATGATTCCTGTTGGCAGGTCCCATCTGTCTGGCAATTCTCAGTCCAGAACTCTCAATCCCTGAGAGGCATCAGTCTGCAGCATCAGTCTCAGTCCTTTCCCATCATTTTCAGCCCCTAGGGAATGGAAGACTGGGTAGGTCATACCCTGAGATACTCTGCTAAAATGTTTGAAGCATGACATCATCCCTTTATTGAAACTTGAAAAATGTCCAGAAATATAGGCAGTGTATTAACACTCTGTGTGCCCTACAAAAAATTTCAATGGTGATCAACATCTTATCATGCATGCTACCTTCTCCCCTCCATCTCTTTTGGTTGGAATATTTTGAAGCAAATTCCAATGTTGAAATGCCCCAAATTATCTTTTGTCTTTTGTTTGTGTCTCAACCCTAGAAAGCTTATCTTACTTGGTTGACTGTTATTTTTCTTTTTTTGTTGTTGATGGTTCTGGGGTCACACCCAGCTGTGTTTAGGGCTTAGTCCTGACTCTGTTCAGGGATAATTCCTGGCATTAGTGGGAGACAATATATGGGTTGCCAGGGATCAAACTGAAACCAGCTATGTACAAGGCAAATGTTTTAGAGCCTTTCCCACTGTATTATCTATATGGTCCCTGATTGTTATTTCTCTTAACTCTTTGAAGGTAAGATCTAGATTTTTTTTCAGGATACCTGACTTGCTGAACAAGTCAGATTAACTACCTGTATGGTATACATTCTTAAATTCTCAATGCTTTCTTGGGGTATTAAAAAACTTTTCTACTATACCTATTTTCTGACGAGGACTCATAATTAGATGATAATGATGAGAGAGAAGAGAGAGAGAGAGAGAGAGAGAGAGAGAGAGAGAGAGAGAGAGAGAGAATGTCTGAGTTGAGAGGGAAAGATACAAGAATGTATTGTGGGGCCGGTGAGGTGGCGCTAGATGTAAGGTGTCTGCCTTGCAAGCGCTAGCCAAGGAACGAACCGCGGTTCGATCTCCCGGCGTCCCATATGGTCCCCCCAAGCCAGGGGCGAATTTTGAGCACATAGCCAGGAGTAACTCCTGAGCATCAAATGGGTGTGGCCCCCCCCAAAAAAAAAAAACAAAAAAAATGTATTGTGTGGTTGTATGTCTCCTGAGGAGACATGATCATCTGACTGTCTCAAATTCAATGACGCTTAGACTGATCAATGGATTTGGGTAGGAAGGGTTTGTTTTCTTCCTTATAAAATTCTTCCAAACTTTTCACCAAATAATTTTTTACCCTTCACTATTGACTACTGCTTGAGTTAGTCAATTCCTTGTCTTATATGGAATGGTGGGTTTCCTAATTGCAACATTCCCTCTGCACAGAATACTAAAATTTTTTTAAATAGAAAGATCTTTCCTTATCCATTAGGGTTATTTGGTCACTTGAAATACTACATGTGTGCTAGAGAAACTGAAAATTAAATTAAATAAATATTCATACTTTTAGTAAGCAATTTTCACAATAATCGCTCCTGGGGGACCATATGGGATGCCAGAGGATTGAACCGTGTTCCGACTTATGTTAGCATACCGCTTGTGCCACCACTTCAGCCCCTGTACACAATTTAAATACTAGGTATTTACTTCAATAAAACAAGCCAAAAAAAGAGCGGCTAGGCAGTAAAAGCCCACAAACCGGGCTCTCAAGATTTTAATGGCGTGAACTTCAGTTTCTAGTTAATGGCAGAAATCTGAATTTTTCATCAATTGGCACAGAGAGTTAGGAAATATATCCTTAATCTGTTATGAAAGATCAACCAGTCAAAACAAGCAAGAATAGTGTATTTTACCCTTAGGCCAAAAAGAAAAAAAGCAGTATGCAAATTTAATTCCATTAAGGTTAATGAAAAGCACATTTGAAACTAGCTTCTAATATTTTCCATTACAGTTACTTTCTATTTTTGGCATATACTTATTTAGAATAAAATTCATATATTTAAATGAAGGTATCTTTTGTTTCTGGACCATACCTGGTTATGCTCAGGGGTTATTTCTAGTTCTTTTTTTTTTTTTTTTTTTTTTTTTTTGTGGTTTTTGGGTCACACCCGGCAGTGCTCAGGGGTTACTCCTGGCTCCATGCTCAGAAATTGCTCCTGGCAGGCACGGGGGACCATATGGGACACCGGGATTCGAACCGATGACCTTCTGCATGAAAGGCAAATGCCTTACCTCCATGCTATCTCCCCGGCCCCTATTTCTAGTTCTTAAAGATAAGAGTTCACATATAAACTATTTCAAAATATAAGTAATCAGATAAAATATAAAATTCAACTGTCAAGGGCCAGAGCGATAGTACAGTGAGTAAGACACTTGCATTACACACAGCTGACCCTGGTTTGATCCCTGGCAGCTCCTATGGTTCCACAGGCACTGCCAGGAGTGATTCTTGAGTGCAGAGCCAGGAGTAACTCCTGAGTACTGCTGGATATACCCAAAACCAAAACCAAAATTCAACTGTCAGGGCATCAAACTAACAGTCAAGGCTCAATTACTTAAAAACTTAAAGTCTACCTGTTACAAGGTAATAGTACATGGCAAACCATTAAAAAATGCTATCAGATTGGGGCCAGAGAAATAGCATGGTGTTTGCTTTCATGCAGAAGGTCATTGGTTCGAATCCTGGCATCCCATATGGTCCGCCTGCCAGGAGCGGCCCCTGAGTGCTGCTGGGTGTGACCCAAAAACCAAAAAAAAAAAAAAATGCTGTAAGATGGGCCAGAGAGATAGCATAGAGGTAGGGCATTTGCTTTGCATACAGGAGGACAGTGGTTTGAATTCCAGGATGCCATATAGTTCCCCGAGCCTGCCAGGAGCGATTTCTGAATGTAGAGCCAGGAGGAACCCCTGAGCGCTGCCAGGTATGACTCGAAAACAAAAAAACAAAACAAAACAAAAAAATGCTATAAGATAAATAGGGGGCCAGAGATATAGTAAAGGGGCTAAGATGCTGTGTTACTGTCAGGGGTCTCAAACTCGCGGTGGCCCTCCGTACAACATTTTGTGGCCCTGCCCTAGAGGAATCTTTTTTTGCTTTGTTTTGTTTTAGTTGTTTGGGTCATACCTCCCAATATTCAAGGCTTACTACTGACTTTGCACTAAAGGATCACCCTGACTTTGCCTCCTGTGGCCCGCAGGTAAGTTGAGTTTGAGACCCCTGCACCAGTTCACTCCCAGCACTGTAATAAGGTGTCCCAGCATCTTAAGAAGTGATTCCTTGGGGCCGGAGAGATAGCACAGCAGTGTCTGCCTTGCAAGCAGCTGACTCAGGACCTAAGGTGATTGGTTCGAATCCCCGCATCCCCCATGCCTGCCAGGAGCTATTTCTGAGTACATAGCCAGGAGTAACCCCTGAGCACCGCCAGGTGTGGCCCAAAAACAAAAATAGAAGTGATTCCTAGGCACTGAACCAGGAATAGCTCCTGAGCACCAGTTTGTGGCCCCAAATCCTACTCCAAAATAAAGATATAAAATATTCTTCTGGGCCCGGAGAGATAGCACAGCGGCGTTTGCCTTGCAAGCAGCCGATCCAGGACCAAAGGTGGTTGGTTCGAATCCCAGTGTCCCATATGGTCTCTCGTGCCTGCCAGGAGCTATTTCTGAGCAGACAGCCAGGAGTAACCCCTGAGCACCACCGGGTGTGGCCCAAAAACCAAAAAAAAAAAAAAATTCTTCTATGGGGCCGCAGAGATAGCATTCTTCTATAAACCAGTTTTTGATCATGCCCCCATTCCAATCTTGTTTCTTTCTTGTGGTCCTCTACTGGTGGCCCTACTAGTTTCATAACATGATTTTCATCTGTGGCCCCACTGTACTATCCTGGGGATCCACAGAAGGCCAAATGGACCGGGTTGAGAAGCACTATGAATGCAGCGCAGCTATCCAGAGGCCAGAGCTTCCAAATACTGAGGGTCCAATGTAAAGAGTTCCAAGTGACATCAAGGGTTGAAGACATCAAGGGGAAAAGGTGTACTACTGTTGAGTTTTTTTTTGGGGGTGGGGGGGGTCTATATACAGTATTTTTTTTTTTTTTTGGTTTTTGGGCCACACCCGGCGGTGCTCAGTGGTTACTCCTGGCTGTCTGCTCAGAAATAGCTCCTGGCAGGCACAGGGGGGGGGGGGGGAGAGACGGACGACATCGGGATTCGAACCAACCACCTTTGGTCCTGGATCGGCTGCTTGCAAGGCAAACACCGCTGTGCTATCTCTCCAGGCCCAAGAACAATTTTTTTTTTATATATCAAGAAAGTATCACTAGAAAGAAAACAATGAGGTTTGCTCTCCAAGCCTGTGTTTTTCCTATGTTTTATTCTCCTGTTGATCTGTTTGCTCATTTCTACTCTGGAGACGCCCACCCTTTCATGAAGATGCACTTCTCTCCTTCTTTCCTTCTCCCTCCTCACATCTTTCTTAATAAGTTGCAGTAAAAGCTAATCTTGCTTCATCAGAAATCAACATAAAATTTTAAAGAGAGTGAGAAGAGAAAAGAAAGAAAAACACATCATCATAGTGATTTGGGAAAGACTAAGGAATACATTTTCAATTCTAATATGACACAAGACACCCTACCTCAATGTCCTGAAGACTGAATTCCTTCTGATCTGTAAAGTTTGCGGCCCCAGCACTAAGCTCCATCAGCATCTTGGCAATTTCAGGCTTTATGGCTGAAGTTAGCCGACTGGCTGCTTCCATGACATGCTCCTGCACGTCTTTGAGCTGCATGGCTGCCTTCGAGTAGTGAGAATTCCTGAACACGGTGCTGAAGAGATCTGTGAGGAAAGTACTGGCACGGCAGAAGACATTAAGGGCATCCAGGTACTTAGAGATGCCCTGCTGGATGTCAGCAATGGGAGTGGAGTGGGGCATGGCATGGTGGCAGCTGCCTGCAGCAGTCAGACTGCCCATGGGGGCAGTGGTGGCTGTGGATGCCAGGGGAGCACTCAGTGCTCGACCCAGCTCGGGCATTGGGTACTGCTGGTGCTGCTGCACCTTCTGCTTGGACCCGCCAAGCAGGAAGCGCCGCTTGTAGTCCATTTTACTGTCCTGAGCACTGCAGCAATACATACGTGAAGGGGAATTGTTCCAGGGACGGGGATTAGGTCAGGATTCTGATTCCTTGACTTTAAAAAAACAACAACAACAACAACAAAACAAAACAAAAAAACTGTAGCTAGGTATAAAAATAGTGGAGTTCTGCAAACCAAATTTTTAAAAAAGGCATTTCCATGAGGCAGATGTCCACGTGATCCAATGTAGATAAGAGAAGAACTGCAGGTTTATATGACTAATTTTCTTAGTGTTGGCAGGACCTCTGACAAAAAATAAATGTGTCCCAATTGCTGTGTAAGAACTGCTACCATTCTCTCTTAAAAAGATATGTTTGCTTGAGAAAAATGTTTACTCTAATTGCTTTGCAAGAATGTTTTGATACTTGTATTTACAATGACAAAATAACTTAACTTTAAAAAATGAGATAGTGTAATATAGTGTATCTTAATATACCAGAAAAATTAGAACCCTAAACCCACAAGCTGATCAACAGCAATTTAAAAAGCAGAAGTACTTCACACACGTCCTTAAGAAGGAAATCAAATCTGCAGAATCTTGACAGGGCCTGCCTGACAAATCTATTTACCTGCAAATACTTCTTCTCAATCCAAAAACTATTTAAACTTCCTTTTCCTTTAATATTTTTGAAAACAAGTGTTTTGGTTTTTTTTCAATGGCCTTTCTGATAAATTAGAGAAGTCTTCTACTTTCCTTTTGTTTGCTGAGGTAGTGGTTTCCTTGTAACATTAATAGTGCTTCCAGACTGGGGTTGGCCCTCAATTGTAAAGTCTGAAGCAAGAACGCACAGATGTATTTGTAAGGCCTTTATGTCATTTCCTGCAAGAGGTGAAATAAGATAAAGTTAGAAAAGCTACAGAACAATGAGTAAAACCACAATATTAACTCTTACAATTACATTATGTATAAAGGTGACCTATAAATAAATCATATAAAGATCTTAGAAGTTTAAGCACTAGTACAAAAGGTAGGGCTCTTGCCTTGTATGAGGCCAACCTGGATATGATCCCTGGCATCCCACTAGGAGTAATTCCTGAGTCCAGAGCCAGGAGTCAGTCCTGAACAAACAGGTGTGTCCCCAAAATAAAAACAAACAAAACCACACTAAAGCTGGCATAAAGTTGAGAACTGGACACAAATATTAGAAAACCCCTTAGGCTGAGGTACAACAATGCAATAAAGTGTTTTATTTTGTGCAAGAAGAGATAGCCCAATAGACTGAGTACATGCTTGGCATGGAGGAAGCCTGAGTTTAATCCCCAGCACTTTATAGTTCCTGGTATGCCTCTGGGGGCAACCCCTAAGCACAGAACTGGGAGTAGCCTCTAAGCACTGTAGATAGTCCCAAAAACATTTGATTTGAGCCTTACCTTTTTTTTTTTTTTTTTTTTTTTTTTTTTGGTTTTTGGGCCACACCCGGCGGTGCTCAGGGGTTACTCCTGGCTGTCTGCTCAGAAATAGCTCCTGGCAGGCACGGGAGACCATATGGGACACTGGGATTTGAACCAACCACCTTTGGTCCTGGAGAGACTAACCATTTAACAATTGACACATGGAACAGTGCAAGATGCATGTTTGTGCTCAGCATTGCCTGTTTCCTCCTAATCAAGCCTATTAGATTAGATCAAGAAGATCAGGCTATGGTGAGATCTACAAATACAGTGCTCACACCTTCAGGCAGGTTGGAAAAGGCAATGATATGCAAAGAAGGCGAACTCAGGAAGGTCATTCCAAGAAAAAATTACACTAAGGTAGACCTTGTCTCCCTCTCCCTTTCCCCCTCTCCCTCTCTTTCCTTTTCTTCCCTCTCCCCACTCCCTTGTGCCATAACCGACTGACCCCTGACTCTGCTCAGGATCATTCCTGACAGGACTAGGTGTCCCACAGAGAGTGCCAGGGATCTACTCTGCATTGAATGTGTACCTGGAAAGTACCCTATCTTCTGTACTATCTTTCTAGTCCCTGATCTCTGAAGGAGAACAGTGGCTTGGCCTATCTGTTCTCCCAAACAAAATGGTTCAGATATGTTTTACTATGTATTATATTTGTGTGTATTTATATATAAACATATATAAATTATATCTTTATATACCATACACAGCTTTATATCTTTATATACCATACACAGCTTTGTTTTGGGGGCTTTTTTTTTTTTTTTTTTTTTTTTGGTTTTTGGGTCACACCCTATAGCGCTCAGGAGTTACTCTTGGCTCTGGGCTCAGAAATCACTCCTGGCAGGTTGGGGACCATATGGGATGCCAGGATTCGAATTACCATTCTTCTCCATGCAAAGCAAATGCCTTACCTCCATGCTATCTCTCCGGCCCCTACCATACACAGCTTTAACCCTATTAGGTTTATAAATAATTTGGTCTGATTAATTGATAACTAGTTTTTCTTTTTGTTTTCACTTTTTAAATGGGCAGTGGGGAATTTGGATCACATTCATTAGTGCTCAAGACCTATTCTTAGCTATGCTCAGAAGTGATCCCTGGTATTGCTCAAGGAACCCGATAAGGTGCCCAGAATTCAAACCAAGGTGGCTGAATCCAAGGTAATTGATGTACTTCTATATTCTTTCTTCCTCTCTAGATAGGATTTCCTTTCGTTTTAGGTAGAGATAAATAAATCATAATTTGGGTTTTTTAGGAGGTTAAAAATCTAACAATGCTCAGGGCTTATTTCTGGCTCTGTGCTCAGAGATCAGTCCTAAAGGGCGTGAAGAACCTTATGGGGTACTTGGGGTCATACCTGGGTTGGCTGCATGCAAGGCACTGTTATCTCTCCAGCTCCAAATCATAACCAACATGGCCAACTTAACTATTTGAGTGCAGAGCCAGGAGTAACCTGAGCACCACAGGGCATGGCCCCCTAAAAGAAAAAAAAAAACAAAAAAAAAACCAACATGGCCAATTCAACTACCATGTCTTTTTTGACCCTATAATTGCAAAACTCACAGGAAGGTAATAGGTAACAAAAAGAGCAAGAAATGAATAGAAAACTGTGATATTAAGCATTTTAAAAGTATAGCGAGGTGTGTATGTGTGTGTGTGTGTGTAGAGCAATTGTGTGTGTGTTAAAAGTATAGCGAGGTGTGTGTGTGGAGCGATTGTGTGTGTGTGTGTGTGTGTGTGTGTGTGTGTGTGTGTGTGTGTGTATGTGTGTGTGTCGACCTGGTTTTGATCCTCAGCATCCCATGGTCCTCTGAGATTGCCAGAAATGACTCCTGAGCATAGAGCCAGGAATAAACCCTGAGCACGACTGGGTGTGGCCCCGAAACAAAATAAAACAAACATTTACCCTGCATGCACAGGAGGCCCTTAAGTTTGATCCTCAGTACCTCATGACTCCTTAAACAATGCTGGGTGTTAAACATTACAATGAGTGTTCATTACAATGAGTGTTCCTCAATGGGATGTTTAAGACACTGTAAGACCAATAAGAGGTCATAAAGAGTTGAATGCATACTTTGCATGTGGGATCACTGGGTTGACTCCTCAGCACTGCATGTCCTCTCCCAAGATGTGATCCTCAAACCAGGACCAAACCAAAAAGCACATTATGATCAAAACACGGCAAAGGTTCTTTTATGGGGAGAGGGAGGTGTGGGAGTTTTGGGTACCTGGCAGAGCTCAGAGCTTACTCAGAGATCACTCCTGTTGGGCTCAAGGGACCATATGGGTTTCTGGGGAGTAAATGACTAAAGCCCTACCCACTGGATGATTGGTTCAGTTGCACAGCAAAGGTTTTCTTCCTAGCCATAAATGACTTCTAAATAAATAAGACTATTGCCTTCATCACTTCTGTTAATGCTTATGTTGTAGATGTTATGCTTTGTTGCATTTTTATTATTCTTTTTGTTTTTGGGTCACACTGGGCAGCGCTCAGGGGTTACTCCTAGCTCTATGCTCAGAAGTCACACCTGGCAGGCTGGGGGACCATATGGGATGCCAGGATTTGAACTACCATCCTTCTGCATGTAAGGCAAATGCCCTACCTCCATGCTATCTCTCCGGCTTGCATTTTTATTATTCTTATAATAGATACTTAAGTGTAATGCCCATTTATCTGCACAAAAGACTAAGATGTTTTCAATTCATTTACTAACATTTCTACATTTTCTTTTTGATTTTTTTCACTGTAGAGAATTAAAAACCCTAGGTTCTACATGTGCAAGGCAAATGCTCTACTGTTATGCTATAATGCTGGCCCATATCTTTATTTTCCTTTTTTGTTTTTGGGCCACACCCAATGATGCTTAGGGCTTATTACTAACTCTGTACTCAGAGATCAATTCTGGTGGAGATTCAGGAAACCACATGCGGTATCTGGGTTTGAACTCAGGTCAGCCACCTACAGAGCACGGGTCCTACCTTTGGTATATCTTCCCCTGCCCTACCTCCAAATTCTTTATTTTCTTAAAAATAATTTTCAGAGTCATAGAGATAACACAGAATTAAAGCCTTGCACATGGCTGCTCACAGTTCGTGACACTGTACATGATCCCCTAAACATCACCAGGAGTGATCCCTCAGTACAGAGCCAGTACAGTGCTGAACACAGCTGAACACTGTGGCCAATGAGTAAATATTTTCCAAAAACATAAAATAAGCTGGGGCCAGAGAGATAGCATGGATAGTAAGGCATTTGCCTTTCATGCAGAAGGTCATTGGTTCAAATCCCGGCATCTCATATGGTCCCCTGAGCCTGCCAGGAGCGATTTCTGAGCATGGAGCCAGGAGTAACTCTTGAGCACTGCCAGGTGTGACCCCCCCCCAAATAAAAAAAATAAAATAAAATAAAGCTACCAGGGGCTAGGGTGTTTGCCTTGCATACAGTCGACCCATGTTCAATCCTTGACATCCCATATGGTCCTTTGAGCCTGCCAGTAGTAATTTCTTTTTTTTTTTTTTTGGTTTTTGGGCCACACCCAGTAACGCTCAGGGGTTACTCCTGGCTATGTGCTCAGAAGTTGCTCCTGGCTTGGGGGACCATATGGGACACCGGGGGATCGAACCGCGGTCCGTCCAAGGTTAGCGCAGGCAAGGCAGGCACCTTACCTTTAGCGCCACCGCCCGGCCCCATCCAGTAGTAATTTCTGAGTGCAGAGCCAGAAGTAACCTCCTGGGCACTACCAGGTATGACCCCAAAACCAAACAACCAAAACATAAAAAAAACTATAAAAGCACCCCACACCATTTATAAATCCACTATTCATGCTAATGCAAATCAATATGCACTGTGAAAAATCTCTGAAGCTAATTGTAGCTAAGATTTATAAAATTTAAGTATTATACTGACAAGTTTTAATTCTGCTCAAGATTCACAAACAGAAAAAGGTATTTTAGTAGGAAAATTGTATATTTGGGGGAAGGGGTGTCCAAGGGGGTTTGGGCCACACCTAACAGTGCTCAGGACAGCCTCTGTCCTCAGGGATAGTATGTACTCAAGAGGCTCAGAGGACCACTTAAAACATTCTGCAATCAAAATCACCAGAAATTCCTACTTCAGACAACAAAGAAAGAACAAAGGTTCTAAAGGGCTCTCTTATTTCTACCTGAAATTGGAAGATAAAATGTGGCCAACCTGAGAAAAGCTTAAGCACATTCTTTTAGAGAACAGTAGATTACGGTGGCCTTGAAGGTCAACTGTATGACAGATCTGGCTTTGCCACTTACCAGCTATGTGACCGGAGCAAGTTCTTTAACACTCTCTGTGCCTCAGTTTCATTGTCTGTAAAATAGGAATAGTAACAGTAGCTACTGTTATTAAGTTAAATGGGATTATACATATAAAACATTTACATCTGGCATATTAAGTACTAATATAAATATTTGATGTTATTACTATTACTCCCGCACAGTATGTGAAAAAAGAGATCTTGTTATCTCTGTTTGGAAAACAGTCACTGACTAACTAGAAAGGTTAGTCTCTAAAGTTATCTACTCTTATTGGGCAAAGTAAGGCATTTGCCTTGTACACAGTCAACCAGGGCTCAATCCCTAGTATCCCTTATAGTTTCCCAAGCATTACCAGGAGTAATTTCATTTTTTTTTTTTTGGGCCACACCTCATGACGCTCAGGGATTACTCCTGGCCAGGTGCTCAGAAATCACTCTTGGCTTGGGGGACCATATGGAATGTCAGGGGATTGAACCGCCGTCTGTCCTAGGCTAGTACAGGCAAGGTAAATGCCTTACTGCTTGTGCCACCGCTCCAGCCCCTACCAGGAGTAATTTCTGATCCCTAAACCAAAAATAAATAAATAAATAAATAAATAAATACAGTAAAGCTACCTACTCTCCAAACTATGTAGAAATCTAAATATTCTTGGGGGCCGGAGAGATAGTACAGCTGTAGGGCATTTGCCTTGCACGCAGCTGATCCAGGACAAACAGTGGCTCAAATCTCGGCATCCCATATGGTCTCCCAAGCCTGCCAGGAGCGATTTCTCTGAGCGCAGAGCCAGGAGTAACACCTGAGTGCCACCGGGTGTGAACCCCACCCCCCGAAAGAAATCTAAATATTCTTGGGGCTGGAGCAATAGCTCAGTGATAGGGCATTTGCCTTGCACAAGGCTGACCCGGATGTTCAATTCTTGGCATCCATATGGTCCCCCGAGACTGCCAGGAGAAACTTCTGAGTGCAGAGCCAGGAGTAACCCCTCAGTGCTGCCGGGTGTGACTCCGCCCCCCCAAAAAAAGAAGAAATCTAAATATTCTAGAAATGAAGGCTAATCATATGTGAACACACACACACAAGAAACAATTGTAAACCCATTTTCGTGATCAAGCTAAAAGAAAAATCAGAATGTAACTCAGTCCTATAATAGTATGACACATAGCAGCTTCATTTCAATATGGACCAAATTCTCCAACTTCCAATAAGAACAGTAAAGGTAGTCCCATGATAACTGCAGTAATGAGAATTGCCAAGAAAAGTATTTAAAGGCTGGAGAGGCCAGGAAGATAGTACAGGGAGGTTAAGGTGTTTGCCTTGCACATGGCTGATTCTGGTTTACCATGGCACCACATATGGTCCACTAAGTACTACCAGAATAATCCCTGAGCCTTTCTGGGTGTGGGCCAAAAACAAAGGTTGGACATTTTCTAAAAGATGAAGATAGCAGAGAAAATTTCAAACAAGATAAAGATGAGCAGGATAATTTCCAGAACATGCAGAGTCAAGGTTCCAGGCAAAGAGGCAGAAATCTCTTTCCTGCAGGTGATAGATAAATAACCAGCCTCTGATAAGCAGCTACAGAAACTAGAAGTTGATCACCTCCATATTTCTCTTCAATGGGAAGATTCAATGCACTAGGCAACTCTAAAGATCACAAGAAAATAAAAAACAGAAAAAGTAGAGGAAAAATAAGAGAAAGTAAAATGAAAAACCAGAACAAACATTATATAAACCTGTATTTTAGGTTTCAGAGAAAAATAACTAAAAATAGGGGCTGGGGTGATAGTACAGTAGTAGGGCATTTGCCTTGCATTTGGATAACCTGAGTTCAATCACCAGCATCCCATACAGTTCCCAGAGTCTTCTAGGAGTACAGAGCAGAGCCAGGAGTAATCCCTGAGGATCACCCAAAATCCCAAACAACCAAACAACAAACAACAGCAGTAGAGTGTTTGCCTCACAAGCAGCTGAACTGGGTTTATCCCCAAAACCCCTGTTCACGCCAAGAGTGATCCCTGAGTGCAAATGCAGGAGTAACCAGTAAGCACCACTGGCTAAGGCCCAAAAACAATCCCCCCCAAACCCCAAATCTAAAAATAAATTCTAACTAGTATCCTAAAAATATTTGAGAAAATAATCAAACCTTAACATAAAAGCAAGGGCTGGAGATTCAGCTCGGTGGTAGAGCACATGCCTCTGGGGCACACCAGAAACACATATACAAAAAGAACGAGAGAGAGAGAGAGAGAGGAGAGAGAGAGAGAGAGAGAGAGAGAGAGAGGGGGGGGGGAGAGACAGAGGAGAGAGAGAGAGAGAGAGAGAGAGGAGAGACAGAGGAGAGACAGAGGAGAGAGAGAGAGAGAGAGAGAGAGAGAGAGAGAGAGAGAGAGAGAGAGAGAGAGAGAGAGAGAATGAGGAGAACACACACATGCACACTTTTTGCTTTTTGGGCCATACCCGGTGATGCTCAAGGATTATTCCTGGCTATTTACACTCAGAAATTGCTCCTGGCTTGGGGGACTATATGGGACAGCAGGGGATTGAACCAAAGTCTGTCCTACGTCAGCAGAGTGCAAAGCACCACCGCTCCGGCCCCACATTTATATATTTTTAATATATAAAATAAATAAAAATGTTAACCTATGAGGTACAGAAAACAAAGAAGTAAATCTTTTACTCTAGCTTGCTTTATTATTTTATCATTAGAACCTTATGAAGGGCCGGGAAGGTGGCGCTAGAGATAAGGTGTCTGCCTTGTAAGCGCTACCAAGGAACGGACCGCGGTTCGATCCCCTGGCGTCCCATATGGTCCCCCCAAGCCAGGGGCGATTTCTGAGCACATAGCCAGGAGTAACCCTTGAGCGTCAAATGGGTGTGGCCCAAAAACAAAAAACAAACAAAAAAAAAAACAAAAAAAAAAGAACCTTATGAATACTTTACATAGAGTAAACTATAAGTATCTCTAAAAATTAAAAAAAAAAAGTCTAAACTATAGTAGCATAACCACACAGGAAAAACTTACTTAGAATTTATAAAATCGGGGGGGGGGGGGCCGGCAAGGTGGCGCTAGAGGTAAGGTGTCTGCCTTGCCAGCGCTAGCCTAGAACGGACCCCGGTTCGATCCCCCAGTGTCCCATATAGCCCCCTAAGCCAGGAGCGACTTCTGAGCGCATAGCCAGGAGTAACCCCTGAGTGTCACCGGGTGTGGCCCCCCCCCAAAAAAAAAAGAGAATTTATAAAATCTGGGACTAGAGACATAGCATGGCTGTAGGGCATTTGCCTTGCACGCAGCTGATTCAAACAGATGACGGTTCGAATCCTGGCATTCCATATGGTCCCTGTGCCTGCCAGGAGCAACTTCTGAGCACAGAGCCAGGAGTAACCCCTGAGCACCGCCAGGTGTGGACCCCCCCACCTGGGGCTGGAGCAATAGTACAGCCGTTAGGGCATTTGCCTTGCAAGCAGCCAACCAGGAACAGACCTGGATTCAGTTTCCAGCATCCCATATGGTCCCCCAAGCCTGACAGAAGCCATTTCTGAGCGCAAAGCCATGAGTAAACCCTGGGTGCCGTCAAGTGTGGCACAAAAACAAAAACAAATTTCTAAAATTTGAGGCTGGAGCAACAAGTAAGGTGTGTGCTTTGCATACAGTCAACATGGTTCAACTGACGGCACCCCATCTGGTCCCCAATACCTGTTTAGGAGTGATCCCTGAATGCAGAGCTGGGAGTAAAGATGACCTGACCACAACCAGGTGTGGTCCAAATACCTTCCCCCAAAATAAATAAATTCAATTAAATTTATAAAGTTCAAAGTGCTTTGACTGTTCCTTGTCAGTATTATCATCAACAAAGAGGAGGCACAAATATCAATCAAAATTCTTTAATCTTGGGGGCTGGAGTAATAACACAACAGGTAGGGCATTTACATGCAGCCAAACTGGGTTTGATCCTTGGCATACCAAATGGTTCCTCGAACCTGCCAGGAATGATTTCTGAATGTAGAGCTAGCAGTAATCCCTGAGGACTCCTCTAGGTGTGGCCCCAAAAAATATTCATCTTTTTCTTTAAAGGAAATAATATTTTTTTACTTAAAATACCTAGAATTCTCATCCCAGTTGCATCAAATTACACTAACATTACTTTCCATCAAATAAGATCAGAGATCTTTTCATAAATGTCTGAATTCTAGATCTAGGGTCAGAAATTTAAGATAGTGCAGGAGTTCTTATCACAACACAAAGATGAAAACCCATCTAAGAATACCAGGCTCATGTCAAAATAACAGAGACAACCTCGAATAAGCCCTATTAATGGCCAATAAAGGGAAAATGTTAACATCAAAAGGAGTAAATTTTCTGGAATAACATTCATGAAATATGTAAAACTCAGGTGGTAAAAAAAAAAAAATTAGGTGGTGAAGAGCCAGAACAGTATAGTGGGTAGCGTGTTTGTCCTGAGTGTAGCCAATAGCCGGCATCCTGTGTAGTTTCCTGAGCATTGCCAGGAGTAATTTCTGAGTGCAAAGAAAGGAATGACCATAACTGGGTGTGGCCAAAAAAAAATTAGAGGATAAGATGTGACCCAAGAGGTAAAGCATATGCCTATGGGGGGTGTGGATCCTTGCCATATGTTCTCCTCTACTTGTAGTACACCCAAAATAAATTTTAAAATGTAACCATTTATTGGCTCTAGCATGTAAAGCAAAGACAACAATGAAAACAACAAAAAACAACCGGACAACTAACCTCATTAGAATTAAAACTTTCATACATCAAAAGAAACGGTCATAGCTGAAAGTGTACTGCATTCTTGCTGGAAGCCTAGGTTTGATCCCCAGGACTGCAAGGTCTCCAGAGCACCACCTGAGCAACCTCAGCACACTAACAGTAGACCCTGAGCACTAATGGGTATGCCCCTCCTAAAACAGGCCATCAACAGTGTAATGAAACCCACACAATGGGATAACAATAACTTTGTCATTTATCTAAAAAAAAATCAATAGATATACTAAATAAAAGAAGTCAACGATACAAAACAAGTTTAAAATGGATGCATACTGTATAATTCCATTAATGTCCACAAGGTTGTAAAAAAGTAATGTGCTTGCCTTGTGTCCAGTCAGTAAGCTTTCATCCTCAGAAGCACTGACAGTAGTAATTCCCAAGTAAGAACCAGGAGTAAGAACCTGGAGAGATAGCATGGAGGTAAGGTGTTTGCCTTGCATGCAGAAGGACGGTGGTTCAAATCCCAGCATCCCATATAGTCCCCCGAGTCTGCCAGGAGTGATTTCTGAGTGTAGAGCCAGGAGTAACAACAACAACAAAAAAGCCCAGAGCACTGCCAATGTAAGCCACCACCCCCCCCCCCCCAATCTCTAAACAGGCAAATCACTGATACAGAAAGTTAAATGGCTGCCTAGGGCTGGAGCAGAAGAAAAAATGAGCATGACTGTCAAAAGGTTTATATAGGGTTTCTTTTTGGGGTGATAAATATGCTCTAAAATAGGGGCCTGAGAAACAGCAGGCAAGACGCTTGCAAGGCGAAACTCTCAGGTTGGATTCCTGGCATATCATATGGTCCCCAGAGCACTGTGAAGAGTGATTCCTGAGTGATTCAGAAGTAACCCCTGAACAATGCCAGGTGTGACCATCCGAAAACAATAAAACAAAAACAAAGGCAAAGTGTTCTAAAAGAGATTGTGTTGTTGACTGTGTAACTGAAAAGCATATTTAACTAAGAAGCATATTTAATCACTCTTTAAATTGTAGGGTATAAACTGTATAGTGTAGGAAAAAAAAGATGTAAAAAGTAAAGATAAAACCCTCCACAAGCAATTCTCTCTTTATTAAAAAAAAAAAAAAAAAAAAAAAAAAAAGACAGTTAACTCCTCTTCAGCCCCTAAAAATGTAAATTCAAATATCTACCCTTGATAATGTGAAGACACTACAGGAAATTCTTTAGGGAGATTAGTAAAGTTATTGTCTATGAAGTTCAAAGCCCAACCATTTCCACATTTTTTGGTCAATTCAGAATGACACAAGCCATATTTAGAAATGTACTCAAGAAAAATGCTTTGAAGAATTTTATTCTCAACATTCATGAATCTAAAATATCTATTCAAGCAAAGAAAATGCCAAAAAGATTCAGTTCTTTGCTTTCTCCCTTGTTAGGACTCTACTTCTTTTCATTCCCTTTATATGATAGCACATCAAACTCAGGCAACATCATGGATGCTGATGTGAAAAGATGCCTTTTTTCCTTCTCACTGGTCAGTCTCCGCTGCCTCTTTGAGACATTCTTCCAGCATAACCCAAGTGTTATGGTTCCTCAGAAATCTATGCTGTGCCCTTTTTTTTTTTTTTTTTTCTTTTTTTTTTTTTGGTTTTTGGGCCACACCCGTTTGACGCTCAGGGGTTACTCCTGGCTATGCACTCAGAAATCGCCCCTGGCTTGGGGAGACCATATGGGACGCCGGGGGATCGAACCGCGGTCCGTCCTACGCTAGCGCTTGTAAGGCAGACACCTTACCTCTAGCGCCACCTTCCCGGCCCGCCCTTTTTTTTTTTAAGAACCAATAAATTATGTCTGGAAAGAGATCAAATCCTTCTTTATAGCCCAGATCTTTTGCCTGTGTCCTTGCTTTGTGCTCAACTGTCTACTGGATAAGTCCCAAATCAAAATGTCCAAATCCAACTCTCTCTAGTCTTACAGTAGTGCTTCTTTGCTGTCTTTGTAAAGAGCAGCTGCATCTACCTACTTGAATAAACCAGAAAACTGGGCATTTTACTGTATTCCTCAGTCTCCAATGTTTCCACTAATCAATTATTTAATCGTATCTTCCAGCCTCACTAATATCTCAAGTTTCCTTCCTTTCACTCTAGCTTTCTTGTTAATACCAAAATCTTCCTTGTTAATACCAAATCACAGGGCATCTTTTTATGGTTTGGCTTTAGTTTTTGTTTGTCTATTTTGTTTTGTTTTGTTTTGGCAATACTCAGGGGTTACTCCTGGCAGTGCTTGGGGGACCATTCGAGATGCAAAAGATCAAACCCAAACTGGCCATATGCAACATCCTACTTGCTGTTCTATCATTCCGGCCCATCTTAGGCCACCTTAACCCCTTGCCTGAAACATAGACAAACCTCTTGGGTCATCTTCCAAAAATGTTGATTACTTTTCTCTAGTTGCTGTGAGTATTCTAGAACCAACCAGCTCTTTATAATGACTCTCTACTATCGTTCCAATTTTTTTTCTCTTCATCCTCCACCCAAATCCAGTTATTTCTTATGCCATCTTTCTTCTTACTGTCTAAGTGTGTTCTGTTTATTGCCTACAAATTATTCTGGCTTACTCACTCTGGTGGAGGTCTAACTTAAGAGATCATCTCTCACTGATGAGATCTAATTTATGTTAACATGTTGACAAAGAATGAACTATGGTGGGTTTGCTACAATAAAACCCAGGTTTGAGGGACCGGAGAGATAGCATGGAGGCAAGGTGTTTACCTTGCATGCAGAAGGATGGTGGTTCGAATTCCGGCATCCCATATGGTCCCCTGAGCCTGCCAGGAGCGATTTCTGAGCATAGAGCCAGGAGTAACCTCTGGGCGATGCCAGGTGTGACTCAAAAACAAACAAACAAACAAACATAAAAGAAAAAACAAAAAAAGTTTTGAGCTCCATCTAAGTAGTATCTTTGCTGTATTATAATATACCATATCACAACCGAAGTCTCCATGGTACCTAAAATCTCTGGGATATTCCAAAGTGCTAAACACATTGTAAGTATTGAATAGATATTTGTTAAGATGTGAGTCATTTGTTTCTTTTTGAGGTTCTGACACTGTCAGACATTCTTAGTTTGCTGATTTGATTTTACTCTTGTATGTCAACTAACTTTTGATATATATCTCTTGGTGCTCTAACAGAAAGATCTGGGACCTCAGCTGATCCTCATAGAATGTTTTCTCAGTTTTGATCTTACTGTTCCAATCCCAAAGAACTATTGTTTTGTTTTGTTTTTGAGTCACACCTGGCAGCGCTCAGGTGTTTCTCCTGGCTCTATGCTCAAAAATGAAGGCCTAGGGTGACCATATGGGATGCCGGGATTCAAACCACCATCCTTTTGCATGCAAGGCGAACGCCTTACCTCCATGCTATCTCTCTGGCCCCAGAACTATTCTTTTTAATTGTTTGTTTTGGACCACTTCAGCAGTGATCATATGTTACTCCTAGCTTTGCACTCAGAAATTTATCATAGCAGTGGTTGGGATCCCTTATGGGATACCACGGATCAAACCGGGTCGGCCACATGCAAAACAAATGCCATACAGGCTATACTATCACTGAGGACCCAGAACTATTCTATTTTATTCCACTGTACAAAAATCCAGTATGCAACTCTTTAACAGTGTCCTTGACAAGTGGAAAAGAAGACATTACATACATATACCACTACTATCAAAGGGCTGTCTGAAAACATATATCAGCTGTGAAAACTGGAGGAATGTTTCTGAGCAGAGCCAAAAATACTACAGTGAAATATCCCTCAGTTATGTTTACCAGGACAGACACCTCATTCACCCAATAACAAATTATTCACCCCACAGGGCAATAGTGCAGCTATTGAGCAACGCAATTAAACAAATGCTTTGAACACCTCCCTGCTGAAGTACCAAATTGGTAACAGGCTATTTATTCCTGGGAAGGTAATACAAACTTCCCCCACAAATTAAGCTACAACCTCACAACACAGTAAGAAGTATTGCTAGAAAAGGGGGTGAGTAAATGCGAAATGAAGTGACTTAGAAAATAAACACTGTAAATGGAAAGAGAATACCAAGGTGATTGAGACCTTCAAAGATCTCAGGGCTCAGATAGGGTTCCCGAGTCTACTCCCAAGTCTTCCAGTCAAGGATCCTACAAAGTAATCAGAACCCACCTTTCCTTATTTGCAACATGTCTCTTCAACCCACTCTTTGCTTATGCCAAACTATTCACATTGACAACAGCTGGGTCACAGGTCTTGATATCATGTTTTCCCCCTCTTTACTGTTCCCACTGAAACAATCCCTCAACATACTTCATAAAACCCTGCCCACTGGCTGAGCAGCAACTATCCCATACCCACCCCTTACTGAGAACACATCCACATTTCAAGTCAATCACAAAACTATTTGTGATTGATTTGTGATTGACTCCTACAAGAAGGAGGGAATGAAAAGAAGGTGGAAAATGCTTTAAATGGTTCAGGCCTTCATAGGTTTTGTCTTCCACCACCTAAAATCAGTGCTTAGCAGAGGCTAGCAAGGAGCCGCCTCATTTCCTGTAATTGCTTGGTAAAAATAGGAAGTGGGGGAGGAAGTTCACAAAGCAGAAACAAAAGTAATCACCGCCTAGCTTCCTGAACACAAATCACTGAGCAGGGAGAGTATCATTAAAACATCAAAACGGAAAGGCAGGGATGGAGAGCCAAGGCCAGAGGAAAGGAAGTGACACTTCCGGGCTCACCAAGCCTAAAAGACTGCCTCCAAATGAAAAGTATGTACAACTAGATACTCACATAACAAACAAAAACAGCTTCCAAAATCTTTAAAGCACATTCGTTTAAAGAAATATTGGGAACAAAAACTAAATCTCATGAAACACTGAAATCCCATCAGAATTTAAAAATGTTGAGGGGGTTAGGCTATGATTCAAAGGAGTAGAGCAAGTGCCTAGTATGAGTGTGGCCAAGTTTGATCCACAGAATTGCATGGCCCACTAAGTGTGGCTCTGGTGATCTGCCAGCACCAAAGATATAGGATGGGTACTATGGAGGGGAGGACCCTATAAAAATGTCAATAAGGGCTGGAGCAATAAAATAGCAGTAGGGTATTTGCCTTGCACACAAGCAACCCCAGACAGACTCCGGTTTAATTCCCCGCATCCCATAAGGTCCCTCAAGCCTGCCAGGAGCAATTTCTGAGTGCAGAGCCAGGAGTAACCCCTGAGCCCTGCTGGGTGTGACCCAAAAACAAATAAACAACAATAAAAAGTCAATAAAAACATTTTGAGGTTAAGGTTAAACTTTTTTTTTTCTAGTCAAGATATGGCTTCAGGGGCCGGAGAGATAGCACAGTGGCGCTTGCCTTGCAAGCAGCGGATCCAGGACCTAAGATGTGGCCCAAAAAAAACAAAAAAAATGGCCCGGAGAGATAGCACAGCGGTGTTTGCCTTGCAAGCAGCCGATCCAGGACCAAAGGTGGTTGGTTCGAATCCCGGTGTCCCATATGGTCCCCCGTGCCTGCCAGGAGCTATTTCTGAGCAGATAGCCAGGAGTAACCCCTGAGCACCGCCGGGTGTGACCCAAAAACCAAAAAAAAAAAAAAAACAAAAAAAAAACAAATAAACAAAAAACCAAGTTTATGTACCTTATATTCAGATATGAGAACACAAGTAGAAAAAAAGTGTCAAGTAAATAAAAATTCTAATCTAATCTAGTTTGTGAAAAAAAAAAAAAAAAAGATGTTTCTACACCCATTTTTCAGCCCTGTGAATGGTGGCTGAAAGATTGAGGCACTCAGCCTACTTGCCAGCCAGGAGCCTTTGCAGGGGTCTGCAACCTTTCAGACATAAAGAGCCACTTGGACCCGTTTCCGAAGGAAACTGGGAGCCGCAAAACCATTGCAACATTTAAAACAAATATAACACTGCATATATTGTTTCTTACCTTAATGCTATATACGTCACCAGGTACGGCTGCCTCCATTGGCTCCGCTCCTCAGCTCCGCCTCACTGCTATAGATATAGCGGAGAGAAGCGGAGCTGAGATTAAAGCAGTATTTTTTTTTTCTGACATCGGCTCCGGAGCCGCGGCAAGCCTTCAAAAGAGCCGCATGCGGCTCCGGAGCCGCAGGTTGCCGACACCTGCAGTTTAGTGTAATTGGAAACAAAGTGCCTCTACATTAGGTGAAGCCTAAATGTCTCTTGTGCTGACCCTTGTGCTACAACAATTTCTTGTAACAAATATGTCATTACTCTAGGGAACAAAGCAGAAGATCATAATCATAAGACCTATAATCAACAGAGAATTTCATTTAGGCAGGGGGAGAAAAAAGCCAACAAGAAAATCAAGGATGCTGAAACATAGGCTTGGGATCAGAAAGATAGTCTAGAGGGGTAAGATGTTTGCCTCGAATGTAGCTGACCCAGATTTGTTCCCCAGCATTCCATAAGGTCCCTGAGAAGCAATGGGTGTGACCAAAAAAACAAATCATCCCTTTCCCCTAAAGATAACACAGTCTTCAAAAAAAAAAAAAAAAGAAAAAAAAAGAAAAAAAGCCGGGGGGGGGGGGGGCTGGAGCATTAGCACAGCAGTAGGGCATTTGCCTTGCATAACCCAGGACAGACCCGGGGTTCAATCCCCAGCATTCCATATGGTTCCCTGAGCCTGCCAGGAGTGATTTCTGAGTGGGAGCTAGAAATAATCCCCAACTGCTGCCGGTGTGGCCCAAAATCTCAACAATAATATAAAAACAACAATAAACACTCAAATTAAAAAAAAGCAAAGTGTTTAATAGTACTTTAGAACTTTTTTTTTAAGTTTTCAGGGGCCAGAGCAACATTACAGCAGGTAATACGGCTGACCCAGATTTGATCTTAGCATCTCATACGGTCCCTCAAGCCCACCAGGAGTGATTCTTAAATGCAGAGTTAGGAGTAGCCCCTGAGTATGGGTATGGACCCAAAACAAACAAAAATAGTTTAATTTTATTTATACTGAAAATATTTTTGAGGAAGAGAAAAACAAAATCCAGTTTATTTAAGTTATATAAGCACAAAAAATAAATATTTCACTTTCTTTTTTCTGTGCCACACCCGTTTGATGCTCAGGAGTTACTCCTGGCTAAGCGCTCAGAAATTGCCCCTGGCTTGAGGGGATCATATGGGACGAACCACAGTCCTTCCTTGGCTAGCGCTTGTAAGGCAGACACCTTACCTCTAGTGTCACCTCACCGGCCCCACAAAAAATAAATATTTAATGGAAAAAATATGCTACTGTCCTGCTAAAGACATACCTAGTTTTGATTTTGTGGTAATAAAAAAATTCATGGTATTCCAAGGCCCAGTGTTTAGTCTCCATAAGAACTGAAAAGGCTAATGCAAAACTTGATGTCATTTTTATTTATTTGTTTTTTTGTTTTTGGGCCACACCTGGCGGCACTCAGGGGTTACTCCAGGCTCTGTTCAGAAACAGCTCCTGGAAGGCACGGGACCATATGGTGGGATTTGAACCACGGATGGTCCTGGGTCGGCTGCTTGCAAGGCAAACATCCTACCGCTGTGCTATCTCTCCAGCCCCAAAACTTGATGTCATTTTAAAAGTAAAACAAGTTTTATTTTATTAGAGACACGCTCTGAGATCCTTCCCTCATCCCCTCCCCAAAGTCTTTGTTGAAGCAAATCTTCAAAGGAAGAGGGGAAAGGAGGCAAACAGTTTTCAGGAAAAGCTTATCTACAAACAACCAGGACACATCTCCAAAGTATAAACAAAGTTGATTCTCCAAGTTCTGGAAAAGTTTGTTCAGGTTAAGTAACAAAAACAATCTGGATCATTAAAATCTTTCACATCAAAAGCACCCAAGGACTGAGAAAATATTCACAACAGGGTGCTGATAAAAAGTCAAAAGTAAATCAAGGAATGAAAAGAATTTAAAGTAAATCATTTCTAGAAGCCACAAAGGTAGAGCACATGCATTGCATGCAAGATGCCCCATTTGATACCCAGCCCGACATGGTCCCCCAAGCGTAGTCAGGAGCAATCAATCAATCCCTGAGTACTTGTTATGTGTAGCCCCCCCCCCAAAAAAAAAAAACCTAAAAATCACTAAGCATTGATGTAAAATTTCAAACTTAATCTGTTTAAAAATACAAAACCTAACAATCATGCAAAACCTGCAATTTATTTGTGTGTTATAGTATGAAAAGGCCTTGATCCAATTAGGCTGTTTAAACGTAGTTGTCACCTTGAATAACAGCAGTTTCCAAACTTATCACAGTAAAAGTTGCTTCACCCCTCTTCTTTAAAACTTGCTTTTTGACACTTGAAAACTAACATATCCATTTGAATATTTAGAAAACTTAAATTCTATAGCACTACTCATTCTTAAAAACTTTGCTCTGTGGAACCTATCCAAAATTAACTCCAAAGGGGGAAGCATGTAATAAGAAATGCATATACAACAGCATAAATAAAATTGAAATTTGAAAATTACTTCTTTTTTTTTTTTTTTTTTTTTTTTGTGGTTTTTTGGGTCACACCCGGCAGTGCTCAGGGGTTACTCCTGGCTCCATGCTCAGAAATTGCTCCTGGCAGGCACGGGGGACCATATGGGACGCCGGGATTCGAACCGATGACCTTCTGCATGAAAGGCAAACGCTTTACCTCCATGCTATCTCTCCGGCCCCTGAAAATTATTTCTTACTATGGAAAGGAATTCTATAAATCTTGGATAAACTGCAGATTCAAGACCATTTCAGAACACTGAAAGGCACCATAAAAAAAATGCTATCAATGGATAATTATGCAGCTGCCTCCCCCAGCTGGAAATACTGAATGCTCTTTTGCACACCCTCAAAAAGAATAGATAAGTCCAAGCCTCCACCCTAGGAAGCCTACTCTTCGCCACAAACATTTCAGTAGGTCAGTATTTAGCAATGAGGAAATTCAAGGAGTCTCCTCCCCAACCCCCACACCGGGCAGAGAAGCCAGTCCCAGAGCATCACTCACTACCAGACTGGCTTAAGGGTGCTGCCAAAGTCACCAGCCTTCACATTCTGAAGTCCTACCATGGCCAACACTGCTCCAGACACTAGAAATACTGTGGTGAAAGATAGAACCAGTATCTGTTCATAAGGTTATCTGTTCATAAGTATCTGTTCTTACAAGGGTAGAAAAAAGGAAAACAGTTCACACTCTAGCCTGGTAGTAAGATGCTCCCTTGCTCCCTCCAGAGTTTTCATGCGAACAGGCACTGCCCATGAGGAGTATTTATGGGTCTGGGTCGGAGGTCAGAGACCCCTAGATAGAAATTTCTGCTCAGAATAATTACCAGCAGAAGGAATACCACTACTACCTTAGATACATTAAACTCTTGTCTCAATTTCTATAGTTCTGTGTCAAGGATTAAATCCATGCACAATACTATCTGGCACGCCCTGAATCACACTCAAAAGCATGGAACCTGGGACCAGAGCAATAGCACAGCAGGTAGGGTCATTGCCTTGCACGTGGCCAATCTAGATTCAATCGGAAGCATCCCATATGGTCACCCGAACCTGCCAGGAGTAATAACCCAAGTGCCTTAGAGTAAGGCCCAAAACCAAAAACAGAAACAAAAACCAATCAGACAAAAAAATTCCTAAAACCATGGAAGCTACCACAATGAAAGAAGCTAAGGACTAATTAGTGAGCAGAGTTTGTCTTCCATTAAAATTCTTCATGGGGAAGGGGACTGAGCAATAGTACAGCAGGAAGGGTGCTTGCCCTGCATGTGGTTAACCCAAGTTTGAGCCCACCTGAGCACCGCCCGCCAGGACTAACTCCTGAGTACAGATGGGAGTAATTGTTAAGCATCAGCAGATAACCCAAAACCTTAAAAAAAAAAAAAAAACCTTCATGGGTGGCCACAGTGACAGTATAGCAGGTAGGGTGTTTGTTTTGTCACCCAGGTTCTATCCCCAGCATCTCATCTGGTTCTCATAGCCCCAGTCAAAATGATTCCTGAGCACAGAGAGAGGAGTCAGACCTGAACACAGCCATAGCCAGGTGTTGGTGAACCCCAACCCCTCCCCCCCAATTCTTTAAGGTCTGATGGTCTGAGAGATAACAGAAGGGGAAAGGTGCTTGCCTTAACCGATACCACATGACCCCCCTCGCATCACCAGATTCAGCCTTGGAGGCCCCCTGAGCACTGCCAAGGTAACCAGGGAAATCTGGTTATAGGGTTAGACAATCGCATGCAGCACAGGGCCCAACAGTACATCAGCTTGTTACACTGAACCACTAGCCTGGATAGCTGAGGATCGTAGTTAGCCCCCTTCCCTAAATAAAATAAAATTTAAAAAATTTCTTCATGACTCTCAAAAAATTTTCTGTGTCAGGAATGTAGCTTAGAGGTCAAGCCTTTGGACTTGCCGGTGTCTCACACCAGCACCTTAAAATCAAACCAAAAATATTCTGGACAACTATGAATAAAAAACATACTGCCACTTTCCTCCAAATCTTCCTTAATTAAAAGTGTTTAAAAATATTTCTTACCTTCCTGTAGCTCTGGCCAACTCCCCAAACCATAGCAACAAAGTAAAAAGAGTGCTGCCCAGTGTCCTCGAAGAGGAAGGAGGTCAGGCTCCTCCCATTTCTCTGTTGCCACTCCCTCCTCTTTCAGTCCTAAACAGGAGAGCTAGGTTGCTGCAGAGGATTGCCTCACATCACAAAGGGCAGGAAAAAGTTACTGGGGCACAAGGAGTGGCATTCTCTTTTACCAGGAGACCCGGGGAATAAGACATGTCCCAGTGAGCTGCTAAGAAATCCACTTTCGCCTTCCCTAAGGAAGTCACACAGCCCCACAGCACTCAAGTCTATAGCCAAGCCAACTTTCCTGCTGCTGCTCCCAGAAGCACATCCACTTCTGGGCTCTGTGGTTGAGTGGGTGAAGACTCATCTCCCTGGCCATAATTACCTTCTCACTAGCTCTTAGTCTCTGTAACATTTTTAATAATAAAATTACATTTGGCAGCTCCCGGAGGCCTCCCTCAGTTGTCCCCCTTCCCCCCAAAAAAGAGAAAATGAGATTTGTTAAGTTAATAACTAGCTCTAAACTCCAGTATGATACTCTGCAATTACCAATTTGAAAAAGCCTGTATCTGACACAGGAACATAATCAAATGGTTTAGAAGATTTAAAAAGAAATACCACCTAGGAGCGGGACATAGCTCCGTGGTAGGGTGCATAAGCAACATGTATGAATCACAGGTTGAACCCCAGAAAGGGTCATTTTAAAAAGATACGCCAGGGAGATAGTTCAAAGTGGTAGAACACATGCCTAGCATATGCAAGACATATTCAATCCCTGGCATCACATGAACCTTCGCACTGTTAGGTATAGCTCTTGGTGTCCCCAAACACTATAAGGTCTGAACTTTTGGGCTAACATGGAACTTCAGGCCAATATAGGCAGGCTGATTATTACTAGGAGTTGCCCTTGGGGCTTTTGAGCTCAGTTGGGTGATCCCTATGCATAGATAAATACATCTATGTCTACAGACCAAAATACATACAGATATATAAAACAATGCCGTTTAGGAATTAGTTCCAAGAAAAAAAACTCAATAAATGTAAAGACGGTATCAAGGGCGTTCAGTAACACCACTGTCCTCAAGTGTAAACCTGGAAGGAGCCCACAGGTCCCACATTAAAGGGTTCGTTAACTAAATTACATAGGAACACTTCACAGTCATTCTGAAGATCAAGGCAGAGCCACCACATTTCACCAAGCCTAACATGTCATCATCTCCAATCCTATCATCATTCTATATATGCAGGAAACACTGCCATGTAAGGATGAACCACCACACGTCACAGCCCGATTTTGGGCTTCCTTGGAAATTTCCTGACGCACTTTCGCACTTCTCTGCCTCAGTCCCCTGGGTCACACACAAGTTTCTCCATGCTCTTTTCTCTCATTTCACTTTTTTTTTTGTTTGTTTGTTTTTGGGTCACACCGGCAGCCCTCAGGGGTTACTCCTGGCTCTACGCTCAGAAATCACTCCTGGCAGGCACGGGGACCATAAGGGATGCTGGGATTCAAACCACTGTCCTTCTGCATGCAAGGCAAATGCCCTACCTTCATGTTATCTCTCCAGCCCCCACATTTCACTTTAAAAAAAAAAAAAAGATTACCCACATATTTTATTTTAAAAGTTTTAAAATTCAGGGGCCAGAGTGATACCATGGAGGTAGGGCATTTGCCTTGCATGCAGAAGGACGGTGGTTCAAATTCTGGCATCCCATATGGTCCTCAGAGCCAAGAGCGATTTCTTTTTTTTTCTTCTTTTTTTTGGGGGGTGGGGGGGTTGGGCCACTCCCGGCAGTGCTCAGGGGTTACTCCTGGCTCTATGCTCAGAAATCACCCCTGGCAGGCACTGGGAACCATATGGGATGCTGGAATTCAAACCACTGCCCTTCTGCATGAAAGGCAAACGCCTTACCTCCATGCTATCTCTCCGGCCCCCAGGAGCATAGAGCCAGGAGTAAGCCCTGAGTGCAGCCAGGTGTGACCCAAAAACAAAACAAAAGTTTTAAAATTCAGAATCTGTGGTTTACAATGCAATTGATAATGGTTTCTCATGCACATGATTCCAACACCACACCCATCACCAACACCACACACATCATCATCATCCCCCACTCAACTGTGTGGATCATTATGGGGCTTCTGAGTCCCACATATCAGAGAGATTATTCTGTAATTACTTGTACTTCAGACCCACTAATTTGACAAATTCGCCTTAGACCAATTAAGCTCCCATAGAGCCTTTCGATAAAGCTCCCATACATCGCTTCCCATAAAGTGCCTGGGCTTTCCTTTCCATGGTAGATTCCACTGAAATGGCTCATTGTTAGCTTTATGTGCCTTTGCCTTCCAGAAAAAATCTAAACACGAAGACAAAGGCTGGAAGTCTGGGGACTATCTTTCAAATCAGCACACTGCACAGGACAAAAAATCACAACCCACCAACATCATCTGCTAGGTACTATTCTAAAACAGTACTTGGCAAATATTAATTTAAGCCTCATTACAATCACAGGAAGCAAGCACTGATTCCTCTCCCATTTTCAGGAAGAGTGATCTGAGGTAAAGTGTCCAGTAAGATGACAGACGCAGGATATGAAATCAAGTAGTCTAGATAGTAAGTTCTAAGCAACAGTTAAGTAACTTCTTTGCATACAGTAGTCATTAAAAAATTCTTTTATGGGGCCGGAGAGATAGCATGGAGGTAAGGCATTTGCCTTTCATGCAGAAGGTCATCGGTTCGAATCCCGGCGTCCCATATGGTCCCCCGTGCTTGCCAGGAGCAATTTCTGAGCATGGAGCCAGGAGTAACCCCTGAGCACAGCCGGGTGAGACCTAAAAAAAAAAAAAAAAGAAAAAAAAAAACCAAAAAAAAAAAATTCTTTTATACTAATTTTAACAGAAAAAATAATGCACATACATAATAAAAAAAAAAACATACTATAGGAATAGTGAGATAGCTAACGAGACAGAGAGCATATTTGTGTACTGGAGGACGAGAGTTGATTCCTAATACTTGCATGGTCCCCTGAACAAGGCAAGGAATGACCCCTCTCCCCAGCACAGAACAAAGTGTGGCTGATCACCACTAGGTGTGGTCCCCAAACAAACAATAAGCAAAAAAAAAGTGCATACTGTATAAAAGAGCATATAAGAAAAAGCTAGGACGGGCCAGAGAGATAGCATAGTGGTAGGGCATTTGCCTTGCAAGCGGCCAATCCAGGACCAAAGGTGGTTCGAATCCGGCATTCCATATGGTCCCCTGTGCCTGCCAGGGGCAATTTCTGAGCAGTGAGCCAGAAGTAACCTCTGAGCGCAGCCAGGTGCGACCCAAAAACAAAAAAAACAAAAAAAAAAAAAAAGAAAAGAAAAGAAAAGAAAAGAAAAGAAAAAGCTAGGTCAATATAACAGATTAGATTTTGGTTTTGGGAGCCTCATTCCAAAAGCAACCACTATGTCTTTTTTACCATTCCAAATCCCTCCTCCCCACAATTTTAAACTATTATCTTTAAGTCTGACACTTTTAAGCTTCTGTTTCATTTTTGGACCATACACAGCCCACAGTGGTTCTCAAGGGTTGTTCCTGGGGATACATGGAGGACCATGCCTTCCCTTCTTCATTCAGGCAAAGCATGCACTTCAGCCCCTCACTTTTTAAAATAAATGGGCACATATATGCAATGTAAATATCTTGTCTTCTTTACTAAATGGTCTTTCTAAGCTGATGCATATCTGTACCCATGCTATTCATATTCAATTCTTTGTTTTTTGGGGGCCACACCTGGTGATGCTCAGGGGCCACTCCTGGCTATGCGCTCAGAAATTGCTCCTGGCTTGGGGGACCATATGGGATGCCAGGGGATCAAATCCCGGTCTATCCTAGGCTAGCATAGGCAAAGCAGACGCCTTACCCAAGTTTGGACTTCAGGAAAAAAAGAGCCACAAAGGGCTTTTCAACGTATAAAAGACAAGAAACTATGGGGCCGAAGCAATAGTACAGTGGTAGGGCGTTTGTCTTACATGTGCTGATCTGGGCTTAATCCCCAGCATCCCACTTTGTCCCCTGAGCCTGTCAGGAGCAATTTTTGAGCATAGAGTCAGGAGTAAACCCTGAGCACCACTGAGTGTGGACCCAAAAACAGAAAAAAAAAAAAAAAAAAAAAAAAAAAAGACAAGGGGCAGGCAAGCTTTGTAGTGATGTGCAAGCAGGAGCAAGAGGCAGAAAGTAGAACCAGAGCCATAGAACAGCAGGTAAGAAAGACACTTGCCTGACATGCAGCTGATTCAGGTTCAAGCCCCAGTATCCCAATGGTGCCCTGAGCCTTGTCAGAGTGGTTCCTCAGCACCTTCAGGAATAATTTCTGAGTACAGAGTCAAAAGTAACCCCTGAGCACTGCCAGATGTGCCTGACCCCAAAGAACAAGCAAACAAACAAAAAACCCAACAAGGTAGTATACAACAAAGCACTTAAGCACAGTTAAGGGTCTTAGCACCCTGGATTAATGTCAGTGCCAGTAAAATAAATATCATTAATTATTTTGAGCTGGCTCCGTGTTCTTCTCTAAACTAATTTCCCTCTTTCTTGCATCCCTGTTCATCTTTTAGCCTAACTCTCCTGCAATTTACATACCTCAAATGTACTTGCCTCTACAACCTTGTACCTATGGTCTCTGTGTAATAGTCCCCTGGAGGGGTCTGAGCAGTAATAGAGAGGGTAAAGTGTTTGCCTCTTGCATTGCCTCATCTCAGGCTGACCTGGATTTGATCCCCAGCATCCCATATGGTCCCCCTGAGAACTGCCAGGAGTGAGTGCAAAGCCAAGAGTAGCCACTGAGAACTGCCGCATGAACCATTCTCTCCCCTTTCTGTGGTGCTGGGTGCACTCACATTTCCCCACAGCTGTACAGTGCTTCCCTGACAACTGCAGCTGAATTCTCTAATTTGGGAAGAGTCTAAGTATCATGAATTCCCCCTTCTGGTTTTCAGATTTGTCAAGATCCAGGAGCAACAGGTTGGGGGCGGGGGTGGAGAGACATTTGGACTATCTCTGCTCAAAGATGACTGATGTAAAAACCAGAGGTGAGTCAATAAGTCTGTAATTACTGACAAGACCTACACTTACCCCGCACTTAAAAAGTGTAAGGTAGCTATAAGGAAAGAGCGACTATTATCCCATTTAGAGATGGGAAAACAGAGATACAAGCCAGCAGTCCACGGTCAGTATAGGGACTTACAGAAGAAATGAATGAACTCAATCACTGTCAAGAAATCTCTATGTGGGGTTGTGTTTTAATCAAAGGGTAACAGGGAGCAAGTAAGCAAAGCAAGCTACTGGCAGCACCTGGAAGGTTCTTAGGTGTTTGGTGGAGCAGAGGTTCAGGGGATGTCTGCACATACAGCTCTCTGGTCAGGGTGACAGGCACACCACCCCAATTTCCATATAGAACATCCCAACTCTTTCCTTTTAGAAATGCAGCTTCTCCTCTCAGGATACAAAATGCAGTTTTAAGCATTCAGGCTACAAACACATTCCAATCATGCCTTTCTAAGGTTATAGCTGGGTCAGTTTGGTGAACTTAAAAGTTTTCCCCGAAATTCTTTACCCTACATTTACAAAATGTCTTTTGATATGAATCCTTTTTGATAGGTAGCTGATTTGTGCTGAACTTATATTTCATTTTCAGATAATCATTCATTCATTTCCAAATACATAACTGTTCCCAGAAAACTGTGTGTTAATAGGGGTGAGCAAAACTGGCAATATCTCTGAAACCTTTGGGGTTTAGTAAGTACCTTCCACTTCTAGGCTATACGGATACTTTAAGACAACTACTTATTGGTTTTCTGCTCCAATGAAGTACTGAGCCTTTCAGTTCTGTATTCTTTTTTTTTTCCTGTTCTGTATTCTAACCTTCCAACAGAGTAGTGTTAGTTTGTACTGTAAGTACTCTATTAATATGATTAAATACATTGATCTCATTTTTGTCACTTGAGGTGGGCTGAGTCATAGAGGACAGGCTACCTTGGTAAATGATGTGAAGCTCCATCGTGTAGAGTAAGTATGAACTCAAGAACAATATGAGGAAGTCAGTGAGAGGGAGATAAATGACCTGCAACAGTGTCCTTTACTGCTGGGGTGACTGAGGGGATAAAGTGGGTCTGTACCTAGAAGTCACATACTAGAGGAGTGAGAAGGAAGATGAGGAAGAGAGGACGGAGCCATAAAACTAGTCTAAAAAAATGATCCCAGGCAGAAGTGGGAAGAAGAGAAGTAGTAAAGACAAGTGAAAAGGCACAGTTACAGAATAAAAAAAAAAATGACAATAGCTCCAAACCAAGAACATCTCACAAGAGGAGATTTACAAAAGCAAGAAAGTATAGCTGACCATACCCAAAATGGACATTTACATCCCAGGGGAACAGTAAATGCCACTGCATGTTTCAATTAGAGGATCCTCAAAAGGACAGTCTCGGGAGAGATAGGCTTTTGAAGCACAACCCCCATCAGCCAGGGAACTAGTTCAAAGGGGTGGATTCTGGCAATGGAAGGTTCCTGGGTATCACTTGCAGAAGTCCCTTAAAGCACTGCTAGGAGTGGCCCCAAACAAAACAAAAACAAACAAACAAACCCCAAGACAAAACAAAAATTCAGAGAGAGAGAGAGAAGTATTTCCTCTTTCTGTAACTTAAAATAAAACAATTCCACATGAAGCCAACATTCCTGCTCACCAAGGAAAGTCTGTATTTTCCTTGATAGATAAAATCACAGGAAAAGGAAGAGCAGATGACCTAAACTGGTCGGTACCCCCAAAAAGACTCACTCTGATTCTTTTTGCCCTTCAGAATGAAAGCCCTGCTTAACATAAAGTTTCTGCTGTATAAGGGTTCAAGTTTCCAGCAGAATAAACATTCAGTGTAATCTGCTATTTATTTAAAAACATTTTTAAGGATGCTTAAAAATGCTGTCTTCCAAAAATCCAGAGATAATTTTAGATCGAAAAATCTAGGCTTGCCAAGGGAATCTGAGAACTTTTCTATCTTGGTCTCCAATCCTAACCTACGTATTCATGTGCAAAAATAGAGGAAGATTAGAATCTCAAATGCCAGGCTGAAAAGTTGCCACAACAAACCTGAACTCTTCATATGGTATTCGTTATCTTGTCAGGGCAAAGCAATAAATTAAACATTTTACTGTAAATGATACAAGTGGGGAATCCCATGAAACAGTTCCCTGACTTGTCAAAGAAAATGATCTTCATGTTTGGAAAATCACTTATTTAAAAAGTTACTGCGGAATTTTAGAAAACAATATATAAAATCTATATTGACGATACCCTGTCATGTAGTCCTTTATAAACATAGACTTAGATGCTCATGTCTAACACACGGCATGAAATGGCAACTATAGCTGACTCGGTAAAAATGAAGAAAACTGACCTATTATCATTTATTAAAAATATTCCAATGAGGGGGCCGGAGAGATAGCCTGGAGGTAAGGCATATGCCTTGCATGCAGAAGGTCGGTGGTTCAAATCCCAGCATCCCATATGGTCCCCCCAAGCCTGCTAGGAGCGATTTCTGAGTGCAGAGCCAGGAGTGACCCCTGAGCGCTGCTGGTGTGACCGAAAAACCCCCCAAAAAGAAAAAATATTCCAATGACTGAAACCCAACTACACTACAAACATGCTTGTAATCATGGTGCTCACATAAAGACATTTTTTTTAAATTGCATGTCTCAAACCAAGTGGTAAGTCAATAGCTAAAAATAAAACATACAACGAGCAGCAAACAAATGGAATTTTTTTTATAACACAGGAAATTTTCAAGCGTGTCAACAGAGGGGCATAAAAAATGTTTTGTTTTTCTTTAAAAGAAAAAATGAATGCTACCTTTGACCTCATTTGCAAAACTGATACCAAATCTCTACACCCAGCAGCCGAGTCATTTCAGCAGAACTGCGTGGCCAGTGACTTGATGGCCACCAAGCAGCCTGATAATCGGGGTTTGGATTAAGTGGGGAGGGAAAAAAAAGAAAACAAACAACTAGTCCATCCATTCTGTTTCATAACAGGGATGATGAATGAAGACACTCTTGTCTTATCTCTTTTATATACTGTGAGCGGCCATACCCTGAACCACGGGTGTTGCAAGAGGCAGGTGGATGGATGTGAATGACTGTCAATTTTCCAGAAGGATGGCCAGATGAGAGAGCGATACTTGGTGGGTGTCGTCTTGGCTGTGAAAAGAGGTGCAAGAAACTCGCTTTGGGAAGAAAAAAAAAGAGGGGGGGGGAGAACAAGGTCTCCCCACCTCACCGCACAGAGTGCCAAGCCGCCACCTTTCCTGCTTATGAGTGTATCAACAATGTTCTTATCGCGCAGAGCAGGCATGCGGTGGGAGGACACACCCCTGACTTGGCGCTCACACTAAGAGCCTGGGGTCCCCCCTTGATCATCATCATCCTACTCCTTCTTCTCCCTGGGCCTGACTGCGCCAGCACAGCGGGCCCGACCTGGACCTGCACAGGCCGCCGGCTTCCGGGAGCAAGCCAGCAGGCAGCCAGGGCAGGACCCGCCGACCTCCCTTCCCTCCCCTGGGAATGACAGACAGACACAGACAGACAGGCACGCGCCGCAACGCAACGCAACGCTTCGCGCTGCGCCGCGTGGCCCCTCCGGGCTTCCGTCCGCCGGCCAGCGCCTCCACAGACAAGACCGGCGCGTCCTCCTCCACAGCGGACTGGGAGGGAGGCGAGGAGGGAGGGCGCCCACGGGCCTCACGTGAAGCGCGGCTCCTCAGCGGGCTCAACGCGTCGCCGGCTCCGTCGGGCTTGAACCTGCCGCGGCCCCCCCACCCCACTCCTCAGCCAGCCCCGGTTCTTCCTCCGCAACCCCTCGCGCCCCGCGGGGATCCCCGCTCACGCCCATTCCTCACCTGCGAGGCGAGGCGAGGCGACGCGACCAGACGCGACGCGCCGCGGCACCCAGCGCACCGCCCGGCTCCGGCTGTGGACACCGGAAGTGACGTCGCGGTCCGGCCACGCCCCCCGCCCGAGGCGGACGCCCGGCTGGCTCTGCGGACCTTGGGGCGGCCGCGGGAGCTGCTGGCCACGCCCCCCGCGCGCTCTACTTTAGCCGGTCCCGCTTCCCCTAGACCCCGGACGACGACCTGTGACCTCCTCATGGGGCCTGCTACTGTAGGGGGTCGAACACACACACACCCCTACCTGTGACCTCCTCATAGGGCCTACTGTAGGGGGTCGAACACACACACACACCCCTACCTGTGACCTCCTCATAGGGCCTACTGTAGGGGGTCGAACACACACACACACACACCCACACACACACACACACACACACACACCTACCTGTGACCTCCTCATAGGGCCTACTGTAGGGGGTCGAACACACACACACACCCCTACCTGTGACCTCCTCATAGGGCCTACTGTAGGGGGTCGAACACACACACACACACACACACACACACACACACACCTACCTGTGACCTCCTCATAGGGCCTACTGTAGGGGGTCGAACACACACACACACACCCCTACCTGTGACCTCCTCATAGGGCCTACTGTAGGGGGTCGAACACACACACACACACACACACACACACACACACCCCTACCTGTGACCTCCTCATAGGGCTTACTGTAGGGGGTTGAACACACACACACACAACCCTACCTGTGACCTCCTCAGGGCCTACTGTAGGGGGTCGAACACACACACACACACACACACACACACACACACGGCTACTCTAATCCTTCCAAACCGTGCCCTACTTTAGCTGACATGCTGCAGGGAAGGCTTCACCTGTTTCTTCACAGGTTTTGTTGTTGTTGTTGTTGTTTTTCTGGAACTTGCTCACTGAGCTATATCTATCCACCCACCTCTTGCTGGACCATCCTGTCAGGCTCTGAGGAACATGGACCCTGTCAGGTTCTGGGGGGAATCTGGACCCTGTCAGGCTTAGCTCAGTCAGGCTTCCTGGACTCTTGTCAGGCTCTGGGGAAAACGGGCTATTGCCCTCCCTCAGCCTTGGTTGGGCCCAGATTTATTCTCCAGTGGTGGAAGCAAAATAGGCATAGGCGACCTGATCTAGTGCCAATTGTGACAAATGGTAGCAGGGAAGAGTGGAAATAGGAGAGTTTCCTAACCTAGTGAATGAGAGGGGTGATCACCCGGTTCTTTCTGCCCAGGAAGTGAGCCCCTCAGTTGGGTTCCTAAAATTAGGAGAGGAGAAGGATTATTTAATTTGGACCAGCGGGAAAGAAAAGACCTCCGGATCCTAGCTAGAAGCAGGTGTTTCCCGTGATTGTTCAAGAAATAAGGGTGGGAAGAGGCATTGGGGAAGGAATGAGCTTGAAAAGCAAGAGATGATTTTTTTTTTCTCACCAGACTTGTGGGCTTAAAGGGATTAGCCAAGGCTATGTTGTGGTGAAGGGGTGCAGAAGGGGAGGTGAGAGTTGGATTCTTCGTAATAGTCAGAGAGATGAAAGGGGATTTGAGGGGCCGGAGAGATAGCATGGAGGGTAAGGAGTTTGCCTTTCATGCAGAAGGTCATCGGTTCGAATCCCGGCGTCCCATATGGTCCCCCGAGCCTGCCAGGAGCGATTTCTGAGCGTAGAGCCAGGAGTAACCCCTGAGCGGTGCCGGGTGTGACCCAAAAACCAAAAAAAAAAAAAAAAAAAAAAAAAAAAGAAAGGGGATTTGAGAGGACTCAGCTACAACGTGCAACATTTGTCCTTCCTCGCCACCCTTTGTATTTGGGTGAGGGCACACCCAGAGTGCTCAGGGATTACGCCTGGCTCTTTGCTCAGGATCACTCCTGGCAGTGTTCAAGAGATCAAAGCAATGCAGGCATGGAATATAGGTAGGCTGCATGCAAGGCAAATGCCTTACCCCTGTACTATCCTTCTGGCCCCCACCCACCCCATTGAATCCGGGTAACAAGAAAGCATACAATCTCCATGCACACCATCTCTTCTCATACTATCTCTCCTCACCAGGTGTGCATAAGCACAGCTAGAGGGGGTGACCCCATGAGCACCACAACCAAGTGTGAACGACATCCAGTCATTGCGACAATAAAACTAACGGGAGATGGGAAGGAGTACAAATTTAAATGATTTTAATATCAAAGTCTCCCAAGTGTCTGATACAGAAGCTTCATGAAGACATTACATGAAGAGAACCAAGCAGTCCTCTAAGTACAGGCATCCTAAAATGCCACTTAAAGGAAGTTGTCAGACAGTAGGGTAATTGCCAGGGAGGGAGCAGAAGGAGTTGGGGAGTTTGTGTTCAGGGGGGACTGAGTTTTTGTTTGGGAAGATGAAAAAGTAGAGTCAGAAATGGTGATAGTTTGGGTTTTTTTTGTTTTTGTTTTTGGGCCACACCTGGCAGTGCTCAGGGGTTACTCCTGGCTCTGCACTCAGAAGTTGCTCCTGGCAGGCTCGGGGGACCATATGGGATGCTGGGGATTGAACCCGGGTCAACAGCATGCAAAGCAAACACCCTACCACTGTGCTATCTATCACACTGGCCCCCCAGAAATGGTGATGATGTGAAGGAGCTTACTGCCCTAAACTCTTTTTTATGAGCAACTGGGCACATGGATCATGGTCTAACAGGTTTGCACATCTGGTTTCAGTGCTCACCAGCGGTTCAAACTATTTGGTTTTGGTTTTGTTGGAATTGCCCCATTGACAATTCTCAAGCCAACCAGGCTGGTCATTTAATGCAAAGGCCTGAGGTTGTGATGTTGTTTGGGCCCTGTAGTACTGGAGCTTACCTGAGTCACCCTCCTGGTGCTCTGGCAACTCTAGGGCTGCACCCAGCAATACTTGGGGGACAGTGTAGTGCTGGGTATTGAACCCAGGTCATGCATAAGTTAATCATGTTCCTCAACCACTGTACTATCTCCCAGCTCTCAGGTGATAACCATTATGGCTATTTTTTATCAAAGTAAATAGATATAGAGACTAGTTAGGAGGCAGTTTCAAATATTCAAGGGAAAAGTGATGTTGATGCAATTTTTTTTTGGTGGGGTCACATCCAGTGATGCTCAGGGGTTACTCCTGGCTCTGTGCTCAGAAGTCACTCCTGGCTTGGGGGATCATATGGGACCCCAGGGGATCGAACTGAGGTCCGTCCTAGGTTAGCCGCATGCAAGGCAAATGTCCTGCCACTTGCACCACTGCTCCGGCCCCATGTTATGCATTTTTTTAGTTTGCAAACATGTATAAGAAGAAAGAAATTGGGGCCAGAGTAATAGTACAGCAGTAGGGCGTTTGCCTTGCAAGTGGCTAACCTAGGACAGACTGAGGTTCAATCCCCGGACCCCATATGGTCCCCTGAGCCTGCCAGGAGTGATTTCTGAGTGTAGAGCCAGGAGTAACCCCTGAGCACTGCCGGATGTGACTCAAAAACCAATGATAATAATAATAATAATAATATATTGTTTAAATTGTGAAATATGCAGAGAAAGTAGGCAGGACTACAGAAGTGCTAAGATTTCTTCCTGTACAGTACTTCCTGTAAGCAACTGTCATACTGTATGAATGTGACCCTTAGTTTGAGAACATTCCCAGATCATTGTGTCAGTGGGAAAGAATATAGTACAGATGGATGGTGCATAAGTGTGCATGAATGTGGAGGGCCAGGCAGAGGAGAAAGAGCCTCTGTGGTGAGTCTTTATGTCACAGAGACTGGCTGTTGGGCTGGGGTTTGAGCCAATAAGAGCACTGGAAAGATTCTGCTATCTCTTATTCTCAAAAACTGTGCATGGTTAGCTGATAGTTGGGTTTTTTAATTTGTTTGGAGTTTTCTGGGTTTTGCTTTGTTTTGTTTTGAGATCGCAGCAGGTGCTCAGAGCTTCCTCTTGGCTTTGTGCTCAAAGACCACTCCTCAAGGTGCATGAGGGACCTTTGGGGTTCTGGGATTGAATCCAAATTGACTGCATGCAAGAAAAGTGCCTACCTGCTGTGCCATCTCTTTGGCTCTGCAACTTCTTTTAAGCAGGGTAGTTTAAAAAGAAGATGTGAGAGCACCATGGCCAGCAGGACCATCTTTTGTTTTGTTTTGTTTTGTTTTGGGGGGCCACACCCGGTGGTGCTCAGGGGTTACTCCTGGCTGTCTGCTTAGAAATAGCTCCTGGCAGGTACGGGGGACCATATGGGACACCGGGATTCGAACCAACCACCTTTGGTCCTGGATCGGCTGCTTGCAAGGCAAACGCCGCTGTGCTATCTCTCCGGGCCCAGGGCCATCTTTTTTGGTTGGTTTTCTTTTGGTTTGGGGTTACATCCAGCAGCACTCGGGGTTACTCCTGGCTCTGCTCTCAGAAATCGGTTCTGGCAGGCTCAAGGGAACAAATGGGATGCCAGGGATCGAACCTAGGTCTGTCTTGGGTCATGCCAGGCAAATGCCTACCGCTGTGCTCTCACTTCAGCCCCCAGCAGGGCCATCTTTTCCGCATCGCATCCCCTAACCAGAATGTTTGCGATCCCCAGTGAGTACCATAATAAAGCCCTTGTTTGACCTTCATCATTATCTACAAAGGGGATCTACACTTGGGGATGAGAATTTTTTTGAAAGAAAGGTTAGAAAAGTGGAGGAAGTCTCCGAGGCCTGAGGCCACCCAAGCCTCAGACAGAAGCCGATTCGGCAAAGACTTGCCACTTGGCAGACGGGTCTGGACTGACGCCACCACATTCTGCCAAGACCATCAGACCAACATCTCAGAGTGCCAGTTGAGGGACAAAAAAATACCAGTCATTGGGTCTCTCTTGATGCCACAGGCCCCTAGGGGTAGAGGCAGAAGGGGAGCCAGAAGAAGAAAAATGGGTGAGTTCTCTGAAGTTAGGGTACTGGTGAGAAGTAAACAGAGGAGGGGTGAGAGGCACCCTAAGACTGAGGCAGCACCTTGACCGCAGACAGGGCAGTGGTAAGGGCCCTGTGTTGAGGATGATGAAGTTCTTTCCATGTGCCTGGGCACAATTCCTGGCAGGAGAAACTGGGGCCTCAGAGCTGAGCTTTTCTGGGTGAGCTGGGGTGGGGGTGGGAATGAGTCTAGAAACTTCACAGGGTTCCCAGTGAGGGTGGGAGGAAAGCAGGGGCCCTGGAGTGGAGTGTGGAGAGAGTGACTTTTCTCCTTTACCTCACTTGCTCTCTGTGGTGCTAGGTCAAAGCTATGGGTGTGGGGGTAGGTGGATGTGGGAAGTAGTGGGGGGGGCATAGTTATGTGGTAAGCCCCAGGAAACACAGCTGCTTTCCAGAAGCCATAGGAGCCGGGACGGAGTCTAGAAGGGCTGGCCAGACATTCTGGGCAGAGCAACTGTTTGTCTGGGAGGACAGAGAGAGAGAGGTTGAGAGAGAGGGCCAGGCCCACTTGGGCGCCGCCTCAGGCAGCAAAACAGGGGGGGGGGTAAAGGGGATACTTCTCACCTTAGTGGCCAATGTCTCCCAGAGGAAGTCTTTCTAACTGCCCTTCCCTCCTTTTATTCCTCTCTCTACTCCATCTACTCCATCTTCCTTGGCTTTCTTGGTACCAAAAGTTCCTTTAGAAAATTGTTTTTAGGGGCTGGCGAGGTGGCGCTAGAGGCAAGGTGTCTGCCTTGCCAGCGCTAGCCAAGGAAGGACCATGGTTTCATCCCCCAGCATCCCATATGGTCCCCCCAAGCCAGGGGCAATTTCTGAGCGCTTAGCCAGGAATAACCCCTGAGCATCAAACAGGTGTGGCCTGAAAAACCAAAAAAAAAAAAAAAATTTGTTTTTAGGGGCCAGAGTGATAACACAGAGGATAGGGCATTTGCCTTGCATTCAACTGACCCAGGTTTGATCCCTGGGATCCCATATGATCCCCTGAACCTGTCAGGAGATATTCCTGAGCACAGAGCCAGGAGTAACTCCTTTGTGTGACCCCACAACAACAACAACAAAAATATTTTGGGGCTAGAGCAGTAGCATAGATGGTAGGGCATTTGCCTTGCACATAGCCTACCCAGCTTCAATCCCTAGCATCCAATATAGTCCCCTGAGACTGCCAGGAGCGATTTCTGAGCTCAGAGTCAGGAGTAACCCCTGAGTGCTACTGGGTGTGGCCCAAAACCACCGGAAAAAATTTGTTTATAGCTCTTTTTTTCTTTCAGACATAACCAGTGGTGTTCAGAGCTGATTGACTCTTGGCTCTGAGTTCATGGTGGTGCTTAGGGAACTATAGGGGATGCCAGGATCAAATCTGGGTTGGCCTCATACATGGCATGTGCCCTACTGCACAGTCTCTTCAGCTTCATGTCACAGAGAGGCCTTTGCCTCTTAGGTTCCCTTTACCTGGAGCACTTCTCAGGGCTAGAGCCAGTCTGAAGCTCTGATCCCTATAGGGAGGGATCCAGGCCCTTCTCCCCTTCTCCGGGAAGGGGACCTGACACCACCTTTGGGTTCACCAAGATTCAGACCATAGGAACATTCCAGGGCTCTTCTAGGCGCCCGTCTGTGGTGGAGCAAGGAGAGTTCCAGTGAGACTGACACATCCTGTAGGCTCTGCCCAGGTTACATGCTGGGAAGGTCTGCAGAGGAGAGAGACATAGTTTCCAGGCCCCTGACTGCCAGAGCTGCAGGGCTCAGGACCAGGAAAGGAAGGAAAGGCGTGTCAGGGAAGGAACCAGACAAAGCTGTGGTGTGAGCAGAGCCACAGGGACTGGGAGGAGGGAGAGCCAAGGGACTGGGAGGAGGGAGAGCATGGGGTAAGGGGAGAGTACGGTGTGTGTGTGTGTGTGTGTGTGTGTGTGTGTGTGTGTGTGTGTGTGTGTGTGTGTGTGTGTGTATGCATGTTTCCACACCATTACACAGCCAAGGAAGTAGGCCTAGGAATGGGCACAGGCCCGTGGGTACAACATAGGCTCAGAAGGTCTATACTGTGCTCTTGGTCTGACAAGAGGCATGTCTTGGGGAGTCTGGAAGATAGTAGGGTGGGTCTGACACTACCATGCATGTAGCTGATGATCTGGATCAAATCCTAATACCACATCCGGTTTCCTGAGAGTTTGCATAGTTGATTCTGTGGCCTTCAAAGAACTCAGACTTGAGTGGTTGTTGATGGTTCTAAACAATGAACTGAGAGACAGTCCAGGGCTTAAGGAGTTTGTCTTGTCCAAGACAGATCCCAATTCAATCCTCAGTACTATATATGGTTCCCCAAGTCCCAGGAGTGACCCTTGAGCAGAGTCAGGACTAAGCCCCTGAGCACAGCCGGATGTGGATCCCCACTGTCCCTGGACCCTCCCCAACAAAAATAATCCAATTCTTAGGCTGTGGTTTGTCAGTCTATCTGGGCCCATTCTGAGGAGTGTGAAAGTTCTTTTCAAGTTCCTTTGCCTGGAGAAACCAGAACCCTGTCCCTGTCTTGAATGTGGGGACCCGTCTCTTGGTTATCAAAATGGAATAAGCGAGATCCTCGTGGCCCAAACAAGAGAGGATTCATTAGCCCTGACAAAAGGACTCTGTGGCAGCAAGAACGCCTGTCCTTGGCAGCGCTCCAGCCGGGGAGCAACAGAGCTTGCTCCCACTGGCATAGCGACAGTCCTGACAGACGCCCTGGCCCATGAGGTGGTGGAGGGTGTCAGGGCCGCTCAGCACAGTCCTGCCAGCTAACAGCTGCCCAGCCCTGGGAGTGTGGGAGCAGAGCACTGAGCTGGGGACATGGCCCAAAGGTACCATGCACATGGGCCAGGGATATAGCTCCAGACTGGGCATGACTTGGAAATGTGAGGTCCTACTACCACCACAGAGCATTGTGTCTATGGTGGGGATGAGTCCACCCCTCTGCTCACCCCATAATTACAGGGCCCCTCAGGGTATTGTCATGGACTGGGCCTAAACTGAGCCTCATTGAATTCTTACAACTGCCAGATACTCTTTCCTTCTTTTGTTTTGTTTTTGAGCCACACCCGGAGATGCTCAGGGGTTACTCCTGGCTCTGCACTCTTGGCTGAGTATAAGGCAAACACTCTAACCTCTGTACTATCACTCCAGCCCATAGCATTTCTTTTGATGACACAAACATGTCAAGAATTTTTTTTTATTCACTAGATATCTGAATATCGTCACTTATTGTCTTTTAAAAAAACCTTTTTGTTTGTTTGTTTTTGGTTTTGGTTTTTTTGTGTGGTTTTTGGGTCTCACCCGGCAGTGCTCAGGGGTTACTCCTGGCTCCATGCTCAAAAATCACTCCTGGCAGCCTCGGGGGACCATATGGGACGCCAGGATTCGAACCGGCAAACGCCTTACCTCTGTGCTATCTCTCCGGCCCCTAAAAAAACCTTTGTATGTTATTGTTTTGGAGCCACACCCAGTGATGCTCAGGGGTTACTCCTAGTAGTGCTTGGAGGACCATATGGGGTGCTGGAGATTGAACCCAAGTTGGCTGCATGCAAGACAAATACCCTATTTGCTGTGCTATCATTCCAGCCCCATAGCCTTACTTCTTTTGTTTTGTTTATTTGTTTTTTGGGTTTTTTTTTTTTTTTTTTGGTTTTGGTTTTTGGGTCACACCTGGAGCGCTCAGGGGTTACTCCTGGCTCTACGCTCAGAAATTGCTCCTGGCAGGCTCAGGGGACCATATAGGATGCCAGGGTTCAAACCACTGTCTTTCTGCATGCAAGACTTCCTTCCTTCCTTCCTTCCTTCCTTCCTTCCTTCCTTCCTTCCTTCCTTCCTTCCTTCCTTCCTTCCTTCCTTCCTTCCTTCCTCCCTTCCTTCCTTCCTCCCTTCCTCCCTTCCTCCCTGCCTCCCTTCCTTCCTTCCTTCCTTCCTTCCTTCCTTCCTTCCTTCCTTCCTTCCTTCCTTCCTTCCTTCCTTCCTTCTTCCTTCCTTCCTTCCTTCCTTCCTTCCTTCCTTCCTTCCTTCCTTCCTCCCTTCCTTCCTTCCTCCCTTCCTCCCTGCCTCCCTTCCTCCCTGCCTGCCTGCCTGCCTTCCTTCCTTCCTTCCTTCCTTCCTTCCTTCCTTCCTTCCTTCCTTCCTTCCTTCCTTCCTTCCTTCCTTCCTTCCTTCCTTCCTTCCTTCTTCCTTCCTTCCTTCCTTCCTTCCTTCCTTCCTTCCTTCCTTCCTTCCTTCCTCCCTTCCTTCCTTCCTCCCTGCCTCCCTTCCTCCCTGCCTCCCTTCCTCCCTGCCTGCCTTCCTTCCTTCCTTCCTTCCTTCCTTCCTTCCTTCCTTCCTTCCTTCCTGCCTGCCTGCCTGCCTGCCTGCCTGCCTGCCTGCCTGCCTGCCTGCCTTCCTTCCTTCCTTCCTTCCTTCCTTCCTTCCTTCCTTCCTTCCTTCCTTCCTTCCTTCCTTCCTTCCTTCCTTCCTTCCTTCCTTCCAGAATGTACTTCTGGCTCTGTCCTCAGGAATCACCCTGGCCAGGCTTAGGAGACCAAACCTCGATTGACCTGGTGCAAGGCAAACACCCTACCTTTCCAGTTTCCTTCTCCACTTTATATCTTTATCTCTTCTTTTCTTTCTTTTTTTTTGGGGAGGGGGGCATACCCGGCGATGCTCAGGGGTTACTCCTGGCTATCTGGTCAGAAATAGCTCCTGGCAGGCACAGGGGACCATATGGGACGCCAGGATTCGAATCAATCACCTTAGGTCCTGGGTTGCCTGCTTGCAAGGCAAACGCCGCTGTGCTATCTCTCCGGCTCCATATCTTCTTTTATTTCTTCTTATACTGGCTTCAGCAGCTAAAACATATGTTGTATCAGTAGTGAGAATGGGCATGCTTATCAGTTTCAAGAGAAAAAGTTCAATAATTCATAACCTTTTGCTACATTGACTATACATTTTACATTTGGCTGTTACATTGGCTGTAACTCTTAGGTGAAAGAAGTCTCCGTTTTTTTTCTACTATGATGAGAATTACTTTTCTTTTCTTTTCTTTTTCTTTTTTTTTTTGGTTTTTGGGCCACACCCAGCAGTGCTCAGGGGTCACTCCTGGCTGTTTGCTCAGAAATAGCTCCTGGCAGGCACGGGGGACCATATGTGACACCGGGATTCGAACCAACCACCTTTGGTCCTGGATCAGCTGCTTGCAAGGCAAACGCTGCTGTGCTATCTCTCCGGGCCCGATGAGAATTACTTTTCTAAATCCTCCCTTCCCTTTCCTTTGCTGTTGCTTCAATGTCCAAGGTTATCACTGGGTAGGGTGCATTGGCAGTCACACATGTGGTTTTGGAAATTACTCTGCAGCCCAGCATCAGGGACCACACTCCACTGTGTGGGGTGATCAAACTTCTGGGAAAAATTAAACTTTTGACATCATGCAAGTAGGTAAGGCAGGCACTCTGTCAACAAGTTACATATTTGGCCTTATCTGTTTTTGTATTTTTGGAGGGACACACCCTACAGTGCTCAGGTCTATTCCTTGCTTGATATTCAGGCGAACATGAAGTTCCAGGGATGAACCTGGGGTTTCTGCATGTTTGCAAAGCAACCTAAAGTCATAGCACAGTGGGTAGGGTATTTGCCTTGCATGCAGTCAACCCAGTTTTGATTCCAAGCATCCAATATGGTCCCCTGAGTGTGCCAGGAGAGATTTCTGAGTATAGGGCCAGGAGTAACCCCAAAGCACCTCTGGGTGTGACTTCCTAAATTAGCAAAGCAACATGGGTCACCTCCTTAGTCTTTGTTTTTTTCTTCTGGAAAGGCTCAAGACAGTGTGCATACCCAGTTTGCTCAATGTGAGGGGGATGGGCAGGAGTGTCTCAAAGGTAAAACAATGCCAACCCAGACAGAAGAGATAGCACAGCGGTAGGGTGTTTGCCTTGCACGCGGCTGACACAGGACAGACCCTGATTCGATCCCAGGCATCTTATATGGTCCCCATACCCGCCAGGACCAATTTCTGAATGCAGAGCTTGAAGTAACTCCTGATCACCATCAGCTGTGACCCAAAAACCAAAAAACAAACAAACAAACAAAAAAAACCCAGAAAATAAAACCATGCCAACCCTTTCAAGAAGGTACCATAGGGCCCATGTCAGCACCTGTGATGATACCACCCATCTTTCATCAGCCCTCCCATCATTGCCAGCTCATATGTAGCTGCACTTGGCTGTGACAGACTAAACTTGTATCTGTGAATATTTGATTCTACACTTTCTGCTCCTGAAAGCCAGCACCAGGTAAATGGAAGCTGGGAAAATGCAAAATAGTGAGCCTTACAGCTCCTTTCCAGGTCCTGGAAAAGGAAAAGTGGTTTTTCTGACGGTGCTATGTGTGAACTCCAGGACTGAGGCCCCTGGAGTTCAATTCCCTGGAAGTCTGAAGACTCTAGAATGTCCAAAATTAAACCAACAGCTGCTGGGAGAGAGAGCAGTAAACTGACCCTGGCTCTTATGTGTGAGCTGAGTTCTAACGGGGACTGAGTAGTAAACTCCATCGGCTGTCTGGAAATCTGCTTTGGAGAAGCAGCTGGTGCAGGGGCGCGACCAGTGTGTAGGGCTGGCTTGGCCTTCCTTGCTTTATCAGGGAGCCCTTCAGAGACTGGCAGAGCAGAGGCCTGAGGATGAGATCATTCACTCCTAACACCCGGCATGGCTTCTGTCCTGAGCAGAAGCAGGGGTGGGACACCATGGCCACTGATTACCAGCTGCCTCAGGACAGAGGTGTGTGGCTGCCCTGGGTGATCACAGCTCTGTGGATTATTTTTAGATCCGTTGACTCAGAAACCTGGACTAGACTAAGGCCTCGAGGGAGAGAAGGGGCCTGGATCAACCAACCAACCAACCTGGGTTGGTTCTTGGGAGCAGCCTGGATTTGGCCTGCTTGACATCATGATCTGACCATGGCTGCTCTGCAGGGAACAGTCCCTAGCAGAGCAGGGCACATCCCTGGAGGGCCCACGTTAGCTGCCTTCTCTAACATGCATGATAGCATTTGACAATCAAATGTGTGGGCCCCAAGTCCATGCTGCTACAGAGAAAGGAGTGCTTGTGGTATGGGCAGCGACCAGTGGTTTCAGGTCTGAGAAAAGGCAGGCTACTGACCCAGGATGGGGAAGTCAAGTCCAAAAGCTTCCTTTTCAGGGGTGGTGACTAAGGGGCCATTTCTAACTCTGTGCTCAGGAATGACCCCTGACAATACTCAGGGGAACTATAAGGGGAGAATGGGATTAGAATCAGGATCTGAGGGGCCAGAGCGGTGGTGCAGTGGTAGGGCATTTGCCTTGATGCAGCTGACCCAAGATGGACCTTGGTTCGATCTGCTGACGTCCCATATGGTCCCCTAAACTAGGAAAGATTTCTGAGCACATAGCCAAGAGTAACCCCTGAGCATCACTGGGTGTGGTCCAAAAAAAAAAAAAGGGGGGGGGGATAAAAGGAAAAAAAGAATCAGGATCTGAGGAATGCAAGAAAACTAACTTAACTCCTGTTCTAAGGCTTCTTTTTTTCTGTTTTTTTGGGGCGTCACACCCAGTGGTGGTCAAGTTTTACTCCTGACAGGGGTTGGAGGAGCATGTCTTGTGCCAGGGATTGAAGTAGGCCAACCGTGTGCCTTTGTGCAAGGCAAGTGTCTTAACCACCACACTCTCCTTGACCCAAAGATTTATTTTCCTTTAAGATTACATCACATCGGGGCCGGGAAGGTGGCGCTAGAGGTAAGGTGTCTGCCTTACAAGCGCTAGCCAAGGAACGACCGCGGTTCGATCCCCCGGCGTCCCATATGGTCCCCCCAAGCCAGGGGCGATTTCTGAGCACATAGCCAGGAGTAACCCCTGAGCGTCAAACGGGTGTGGCCCAAAAACCAAAAAAAAAAAAAAAGATTACATCACATCATTAACCAGTGAGTAAAATTATATTTACATCATCAGTAGATTTGGACAGGCAGGAAGTTGAGATATTTCTCAACCAATTTCTAGAATTATTAGAGCAGATGGTAGATGTGACGTGACCCAGGACTGAACAGAGGGTGCTACTGCCAGGAGCATGCCCAGGGGGAGTATGCCCAGGTGTAGCAGAGCTGCTTGCCTGGAACTCTGACCAGTTTAGCATCTGGGGCAGCAGCCAAGGCAGAGAAGTGAGAAGGAGGCTGGAAACTGGAAAAGTAACCCATGTGCTGTCTGCCCAACAAGCAGTGCACAGTCCCTCCAGGCTGGCCAGGGCAAGGAGCTGCCTCACTGCAGGTAACATCCTCTTAGAAAAGCAAATGGGGAACAGGATCTGGATATGTGTGCCCCCCCCACCCCAACAAAGCCCACTGGAGTTACAGAAAGCTCCAGAGTCACTACTACCCAGAGAACCCTCCAGAAAACTGGCCTAGCCATCCACTTCTCTCTCTCTCTCTCTCTCTCTCTCTCTCTCTCTCTCTCTCTCTCTCTCTCTCTCTCTCTCTCTCTCTCTCTGTTACAAGAGAACCCATCCAGCACTAGCCACTCTTCCCTCCTTCTAATAAGAGGGACTCAAACCCTCAGATATTGGAATACAATTGAAGGAGACCATGACTATTATTTTTTGTTTTTGTTTTTGTGTCACACCCTGCAGCAGTGTTCAGGGGTTACTCTTAGCTCTGCACTCAGAAGTTGCTCCTGGCAGGTATGGGGGACCCTAAGGGTTGCCGGGATTCAAACCAGGGTCTGTCCTCTGTTGGCCAAGTGCAAGGCAAATGCCTTACTGCTGTACTATTGCTCTGGCCCCAGGAGACCATGATCAGGATAAGGGAAGAAAAGTTGAGGGAGAAAAATCCAAGACATGAAGGGATCCATTCGACAGCTCTTAGGATAGTACAGTAAGGCTTTTGCCTTGCAATGGCTTATGGTTCAATCCCCATCATCACCTACTGTCCCCTGAGCACCTCCAGGGATATCTCTCAGCATAGAGCTCAGAGTAATTCCTGACCACTGCTAGGAGTGGCCCAGCCCCCCTACGATCCACATAAAAAATAATTTGAACACAAATCACAATTCAGAATCAAACGTTGACTGTCTCATGTACTTCATTGGATGTGAGAGTGAAAGTGAACATGCCTGTGGAGTGGAAGCTCACTTAAGCATAGTTGTTCAAAATGCCTTACTATTATACCAGCTTTGGGGCCAGTGGGATAGTACATATGGGATGCCGAACACTGGGGGATTGAACCACAGTCTATCCTAGGTTAGCTGCCTGCAAGGCAAAACCTTACCACTTGCACCACTGCTCTGACCCCCTTTCTTCCTTTCTTGTTTTGGTTTTTGGGTCACACCCGGCAGCGCTCAGGGGTTACTCCTGGCTTTACGCTCAGAAATCCCCTGGCAGGCTCAGGGGACCATATGGGATGCCGGGATTTGAATCACCGTCCTTCTGCATGTAAGGCAAACGCCCTACCTCCATGCTATCTCTCCAGCCCCCTCTTCTTTCTTTCTAGTTTGCAACAACCTGCATACATTGTTCCTCCAGATATGCTCAGGGGACCATGTGGTGCTGGGAAACTTATGGCCTCACACCTGCAAGATAGATGCTCTACCACTGGGGCCGGAATGATAGCTCAGCGGTACGGCATTTGCCTTACATGTGGTTAACTCAGATTCTATCCCTGGCATGACCTATGGTCATGACTCAGGGCAGACCTGGTTTGATGGTCCCCCAAGCCAGGAGTGATTTCTTAGCGCATAGCCAGGAGTAACCCGAGCATCACCATCACAGGTGTGACCCAAAAACCACCCCCGCAAAAACACAAAATGCTCTACCACTGAAACATATCCCTAGTCCTCCAACTTCCCCCCACCTTTATTTTTAGTCTTGGGCCACACCCAGCAGTGCACAAGGGTTACTCTGGCTCTGTGCTCACTTCTAGCAGGCTCTGGGATCATATAGGATGCCAGAGATCAAAACTGAGTTGTTTCTGTCTGGGTTAGCTGCGTGCAAGAGAAATGCCCTATTCTCTGTGCTATCACTCCTACCCAAACTATTTTTTCTTAATAACAGTAATTAGAAGAAATAAAACTTCTGCAGGGTAGGGTGATAGTAGGGGAAGACATCTCTTTCTTTCTCTTTCTTCTCCCTCCTTCCCTCCCTCCCTCTCTTCCTTCCTTCCTTCCTTACCTAGCGATGCTCACAGGTAACTTCTGCCTCTGCACTCAAAAGGCTCGGGGGACCATAGGTCATGCCAGGGATAGAATCTGAGTTAACCACATGCAAGGCAAGCATACTAACTCTCCAGATACCTACTTTTTTTTTTTTTTTTTTTTAGTTTTTTGGGCCACACCCGGCGTTGCTCAGGGGTTACTCCTGGCTGTCTGCTCAAAAATAGCTCCTGGCAGGTACGGGGGACCATATGCGACACCGGGATTTGAACCAACCACCTTTGGTCCTGGATCGGCTGCTTGCAAGGCAAACGCTGCTGTGCTATCTCTCCTGGCCCCAGATACCTACTTTTATTTATTTTATTTTTGTTTTGTTTTTTGTTTTTGTTTTTTGGGCCACACCCGGCGTTGCTCAGGGGTTACTCCTGGCCATTTGCTCAGAAATAGCTCCTGGCAGGCACGGGGGACCATATGGGACACCGGGATTCGAACCAACCACCTTTGGTCCTGGATCGGCTGCTTGCAAGGCAAACGCTGCTGTGCTATCTCTCCTGGCCCCAGATACCTACTTTTATTTATTTTATTTTTTGTTTTTGTTTTTTGGGCCACACCCGGCGTTGCTCAGGGGTTACTCCTGGCCATTTGCTCAGAAATCGCTCCTGGCAGGCACGGGGGACCATATGGGACACCGGGATTCGAACCAACCACCTGGATCGGCTGTTTGCAAGGCAAACGCTGCTGTGCTATCTCTCCGGGCCTGACACCTACTTTTAAATTTCAATTTTTTTTTTTTTTTGGTTTTGGGGCCCCTTTTCAGTGTTGAGGGCTTCCTCTATCTCTGCACTCAGGGATCACTCCAGGTGGTGCTTAGGGACCACTATGTGGTGCTGGGGATTTGATTCAGGTTGGTGTGCTGCAAAGCAAACACCTATCACCTGCACTTTCTCTCTCTCTCTCTCCTCTCTCTCTCTCTCCTCTCTCTCTCTCTCTCTCTCTCTCTCTCTCTCTCTCTCTCTCTCTCTCTCTCTCTCTCTCTCTGTAGCTTAGCAGCAGAATTCTTTCATGTAAAATTTTTGGGGGGGCGAGCAATAGCACAGCAGGTAGGGCCTTTACCTTTTATGTGGCCTACCCAGGACTGACCCAGGTTTGATCCGTAGCATCCCATATGGTCTCCCAATCCTACCAGGAGCGATTTCTGAGCGCAGAGCCAGGAGTAAACCCTGTGTGCTGCTGGGTGTGGCCAAAAACCCCCAAATAAATAAAATAAAAAATATTTTTTAATATGCAGGCCAAAAGTGCTCAGGGCTTATTTTTGGCTCTGCAGTCAGGAATCACTCCTGGAGGTGCTCTGGAGACCATATGGGATGCCGGGGTGGTTAGGAAAACTACTGCTTTGCTAGCAAAATTGAGGGCACCAGTGGGGTACCAGTTAAGGTTCGCAATATCTGACTTACAGAGGTACTGATCTACTTATGACTTCCCCTACTGCCCTTGCCTTTTGATGGTGATACTAGGCAGGCATTAGGTTGCTGGGAACTGCTCTAGGCATGTGAGGTGGGGCTGGAGATCAAAAGTGGCCTCATGCCCACAAGGCAGATACTTGACCACTGAGCCACAGCTTCAGGCCCCATAATTGGGACTCTTTCTCAGAACTCAGTCCTGGATGAATACTGAGCCTGTGAGTGGGCGGATGCTTTCTGAAATATCTTTAGGCAAGAGCTTAAAAATCAAGAGAGTTCAGGGTATCGGTAAGATAAACGATAGATTGGAGGGTCTAGGTTGGTTGGAGACTGCAGTGGGAAATAGAAAGCTAATGAATCCAAAGCAGAAAAATGCCTGATGTGAAGATAAATACTAAGCCAGAAAAAAAAGACAAAACAAGCAAATATAGGTCACTGCCTTCAGAATTATTGTTTAAGGAAAATAAAAAATTTAAAACCAGATTTCTTTGCTATATTTGGGGGTGTTTGAGCCATACTTGATGGCGCTCAGGGGTCACTCCTGGCAGGCTCGGCGGGACCATATGGGATGTCATGGATTAAATTTGGGACAGTCCCGGATCAGCAACATGCAAGGCAAATGCCCTAACCACTGTGCTATCACTCCGGCCCCCAGGAACTAAAAATTTGACAGAAAATTGATTGAGATGCAGGCAAATCAAGGTGGAGAATCAGCCCTAATTAGCTTAAGTTTTTTTTTTATTGGGGGGGGGCACACCTAGCAACGCTCAGGGGTTATTCTTGGCTCTGTCCTCAAAAATTATTCCTGGCAGGCTTTGGGAACCATATGGGATGCTGGGGGGATCGAACCTGGATTGGCCACATGCAAGGACAATGCCCTACCGGGATGTGTTACCACTCTGGCCCATTTTAGGTTATTTCTTGAGCAAGTTTGTTGGCATATCTGTCTGCAGTGTCTTGATCCAGTTCACAGGTGCTGAGGCAGCTGACGCACAAGGACAAAAACCGGGTGAGGAAATGGAGCAATAGTACAGTGGGAAGCAATAGTACAGCAGGAATAGTACAGTTGAGCACTGAGCACAGCCAGTGTCCCTTTTCCAAAAGAACTAGTTGAGCAGAGGCTAAGTGGGGGGCATAAGCAGCAGGACAAAGAACAGGAACCAGGTATGAGTTGGTGCTGGTATGCAGGAATTAGACGCAGCAAGGGATGCAGCAATGCCTTTAAGAGGTCTGTTCTCAGCTTGGCTCTTGGCTGGCACCTGAATGCTTGAATTCCCAGCAGGTTTCCACCACCCCCGGACTAGGAAGAGAGGCTGCCCATGCTTGAAACTGCACAGTGTGGCTTACTTGTGCTTCTGGGAGTGCGGGGGCTGGGGATGTGCCAGGCAGAGGGGCCTCCATAACTAGACCCTGACGAAAAACCCTGGCACTGAGTCTCTAAGGAGCTTCCTTGGTAGACAACATTCCACATTGTGTCGTAACCACTTGCTGCTGGGGGAATGAAGTCGATCCGGTGTGACTCTTCTAAGTCCCCTCCGGAAATTGGGAGTCTGGCTTCCTCCAGACTTGCCCAGGTATATCTTTTCAGCGTTTGCTAATTCTGCTTTGTTATCCTTTGGCTGAAATGAGTCACAAGTAAGAGTTGTCTTGGGAACTCCTAGTAGAGGTATATAAGCCACACAAGAGCACAGGTCATCAGGAAGAGAAGTGAAAGAAAAGCAGGAGGTGGCAGTTTTTCTAGTGATCAGTAGATGACCCTGGCCAGGACAAGGACTTCTAGAAGCCTCAGCAGACTAAGGAGGGGCAAAAGCAAAGGATACCAGATCTACGTTCTCAACTAAGGAGCTTAAGAAAAGGTCCACTGCCACCTCTGGAAGGGTGGCACTGGGGCTCAGCATACAAGTTGGGCACAAAGACTCACTTTGGATTAAACTTTTCTTTTCTGCTTCCATTTGGGGCTACACTAGGCAGAGCTCAGGGATGCCAGGGAATCAGGTAGTGCAAGGACTGAAACTAGGGTTCCTGCCCTGCAAACCTTGTGCTCCAGACTTTGAGTTTCAATGTTATATGTGAGCTCCATAACTGAGATCCACCATGAGGCATGTGCTCCACCATGGAGCCACATTCTCAGCCTCTAAATCTGTGCTTCTTAGGTCTGTTTCTATAGTCATCATTTTCATCTAAATACATAGTTCCAAATGCCCCAAAGTAGCATGCTAATACTTTTTCATCAAACTCTACACCATTAAGAGGTATCCCTGCCCTACTCCTCACACCCACTCTAGGTGTAGTTTATCCAGTAGAAGGAAAATGTGCCAGCATTCTTTTAACTGCTCAGATGGGCACTGGCCAGAAATGGAACTCAATGGCAGGGCACCAGCATGTGCCCTGTGCTTGAGATCCAGGTTTTGAACTAACACTGCAAAACATGAAACAAAAACTACCAAATGTGTTTGAAGAATAGACTGGATAATTTGTGGCACGCAATTGGAGACCACGTTTTAAAGAAAACAAAGAATCCATAGCCCATAGCAACAATGGGGATGAACACTAGAAATAAAATGCTCAGCAAAGCACCAAACGGCATATACGGTGTTTTTCCATTTATCTGAATAGTGAAGCTCCTCTTGGTGCTGTGTCATTCTGATCACCAATCTGGATGCTGGTTACATTGGCAGCTATGTGTAGACTTTTCTGTGCTGGACTATACCTCAAAGCAAAACAGTACTACTCAATTTAAGTCAACAGAGCAATTGTACATAGACTATGAAAAGCATATACCTATACAGACAATACCGGGCCAAATATATACCAAGTGTTAACAAAGTGATTGTCCTCAGGGATTACTCTTGGCTCTGTGCTCAGAGATCACATCTGGTGGTACGTGGGAAACCATAGGTGGCACATGCCAAGAATTGAAGACTAGGTTGGTGTGAGGCAAGTGGTCCACCAGTGTTCCATCTCTCTGATCCATCTGTATGTGTGTGTGTGTGTGTGTGCATGTGCATAAGCTGAGGAAGTAGGGTCAGATCCAGGTATCACACATGTAAGGCAGATGTTCTATTGTTGAATTATATCCCCAGCTCTTCTTTATCTAATTTTTTGCTTTCTGCCACACTCTGCAGTGCTCAGGAAGCCCAGGGACTGAGGATCAAACTTGGACCTAGTAGCCAGAGAATATGGTCAGTACACTAAGCTCTTTTCCTGGCCCTCTGTAGTTTTAAAACCAATTTTCCACACCATTCATATTCTTTTTTTTGTTCTTCAGGCCACACCCGTTTGATGCTCAGGGGTTACTCCTGGCTAAGTGCTCAGAAATTGCTCCTGGCTTGGGGGAACCATATGGGACGCCGGGGGATTGAACCGCGGTCCTTCCTTGGCTAGCACTTGCAAAGCAGATACCTTACCTCTACCGCCACCTCACCGACCCCTACCATTCATATTCTTATCAGTTTTTTTTGGGGGGGGGCCATACCCAGTAATTTTTTTTTTTTTGCTACATTGGCAATGTTTGTAGATTATTCTTTGTTTTGCACTCATGAATCACTCCTCCTGGTGCTCAGGAGACCATATTGGGATTCAGGGATCAAACCTGAGTTGGTTGCATGCAAGATGGAATTCCTTTCCCGCTGTACCATTGCTTCAGTCCCCATGCTCAGGCCTGAACAGAGGGCCTTCTGCATATGAAACATGTGGATGGTCCATGCCAGCCAAGTTCTCCCTCCAACTCTAACAGGTTTAATTTTACAAAGGCAAAACACTTTAATATATTTCTTTCATAATGTTTTTCTTTTGGCCACACCCAGTAATGCTCAGGTATATTTTGGGATGCTGGAGACTTCTGAATTCAGGACCTTACAAGAGATTTTTCTACCAGAGTCATAACCCAGTTCTCCAAATTTAATTTCCTATAAAATTTTTGTTTTGTTTTTGGGTCACACCTGGCAGCACTCAGGAGTTACTCCTGGCTCTACACTCAGAAATTGCTCCTGGTAGGCTTGGGAGACCATCTGGGATGTCGGGATTCGAACCACCATCCTTCTGCATGCAAGGCAAACGCCCTACCTGCATGCTATCTCTCCAGCCCCAATTTCCTATAAATTTCTAAATTGCTCCTGGTAGGCTTGGGAGACCATCTGGGATGTCGGGATTCGAACCACCATCCTTCTGCATGCAAGGCAAATGCCCTACCTGCATGCTATCTCTCCAGCCCCAATTTCCTATAAATTTTTAAATTATATTTTCCCCTTTTTAGGTGCCACACCTGGTGATGCTCAGGGATCACTCCTGGCAGACTTAGGACATCATATGGTGTGCCTAGGATTGAACCTGGGCTCAATTCAATCAATTGAACCTGCTAAACTATGGTTCTGGCCTCTAATATTTTTCTTGAAAGGCAGGCTGCCACATAGCTCACAGCACTTCATTTGGATATGGGGGTGTTGAAGGTATAGCCACCCAGTGCTTGTCTATGAATGGATCTCTAGAGCCTGTGTAGTGGGTCTGGCAGTGAGCAGGGCTACCCATCTATCCTTGGTCAACTTACGACTAGTTCTGGGCGGGAGCAATGGTGCAGCAGTAGGGCATTTGCCTTGCATGTGGCTGACCCAGGACGGACCACAGTTCGATTCCCCAGCATCCCATATGGTCCCCTGAGACAGGAGTGATTTCTGAGCGCAGAACCAGGAGTAACCCCTGAGCGTCACTGGGTGTAACCCAAAAACAAACCAAAAGAAAACAAAAAAGACTAGTTCTGCTGTTTGGGAAAGGCCTTTCTGACTAAGGGCCACAAGTTTCCAATGGACTCCACCCTGGCTCTCAGTGGGCCAATGGTCAGTCAGACTGCTCTACCACTCCCAACTCCCTTTCTGGAACTGCAAAGCTGCAAGGTTCCACGTTGAAACAAAGAAATATTATTCAACATCAGTGGTGAAACAAGGGACAATCATGTAACTTAGCATGAAACTACCTCATAATGAAAAAAATTAACAAAACTATTTCTGCACAAGCAAAGTTATGCATTGCAATGACGGGATTTGTGTTTTCAGCAATAAGCCCTTTGAGGCAGCACACGAGGATGTTCAGGATTCTCAGGATGCAGGATGAGTTCCTCCAGACATTAGTGCGTATACCTGGACTTCATGACAGTTTTGCCTGGGCCCCAACTCCTCTGGACTAGCGCCCCTGTGTGCTTCCCTTCCTCTCCCAGATCGTTCCAGTCTAGAGGCAAAGGCAGCACTTTCTGGCCATGAGCTCCTGCTGGCTGCTCAGTTGTTTCTCTGCACCTACGTGATGAGTCACTGAAAAGCCTATTACTGCACTGAAATATGCTTTGGTCTTACAGAGCTGCTTTGTCTCTTGAGAATCCACAACACGGACATCAGCGCATTTCAAGGCGCTGAAATTTCCGGAAACTCATTACTTCAGCGGGAACTGCAATCAGATTCAGATCTATTTTGATACATTTATGAGCTAAACCTGCAAGCACTTGAATCAGTCAATTTGGCAGGTAAAATTTGGCAGGACATCCCATCCCACTGATCTGAGTTTCCCCTCACTGAGGAGAAACTGTATTACATTCAGACTCACTCTGTGCTTGTGGAACCAGGATTGTAAATGTCTTAAGGCCGCAAGTTGTCGCAAATGTTGCATGGCCACTTTTATTAAAACATGATAGGGGGGCCGGGCGGTGGCGCTGGAGGTAAGGTGCCTGCCTTGCCTGCGCTAGCCTAGGACGGACTGCGGTTCGATCCCCCGGCGTCCCATATGGTCCCCCAAGAAGCCAGGAGCAACTACTGAGCGCATAGCCAGGAGTAACCCCTGAGCGTCACAGGGTGTGGCCCAAAAACCAAAAAAAAAACAAACAAAACAACAACAACAACAACATGATAGGAGCCCCAGTGTTCCAGAAAGGATGCTGGAAGCTGCAGGCCTCAGTGTACACCAGCAGTGTGTACTCAAGAGTGCTCAGTCCTCCCTGTGTCCAGACTTTTATTCTTTTATTAAATGTTCAAACACCAATTCCACCTCTGGGGTGACCTTCTCTCCACTAGAGTCCCCAATCTCCTATCACCCCTCTAGCATGCTCCAATGAATGACCCAAACTTAAGCCAACAAGGTCAATTTGGAATGATCTTCTCTCTTTCATAGTGATACTAGTCAGTGTCTAAGGATTTATTGGGCTGTGGTTGGTGCGAGTTGAAACTTCAGTGAGTTTAGGCTCCCCGAGTTTGGCAGGTTTCTATAGAACTTTCTCATCAAATTTTCTGTGATGCTACTGGGTTGACAGCACATTAGAATTTGGAGGCATCACACAGCCACACGGTCCAGAAATTATGTATCTTTTTTTTTTCCTGGTTTTTGGATCACACCTAGCTGCACTAAGGGGTTATTCCTGGCAGGCTCAGGGGGCCATATAGGATGCTAGGATTTGAACTTGAATTCATCCTGGACAGCCACGTGCAAGGCAAACGTCTTGCCGCTGTTCTATCGCTCTGGCCCAGATTTTTTTTCGCCACACCTGGTGGCGCTCAGGGGTTACTCCTAGTTCTGTAATCACAAACCGCCCCTGGCAGACTCGGAGGATTATATGGGATGCTGGGATCTGAACCAGTGCCTGTCCTGTGTTGGCCATCTGCAAGGCAAACGACCTGCCTCTGGCCCCAGGATTTATGTGTCTTAAACAACTTTGGTAGCTTCTAAGTTTGATAAGGTTAAGTCATAAGGGTAATATTTTTTTTTTTTTTTTTTTTGGTTTTTGGGTCACACCAGGCAGTGCTCCTGGCTCCAGGCTCAGAAATTGCTCCTGGCAGGCACGGGGGACCATATGGGACGCCGGGATTCGAACCGATGACCTCCTGCATGAAAGGCAAACGCTTTACCTCCATGCTATCTCTCCGGCCCCTATAAGGGTAATATTTTTAAACTTTATTTATTGGTTGTTTTTTGGTCCACACCCAGCAGTGCTCAGAGATCACTCCTAGTTTCTGCACTCAGAAATCACCTCTGGCAGGCTGGGGGATTATATGGGATGCTGGGAATCGAACAGGGTCCCTTGGGTCGGTTGCACGCAAGACAAACACCCTACCACTTCGGTCCATAAAGGGCAGTTTCTATCAGAGGGCATAGAGGATAGTATTGGGCTGCTGAAGTTCATCCCCCTTTCCGAGAAGGCCAGAGATATCAGACCTGATCTGGCTACCTGGGAAGCATCGCAGCAATTATTTTCTTTTGCTCTGCTGTTCTGTCTTGCTCTTCTTCACCCAACTTATTTGTTCTACTGGCTCAGGAGAGACCTCTCCCGAGTTATTCCTGTAAATCTCATGTGACAGCCTTAGCTGCAAAGAATGTGGATATCGCCATTCCGTCGGATGGATTCCAATTGTACCCCAAACTTGTCAACTACAAGGAACGATCAAACACGCAAAGGAAGCAGATGGGTGATCTCAGAATCCCGAGTAAATTCCCTTGGTTATTTACTTGAAGATTCTGCCAGTGTAGACCAACTTATCATCTTTCAACAAGGTGTCTCTGTTGACGTGGTCTGGACAAAATTATCTGAGGATCAGCTTCTTCCTAGGCAGATAATCTGGGCTCTACACTTCCAATTCCCCTCCAGATTCTATCCTGCAAAGATGCACACTGTAACTCCCCACCCTCATCTTTCCTCTCATCATGCTCTAGTCACAACCCGGATATACATATTTGGAAAAGATGAGGAAATAGGGGGCAGAGAGATAGCACAGCGGTAAAGCGTTTGCCTTAGATGCAGAAGGACGGTGGTTTGAATACAGGCATCCCATATGGTCCCCAAAGCCTGACAGGAGCGATTTCTGAGCACAGAGCCAGGAGTAACCCCTGAGCACTGCCGGGTGTGACCCCAAAGCCAAAAGCCAAAAAAAAAAAAAAAAAAAAAAAAGATGAGGAAATAGTAAGAATGATCCTGCTGTGGGACTGGATCAATAGTATATATAGTAGGTTGGGCGTTCGCCCTGCACATCTCCAATTAGGGTTTGATCCCAGAATTATGGTCTCCAAAGCCTGTCAGGAGTGATTCCTGAGTGCAGAGTCAAGAGTAACTCCTCAACATTGCAGGGTGTGGCCTAAATACTCAAAAACAATACAAAACAAGAATGATCCTACTGTGGAAACTTCACCCAGACTTTTAAAGAAATGGACGGTTAGATGAACCACTGGGTGTTCTATTCTACTCATTTCCATTCCAGGCATTTTAACTTTATTTTATTTATTTATTTATTTATTTATTTATTTTTGGTTTTTGGGCCACACCCGGTAACGCTCAGGGGTTACTCCTGGCTATGCTCTCAGAAGTCGCTCCTGGCTTGGGGGACCATATGGGACGCCGGGGGATCGAACCACGGTCCGTCCAAGGCTAGCGCAGGCAAGGCAGACACCTTACCTCTAGCGCCACCGCCCGGCCCCTTGAGATTCTTTTTTTTGAACTTTAAAAAATATGTACCTCAACTGGTGTTAAGGATGTAACTAGGCAATACAACAGGTATGATGCCTTAAGTGCAATCTCCACATTGTGAGAAAAAAAAGTTCCCCAGTTGATTCTGACACAAGATTTGAGAATAGGATGTCATGTGATAATGAATTTCCAAATTGCTGATGGTGCTACTGTCCCTTTTAAACTCTGTCCTGTTTTGGTCATGTACTACATAGTACTTAGGCTACTCCTGGCTCTGCACTCAAGGATTCCAGGTGGGCATCAGGGAATATAAGGGATCCAGAGGATTGAACCCAGATCAGCATGGTGCAAAGCAAGCATCTTACCTGTTGTACTATCACTCTGACCCTTCTTTATTTTTTTCTCCTTTTTTTGTGTTTCTCTCCCTCCCTCCCTCCCTTCCTTCCCCACTTCCCTTCACTCTGACCCTTCTAATGGACCTTTGATATGTTATGTAAAGACATTAGAAGATTTTTTTTTTTTTGGTCACATCTGGTGGCACTCAGAAATCGCTCCTGGCAGGCTTGGGGGACCATATGGGGTGCCGGGAATTGAACCAGGATCTCTCCTGTGTTGGCCACGTACCAGGCAAACACCTTACTGCTGCTGTGCTATTGCTCCAGCCTCTAGAAGATATATATATATACACACACACACACACACACCTATTTTTTTTTTTTTTTTGTTTTCTGGGCCACACCTGTTTGATGCTCAGGGGTTACTCCTGGCTAAGCGCTCAGAAATTGCCCCTGGCTTGTGGGGACCACATGGGACGCCGGGGGATCGAACCCTGGTCCTTCCTTGGCTAGCGCTTGCAAGGCAGACACCTTACCTCTAGCGCCACCTCGCCAGCCCCTCTAGAAGATATTTTAAAGGTCAACCCCATTAAGTTTCTTCCCATTGCCTAGCCGGCCTTTCTCCTAGTGAAGGGGCCATTGATGCACTCTGGTCAGATCCATGCCTAGCAAAGTGCAGGACGGCAACCATTCTTAGCCCTTCCCCTCATGCCAGCTGAGGTCCTCGACACAGATAAAACAGAAGCTGGAGAGAGAGTACAACAGGTAGGGAACTTGTGATGCTGCACTCAATATGGGCTCAGGGCTTACTCCTGGCTGTTTGCTCAGAAATAGCTCCTGGCATGCACAGGGGAACCATATGGGATACCGGGATTCAAACCAACCACCTTTGGTCCTGGATCGGCTGCTTGCAAGGCAAACACCGCTGTGCTATCTCTCCGGGCTCCCAAAATTAATCTTTAAAAAAATTTTTAAATCAAGTTTTTAATTAAAAAAAGTAATTGATTTAGGTATTTTAGGGAATATAACCATGACCATAATTCCACTCTTACATTTTTTTTTTTTTTTTTTTTTTGGTTTTTGGGCCACACCCGGTGACGCTCAGGGGTTACTCCTGGCTATGCGCTCAGAAGTCCCTCCTGGCTTGGGGGACCATATGGGACGCCGGGGGATCGAACCGCGGTCCGTCTCCTAGGCTAGCACAGGTAAGGCAGGCACCTTACCTCGAGCGCCACCGCCCGGCCCCCCACTCTTACATTTTATAGATGCTTTTCATTATGCTTCTGTTAAGAGAACAATGCTATTTAAAGAAAAAGAAAAATGTTTGACAAACATTTTTTACTGAATAGTTTTATTCTGCCGTAGAATAAAAATTTTTTTTTTTTTTTTTTTTTTTTTTTTTTTTTTTTTTTTTTTTTTTGTGGTTTTTGGGTCACACCCGGCAGTGCTCAGGGGTTACTCCTGGCTCCATGCTCAGAAATTGCTCCTGGCAGGCACAGGGGACCATATGGGACGCTGGGATTCGAACCGATGACCTCTTGCATGAAAGGCAAACGCTTTACCTCCATGCTATCTCTCCAGCCCCAGAATAAAAATTTTGATTTAATATTGTAAGGTGCACTGCAGGTGTGCCATGCTGCCAGTTATTGGGGCACCATATGCTGTAGTCAGAGACCCAGAAGGCTGGGGAAAATGCATGAATTCATACTTTTAGGGCAGGTGGAATTGGTATTTACAGTTTTTCTTCTTGAAATAGGCCCGAGACATCCCAGTATTCACCATGGCACTTACTCTGCTGTTCAGAATGCCTCAAAAATGTGTTCAGTATCATGATTTGGGGGGTCCTCCGAAAGGTTTTGTTGTTAACATGCAAGCAAACAGTATTAAACAATATTATCGAAACTATGGCTGCCAAATACTGGACCTTAATAATGAAACCGAATTACAAAACAGTTCCTTGTAAAGCTATACAAAAGATATAAAATTAAAATTAAAAATATCAATCATCTTTAAATATTCCAATTGTCCTACAGTGCAGCTTTCCACATATTTATGACTACTACTTTATTGAGAAAGTTAACAAAACCAAAATAGAATAAAGTATTTAAATCTTTGGATCCCTTTATTCCATGGCCTTCATAAAACACAAAAGTGGCCAGATTTTGTTCACTCTAGTTGAAAATATCAAAAACATTTGCTAGTAATTTAGAATCAGCAATGAAGTCGACACTAAGTTATCAGTGGGTCACAGGCACGAGGACTAGTGTTCTGATATATTGAAGGTAGTCAAAATATTCACTAAGATTCTGAAGCCTCTAGAAATATAATGGAATGAGCCAGGTGTCACAAAAAAAATTTCCAGGCATGTAAGAGAGTAATAAGTTAACTGAAGCGTAGTTTCAATGTCTTAAAAAAAAAGAGGGAAGTTCCTTATTTGAAAATACAGCTAAGTACATTTTAATCTGTGATTATTTACATTCATATACTGAAAGTATTTACTATTTGGACAAATACAAAATAAGCTTCTTACAATAAGCTTGAATAATTTATATCCTTTTTATAATGGAAGAAGGTAACAAATTTACATTTATGCTCCAAACATTAAAAATGAAATAAAATAAAAATCTTAAGCCTGGAAAACTCTGAAAAGGAAAAATAAAAAAAGACCCACCCATATCTCTGCTCCTCAGTCATCAATTTCTGCAAGGACACAGTATGTTTGCTGACTTTAAAATGTTTATTCTTTAAAAAATTAGTTGCTTTTTATACAGCTATACAAAGTTCTTAATGTTTCTTTGGCAATGGAATATAATGGAATTTTACAACTATATAAAAAAGTTACCTTTGCCTAAGAAACAGTATTTACTGTTGTGTACATAGCGGACTGACAAAATTCTCTACCATCCAGCACCCTAATTAAGTGACGAAATAAGCTACCTCAAAAGGGATATTACAAGATTTCCAAAAAGAAAGACAGTCACCCGCACACACCCACACACAGATACACACGACGCTTCTGGGGCTCAAAACACAGTCTCACGGCCCTAGCTGCAGGCAACTTGCAGTAATTGCCAAATACGACTCAGTAATAAGAAAAATCCTTTCAGTAATGAAAAAATACTTATAAGTCCCACTGAAGTACTGCTTTAGTTAACTATACATAAGAAATTACTTAACCTTCTGCTATTCCAAATATATTTAATGCTCATTTTTTTTTAAAAGATGAGCTCCCCCCCCCCCCGCCCTGCCCCTAAAAGTAACTGCATCATATCTTTGAAATTAAGCAGAGAAATAACAAACAAAAAAAACCCAGTGCTGGTGACAAATATACAGCGATTCACTTCTTCAATTCACTTCTTCGTTCTTCACAAAGACTGAAACCAATTCTTAGGACCATGAAGAGCTATTCACCTATTTTCAAAGACTTGTTTGTAGACTACGCAGCAACTTTGTTGTCTTTCTAAAAAGGGGAAAAAATCAACACATGCTTCAAAATTTTGGCTTTCAATAATTCTTAATTTGCTTTAACTATTTTTTTTATTAATTACCTCTATATATTTACACTCTTGTATGCTTATGAACAAATCTATGGCCCTGATTTCCAGAAGACACATTGAGAACAGCTCTTTAGTTTATTACCCACAGTGCTGTGGGCTGGTCTCAGAAGCTTCTCTACTGAGATGAGGTGGGAGCCCAGTAGCCCATTATCTTTGGCTGTTGGGAGTTTTATAGGGGGTTTGTCTGTCTTTGCTCTCACCCTGGGATCATTTCCTGGTGGATTTGGGGACCATATGAGGTACTGAGAATTGAATCTGGATTGGTGTGGGCAAGGCTGTACCTGTTGCATACTCTCTCAGGTTCCACTTTATTTTGTCTGGCCACACTCAGCAGTGCTCAGGGCTTGCTTCTGATGACACCAGGGAACCATACATGGTACCAAGGACTGAACCAGGGTTAGTCATATGCAAGGCAAGGCTTTTCTTTGTACAATCTCCCTGGCCCCTAATGATTTCTTAAATTATGGGACACCCCCCATAATTTGTTATGTATTTCGGTATTTTAAAATCCGATAGCATTGGGGCCGGAGCCCTAGTCCAGCACCACAGCGCTTGTCTAGCAAGCTGCCCAAGTGGACCAATCAGGTTTGAGGCTGGCATCTCATGTACACGTGTGAAGTGATTAAAAAAAAATCACAGATAGCATTAAAATACTTTATTGTAAATGGTGCAGCTCTGCAGGTATGGTGGCTCAGGCCCAGCTCTACAGTATGGTGACTGGGGCCACTGGGGTCACACCTGGAGGTGTTTGGGAGACCTTATGGTGCTGAAAATAGAACACAGGGCAAATATATATTAACCATGTAATCTATACCATTTCAGTTACTTCCCAAATTTGAGGATATTTTTGGAGGGGAGCACACTGTAGTTAGGGGGTCATTCTAAGAGGTGCTGGGGAACTTTTGTGGTATTGGGAATTGCATCTAGGTCTCCCATAATGCAAAGCATGTGTTCCTGATCTGTGAATAAACTACACTCCCTGCTGCCCTGTTCCAAGAATAGCCTTAAATTGTTAATGTTCTGAAAAAGACTATGTAGGGAGGGCAGGGTTGTAGCCCCCAGCACTTACCAGTATGATTCAAAAACAAAACAAAATCAAAAAGGAAGCAGAGATAACGCAATCGGAAGCTTAAGAAGCTAGTGCAGTCACATGACCCTTAACTGAAGGCCTGTGCACTGCATTAGTCAGGTGCTCTGACTTCCGATGGCCTGCTGTTCCCTCACATATGACCTCCTCATTGATGTTCATCCAACTGTTAGACGCACCTGTTTCCTTTGTAAAGAGTTGTGTGTACAAAACCAAACAACTTACACAATGTTATTAGATAAAAATATGCATGCATGGTATAAGCTGGTGCACAAAGAAGAGGAAGTTGATCTCTGGCCTCCACCAAAGTCAACTTTCACATACCCCCATTGTATTTTAATCTTTCACGTAAAATCAATTTAGATCTTGCAGTGTCTAAATAAGCTGATTCTCCCCCCACCAGAAAGGTTAAAAAGAAAAGGTAAAAGACCAAGACAGAGAGACTGTAGAGGGAAATATAAAATAAAAGTGGAAAGGAGAGAAACAGAGTATTGCGTAGTTTTATTTTAGAAACTTGGTTTTATGTCTTTTGGTGCCAGGGATCAAGCATAAGAAGTGGTGTCTTAGCTCTGGTTCCCAGATACTCAATGTCTTGGATACACGCTGTATACAGATTCAAATGGAAGACAATCGGTCTCCTCCACGCTGGTGACTCAACCTCATCAGCTGCAGCATATATAAAGAAAAGGGCTCAATCCACCCCGTCTCATCTCCTCACTTCAAACTTAATGCAAGTTTAAGAGAATTTTCAGATCCTTGGAGATTTGGAGAAAAGGGGTTACTGGTAGGGTCTTTTCCTCCTTTTGGCTTTTTGGTCACACCTGCAGTGCTCTGGGTATACTCCTGGTTCTGCACTTAGAAATCACTTCTGGCAAGCCTGGGGGACCATGTATGTATATAGAAACACTACGTTTTATTATCCATGTTGTTTTGAAAGGCACAGCCTCAAATTTTAAAATAGCTGAGAAGTATTCCATGAGGTGTCTATATAGCACAAGTTTTACTTATTTTGGTTTTTGGGCTACACCTGATGGTGCTTAGGGTTTATGACTGGCTCTCTGGTCCCATCCGACTTTTGCTTTTAGGCAGCTGTTTCTAACGCTAAGTAATTCAGAAATACAGCATTACCATACTATACCCACCATCAAAGAACCCTTTCCCTAAGCACTGGTTGTAGTTCCACTGGTTCCCAGCATAGCACTTTGAGGGATGGATACGACTGAATGTGATCGCTATCAAATCAAAACATACTTTCCTCCAACCCAAGCAGACTGAAAGTAGTCTTCAAAGACTACTTTGAAGAGTGAATAAATATGGCCACAAGTTCTGACTAGGTTCATGCCACTGATACTGCCTGAAGTGAGATAGATGGAGACTGAGGGAGTGGACACAAATCAGTGGTTCATGGTGGGGGCTGGCTGGCAGGGACATCTCAAAACAATGTACGTGCCGATATGGGAATGGGCCATGATCATGGATACCTCCACTGTCTAAAGCAGTGGTCGACAACTTTTCTTTTCTTTTTTTTTTTTTTTTGGTTTTTGGGTCACACCTGGTGACGCTCAGGGGTTACTCCTGGCTACGCGCTCAGAAGTTGCTCCTGGCTTGGGGGACCATATGGGACGCCGGGGGATGAAACCGCGGTCCATCCAAGGCTAGCGCAGGCACTTACCTCTAGCGCCACCACCCGGCCCCCAACCTTTCTTTTCAACTGAGCCAAATCTCGCCAAAACCACGATTGAAATTTATTTTGAGAGCCACACAGGGCGCACACTGGCAGAGGCTAGGAGCAGAGTCCTGACTCCTGGAGCGGCCGCCTGGCACACAGAAGAGTCAAATTAAAAGTGTAAAGAGCCACATGTTGCCGACCACTGGTCTAAGGGATGTTTTGAAATAATGAAAACAGCTGGTGAGAATTCTGGGAGGATCCCAACTGAGACAGACAAGATGATGATGAGGTCATTGTGAGGAAGGTCACAAAACAAGTGGAAACAAAGAAATGAAGCTGAAACAGACATTGACTAGGTAGAAAAAATGATTAAAAGCTGTATACTGATGTCCTCTAGCTCACAAAGGGCATGGGAGAGAAAGGGAAAGCAACCTAGAGAGAAACATGAGCATGAATGTCTGCAAGAAGGGAAGAGGTAGAAATGTACTGAGACAGGAATATGTCTGAAGCTAAGAAGGTAAGAAGGCCCAGAAATTAGCAGAGGAAACAAAGAAAAGTACAGCTAGCTGGCTAAAAGGGCCAACGTCAGGACTAGATTTCTGACCTGGAGAAGCACACACATCATAGCATGCTGGAAGGTGAGAAAAACACATTTACTTTATAAAGAGGGAGGACAAAAAGAGATGAGAAAAGAAGGCTGGAGAGTATACAGCAGGAGGGCATTTGCCATTCATGTAGCCAATTTAGAATGGTCTGTGGTTTGAATCCCAGCATCCCATATGGTCCCCCGTGCCAACCAGGATCGATTTCTGAGCGCAGAGCCAGGAGTAACCCCTGAGCGCCACAGGGTGTGACCAAAATAAAACAAACAAGACAAAAATAAAACAAACAAAAACCCAGATACAAACCATACTAAATTGTACAATATTATATAGAATTTCCTATCAGTTTCTAAATATCAATGTGATGTAAATAAGAAAACAAGGGAAAACATGGTTGAGTTTTTACAAAACTACTGTATTTGCGGGCGTATAAGACGACCCCCTAATTTTGCAGTTAAAACAGGTTTAGGCCAGGGGTCTCAAACTCAATTTACCTGGGGGCCGCAGTAGGCAAAGTCGGGGTGAGGTAGGGCCGCATAAGGGATTTCGCTTCCCGAATATTCGCAATAAAAAAATAGCATTAGTAAGAAAAAAAAAAATCGCAAAAAAATCACATTAAACATTTGCATACCCCAAACAGAACTGCTTGGGGTATGCGAATGTTTAATGCGATTATTCGGTAAGCAAATAATCGCGAATACTGCAATATTTGAAGGCTGGCCGTGGGCCACAAAATGTACGGAGGGCCGCAAATGGCCCGCGGGCCGCGAATTTGAGACCCCTGGTTTAGGCCTATATTCGCTGTATCGGACAGAACGTTCCTGTGCTGCATGTGTTCCTATACTCATGTACCACAGTGAGTCAATCACAACAAGCAAAGGTTCAAAGGTTATACTGTAACAGACTTCCTCTCTGAGTCTGGCCAATCTGAGCAGGCTTTTTACAGTGTAGATTCGAGTCCAGAACATTGTCTAATTAGCATGCATAAAAAGCATGCTTGGATAGGCTGAGTTAGAGAGGCGGTCGGAGCAGCCTGGCAGTGATTGGTGCAGGATCGAGTTAGAAAATTCGTTTTGTGGCAATATTCAGACAATTTTCGTTTAGTGCACATTGAAACATTTTTCGGGATATACACGGCGTATAAGACAACCCCCGATTTTCAGTTGACTTTTTGTTTCAAAAGTCGTCTTATACGGTAAATTAAAAGCTCCAAGCTCCAATTTAGGAACTTAGTAATTACTAAATTTAAGCTCAGCATTATCATTTGCTAGCTGTGTGAACTTGGGAAAGTTATTTTTTTATTTATTGGGCCACACCCGGGTTACTTCTGGTTATGTGCTCAGAAATTGTTCCTGGCTTCGGGGACCATATGGGATGCTGGGGATTCAAACCACAGTCCATCCTAGGTTAGCACGTGCAAGGCAAATGTTCTACTGCTTGCACCATCGCTCTGGCCCTATACCTATTTTCTAACTTGAAAAATAAAGATAAAGGGACCGGTGTGGTGGTGCTAGAGGTAAGGTGTCTGCTTTGCCAGAGCTAGCCTAGGATGGACCGAGGTTCGATTCCCCGGCGTCCCGTATGGTCTCCCAAGCCAGGAGCGACTTCTGAGCACATAGCCAGGAGTAACCAACCCCTGAGCGTCAACGGGTGTGGCCCAAAAACCTAAAAAACAAAACAAAACAAAACAAAACAAAACAAAACAAAAAAGAAAGAAAAATGAAGATAAAAATAGAACCTGAAGTATATTTTTGGGGGGGGTCCACATTCAGTAGTGCTAAGGAAAACCATGCGGGATGCTGGGGATTAAAGCTGGATTGGCTGAGTGTAAAGCAAGCAGCCTACTTGTTATACTATTGCTCTAGTCCAAACCTGTTTTATAAAAGTTACTATGAGGTTTAAGAGATTTATTATGTGAAGATATTCAGAAAATGTTAATTTCATACAAGTAATATGCTAATGTTATTTGGTACTGAAGGCATAAGCTTATGTTTCATTCTCAATATGGTCTCTTTAGAATCTTTTGTTAATAAATCATACCTTGTAAAAGAACGTGTTTTTAGGGAATAGAGATAGTACTGCATTGCCATAGTTGATAGTTACACCATAGTTGACCTTGGTTCAATAGTTGGAACCACATATAGGCCTGTGAGCCTGCCAGGAGACCCCTGAGCAGAGAGGCAGAAGCCCTGAGAACCACCAAGTACAGCCTCTAGCTTCCCACTCCACAAAGAAAAAAACAACATAAAAAATGTCTTTAGTAGGGGCCAGAGTGGCACAGGGTGTAAGGCATCTACCTTGCACACACTAGCCTAGGACGAACTGTGGTTCGATCCCCTGGCATCCCATATGGTCCCCCAACCCAGGAGTAAGCCCTGAGTGTCACTGAGCGTGGCCCAAAAACCAAAAAAAAAAAAAAAGTCTTTAGTAATGCCATGTGCTTCCAATAACAACAACATCAACAAAATCAAAAGATGTTAAAAGAAAGCAACAGACAAAATAAATAATTCTAAGTGAGTTTCTCATAGTATTTTTTTTGTTTGTTTGTTTTTGGGTCACACCCGGCAGTGCTCAGGGGTTACTCCTGGCTGTCTGCTCAGAAATAGCTCCTGGCAGGCACGGAGGACCATATGGGACACCGGGATTTGAACCAACCACCTTTGGTCCTGGATGAGCTGCTTGCAAGGCAAACAGCTCTGTGCTATCTCTCTGGGCCCAGTATTTTTGGTGAAATTTTATCAATTCAGAAAATCTAAAGCCATGTTTCTGTGTCCTGAGAGATAGTAAGTCCTGAGCACAAATACAAATGGCCCAACTCGCAAAATAAAAAAGGGCTGTACCTGCGTACCTGTCATAGTACCGCAGGTACAGTGTTTGCTTTGCACATGGCTGACCTGGGTTTGATCCCCGGCATCCCAAAAGGTCCCCTGAGCATCGCTAGAAGTAATTCCTGAGTACAGAGACAGGAATATCCTCCTAGCACCAACCAAAAAAAGAAAAAAGGGTCAAAAGGGTTCAGGACATGGCTCAGTAGTAAAGCCTACGATTTGATTCTGGCACTGTCCTCCTGCACTAAGTTTCTTAAATCTGTATGTCAGCACCAAAGCACATAGTACTTACCCTATATTCAAAATCCGCAAACTCCCTGCCACCACGACCTCCTCTGAATCCCCCACGAAATCCCCGAGGGGTGGTGAAAGTACCACCTCTGCCGCTGCCACGTCCTCGACCGCCACGGAAGCCAAGACCTCCTCTGCCTCTGTAACCCCCTCGGCCACGGTTTGGACGAAGCGGGATTCCGAATGTTTCAGCATTCAATCTTCTTTCTTCAGCCCAGGTTGGTCTTCTTTCTCTATTTTAAGGACAAATAATATTTAGTAGATTGGGTTTTAAAGAATTAATCCAGGAAACTAGAGTTAATTCTCAACTTAAAGCTATGTTCAAATAAGTATCGTTTTTCATTGGTCACAAACTGTTCATGACAACATATTACAGAAATATTGTCAGGCCTGGGGAGGTATCTCAGAGAGTTGTTATGCAGGTTTTGCATGCTAGAACCCATCTGGGTTCAGTACTGGCATCGCATGTCCAGGAGCACTGGGCTGGGGATGAAGCTCCACTCAGTTCCAGTGGAAGAGAAGGCAAGAGGACATGGGGAGTGTGCCTCTAAGTAAGTTCTTATACTATACTTTCAACAAAATGTCTGGATCTGATGCCTGAAGCTAGTGCCCAAACTACTTGCTATCATTCATGCTTATTTACATTTTGAGCCTCCCAAGCAGCGCTAAGGCCTGAACTTGGGGCCTCTGCATGTGAAGCATACACCTGTTCTGGCCCTTTGAGAGATCTTCCTGGCTCCTCATTCATGTCTATTGCTGGAGGGTAGGGTTCAATCCCATAGCAGGATGTGCCTTCCAACCTGCCTGTGCCCCCAAGCTAAAATAGTGCAGTAGTAGTAAACAATTGCCACAAGGTGGCACCAAACTATAGTCAGACAAGAGACAATTTTAATTGGTCAGCAGAAACTAAGAACTTTATTTATTTATTTATTTTTTTGGTTTTTGGGCCACACCCGGTAACGCTCAGGGGTTACTCCTGGCTATGTGCTCAGAAGTTGCTCCTGGCTTGGGGGACCATATGGGACGCCGGGGGATCGAACCGCGGTTCGTCCAAGGCTAGCGCAGGCAAGGCAGGCACCTTACCTTTAGCGCCACCGCCCGGCCCCAGAAACTAAGAACTTTAAACCAGTGCTTCTTAGGGCGCGTTTGACCTCTGCAAACACTGTCATAACAAGCTAAGCCCCCTGTTTATGTCTCTGTATGTCTATTTACAGTCGCGAGGGGGGGGGGCTTGAAAAATGTTTTCTTCTTCCTAGGGGGGCATGACATAAAATAATTGAGAAGCACTGATTTAAACTAACTTGACAATCTTGACAATTTTCTAGACCCATGACTACTACAATACAGGAATTCCAGAAAATTTTAAAGTAACCTCCACACATCTGATTCAGGTTTCATCTGAATTTGACTGTTTAGATGTAAATGGTCTTAAATATTAGGTCTTTAAATATTAAAATTGAAGTATTAGTGCTTTCAAACATTTTTATTCAAAAAAGCCCTTTTGAGCCATACCCAGCAACCTGAATGAACAAAGTGACACCAGTAATTGAGCCTGGACTTTATTCTGCATGCAAAGAATATGTTTTCTTTAAAATTTTTTTTGGATTTTTGGGTCATACTTGGCAATGTTCAGGGGTTACTCCTGGATCTTCAATCAGAAATCACTCCTGGCAGGCTCATGGGACATAGGGAATCAACCCAAGGTCCATCCAGGGTTGTCCTCGTTTAAGGCAAAGGCTGTGTGTGCTATTGCTCTCACTCCCAAAGAATATATGTTTTGTACCTTTGTGTCATCTCTGCAGTCCATTCCCCCAAATTTTTGTTTGTTTGGTTTTTGGGCCACACCCTGCTTGTACTTAGGACTTGCTCATTTCTGACTCTGTGTTCAAAGATCACTTCTGGCAGTGATGGGGGACCATATATGTCAATGTGGGGGACTGAACTGTGGTTGGTCGTGTGCATAGCACCTCAACCCAGCATTATTTTTCTGACCCACAAACCATTTTTCTGTTTTGGCCACACCCGGCAGTTCTCAGGGGTTACTTCTGGCTCTGTGCTCAGAAATCGCTCCTGGCAGGCTTGGGGGACCATATGGAATGCTGGGAATTGAACCCAGGTCTGTCCTGGGTTGGCTGCGTGCAAGGCAAACACTGTGCTATCGCTCTGGCCCAAACCAGTTTTTTAATTGTTTCCTTTATCAATTTCTCTTTCCACATTTGATATGTGCAAAAGAATATGACTCCTAAGAATATGACTGTGAACCTACTATCTAGCCCAGAAACCAGAGCAGTGACAAACCAGAACTCTATCCCAGTTACTGAGAACATTTCTGCTTCTGTTCACAGACAAAAAGTAATTTCTTGAGTCTGTGTGATTAACTTGGTTTTGTTCACATTTTCCCCTTGTATTTGTATTCCCCCTTGAATTTGGTCACATGCCTTGCATGTGAATCTTGCATAGGAACCTTCAATCTGATCTCCAGTGTCTCATGGTCCCTTGAGCACCTAATAGTCAAGAGCATAGATAGACCTGGGAGGAGCCCAAGCACTACTGGGTAATGCTTCACAATGAATTAGGTTCTTTTTTTTTTTGGTTTTTGGGTCACACCTGGCAGAGCTCAGGGGACCATATGGGATGCTGGGATTCGAACCACAGACCTTCTGCACAAAAGGCAAATGCCTTACCTCCATGCTATCTCTCCGGCCCCATGAATTAGGTTCTTTTCTAAAACAAAAACAAAAAAACTCCACACTTTTACTTAGAATCAAGCTCTTCAATTAGAATATACTTTAGGAGATTTTTCTTGGATCTTTATATCTCTACAGTTTTTTATTTTTTCCAAGAATCTTAACCCCATACTATCTCTCTAGCCCAGAAATGTTTATTTTAGTCATTACTTTTCAAATGTGATAGAATCCTTTAAAAGCACACAGCTATTTAAGGGCTGGATAAGGCATTTACAGTAGATAAGGCATTTTGCTTTGCATGCAGCCAACCCTAGTTCAATCCCTGATATCCCATATGATCCCCTAAGCCCACCATGAGTGACCATAAATGCAGAGCCAAGACCAAACACTGAGCATCATCAGGTATGGCCCAATCAAACAAAAACACACACAGCCATTCCTTTACAAGAAGTATTATTTAAAATTTTAATAAAAATATTTTTCTTGGGGCCGGGTGGTGGCGCAAGAGGTAAGGTGCCTGCCTTGCCTGCGCTAGCCTTGGACGGACCACAGTTCGATCCCCCGGCGTCCCATATGGTCCCCCAAACCAGGAGCAACTTCTGAGCACATAGCCAGGAGTAACCCCTGAGCGTTACCGGGTGTGGCCCAAAAACCAAAAAAAAAAAAAAAATAAATAAAAAAATTTTTCTTTCTGAAGCCGGAGAGACAACACAGTGGTAGGGTAGAGCATTTGCCTTGCAAGCAACCAACCCAGGACAGACTCAGGTTCAATTCCCATATGGTCCCGAGCCTGCAAGGAGTGATTTCTGAGTCCAGAGTCAGGAGTAACCCCTAAGCGCCGCCAGGTGTGGCCCAAAAAACAGAAAAAAGATTATTTTTTTCTTTCAGCAAAATAAAATATTAGAAATTACAGCCAAATTGTTTGTATTCATTAAACCTCATGAGCTAATGCGGTAACTTCTACTTCAATAGAGTTAGCACATTAAACGACTGTACCTGTTATCATCACAAGAAATATTATCGAAGAAGGATTTAGTTTTGTCGTAATAGCAATTGGGTCCAAGTGGATCTTCTTCGTCAGCATTGCCTTCACTATTTTGGGTATCAACTCCTGAATCTCCTTTATCTTCACCATTTACAGGCTTCTCTTGTTTCTCAAGTTTATCTTCTAATAAAAAAAAACAAGCACATACCATACAAGTCAATGCTTGTATTAAACACCTGCAATTCACAAGTCAAGGTTATTTTCTAAGTAGGAAAATGAAAACCCACCTTTCAATTTCAGTTTATTATGAAACTCTCTGTCGATTTCTTCCTTGTTAAACTGTGCATTAGCACTTTCAAAGTCAAAGTCTTTCTCAAATTTCATTGGACCATCTCGTCGAATACCAAACCTTCCCCTGCCTCCTCGATGAGCCCCACGCCCTCTCCTTGGAGCTGAAGGTGCACCTGGTGCTATGTCAAAAACAGGAAAAACTAGTTCAGGACATGTTATTGTTTTTCTTTTAGCCAACAAGAATTTCCATCTAGTACTCTATTCATCTACTCACTTTTTCAGCACCAGGTATTGAACTCAGAGTCCTAACAATGCAAATCATGTACTGTGTATGTGTGTGTGTGTATAAAAAATATATTTAATTTTTTTGCGGGGTCACACTCACTGCTGTGTTTGGGAGTTGCTCCCAGTTATGCTGGTGGACCCATAAATACAGTGACAGGGATTGAACCTGACACTTTTTCAATCAAATCATGTAGCCACTCATCCTTCCACCCCCGCTGCCCATGGTCTTGCCATCACACTTTACATTAATTAATTAATTAATTAATTTATGTATTTGGGCCACACCCAGTGACGCTTAGGGGTTACTCCTAGCTATGTGCTCAGATATTGCTCCTGGTTTGGGGACCATATGGGATGCTGGTGGATCAAACTGAGGTTCGTCCTATATCGGCCGTGTGCAAGGCAAATGCCCTACCGCTGAGCCATCGCTCCGGCCCCTTACTTTTATTTATATGTATATTTTTTGGAGGGCACACTCAGTGGTGCTCAGTGGTTATTCCTCCTCTATACTCATGAATTACTCCTGGAGATGCTTGAAGCACCATACGAGATGGTGGGGATCAAACCAGGTCAGCAGAAGCAAGGCATGTGTCTTACCCACTGTACTATTGCTTCAGCCCAGCATTTTTAGTTCTCTAGCCCTTCTTATAGATTTTATTTCTAATATAAAAAAAGAAAGAAAACAAAAGTTTCAGGGCACTTTGGTGCATGTAAAAGGCTTGGATTTCAGTCCTGGTACTGCATGGGCCCCCAAGTACTGCTAGAAGTGATGCTGGCACACAGTGAGCTAAGAAGTCGCTGAGTACTGCCAGGTGTGGCCCAAAAACTGAAACTAAACTTCAGGCAAAACACAATTTTACTAACATCTACAACACAGCTTAGGAAGACACACAAGAAAGTTACTGATTGGGAAGGAATACACATACATTTTTGGGCCAAAATATACTGAGTTCTGATATTTCAGGAAACCTTTTATGGGAAGGATTCCAGAAGCCAAGAGAGTAAAACAAAAACCCAATGAATACAAATTATAATGGGAGAGGCATCATTTCCACTTATCTGTTACCTGGTAATAAAAAAGAAAATCACTAGGTATCTTCCTATTTCTCCTCACCTTTACAGTTTGTCAATCTAGTTTTATCTACCTCCAATAGGCAGGATTTTCTGTATCTATCTCTAATAGATGTAATTAACAAGAAATAAAACCCAACAGGATTTATGTGGTATGACAAAACAAAAACACTACAACAGCAAAATCACAGGGAAAATGTATGAATAAAACACCCAGGCCTGGAGAGATAGCACAGCAGCGTTTGCCTTGCAAGCAGCCGATCCAGGACCTAAGGTGGTTGGTTCGAATCCTGGTGTCCCATATGGTCCCCCGTGCCTGCCAAGAGCTGTTTCTGAGCAGACAGCCAGGAGTAACCCCTGAGCACCGCCGGGTGTGACCCAAAAACCAACCCCCCCCACAAACAAAAAGAACACCCAAAAGAGGAATAAAAAAAAATAAGAATACAAATTGGCATTTAATGTGAGTTAACAAAAAGAATATAAAACATGATTTTAATTATCATGACTATGTGAAAAATAATATGTAATTACAAGACTAAGAAGTGACTGTAGTCATCGCTTCTCAGCCTTTTGGCTAAGATCAAGTGTAGAAGTGACTATAGTTATTGACAGTTTTGCATTCAATTTTTATTAAGGCCTGGCAAATTGCCCACATCGAGAAAATAATCCACAAAAATCTATAGTAGCACATCTAAATATTTAATTTTAGTATTAAAAATATCTTTTGGGGGGGCTGGGTCATAGCATATACCTGTCCTGAGAGAGGTCCTAAGTTCAACTTCCATCATTGTAGGCCGCCCTTTCCCTGGTCTTAAACCTGGTGGTCCCAGTGTACCACCAGGTGTGGCCCCTATATGGAAAAAAAATAGTATGAGAAATTGTAAGGAAAACAAATGCAAAATAATATCCTTATACAGAACTGCTGGGAGATAAATTTTGAAGTATAGTAATAAAACATGTACTAACATTTTAACCCATTCCCCTTTTTGGTTTTGGGTTCACATTGGCTGGTGCTCAGGGCTTACTACTGGCTCTGTGCTCAAGAAGTACTTCTGGAGGTGCATGGGGATCCATGCATGTGGGGTGCCAGAGATCGAATCTGAGTGGTTGTGTGCAAGGCAAACAGGACCCACTATGCTATCGCTAAAGTACCATTATCTTTTATTAAAAATGATGGTAAGTATTTCTTTCACATGCGACAGCGCTCAGGGGTTACTCCTGGCTCTATGCTCAGAAGTCACTCCTGGCAGGCTCAGGGCACCATATGGGATGCCGGGATTCGAACCACGATCCTTGTGCATGAAAGACAATCGCCTTACCTCCATGCTATCTCTCTGGCCCAGGAACTCTCTTTTTAAACAAACTAAAAAAAGTAAACCAGGGCTGGAGTGATAGGGTAGCTCCTGAGCACCATCGGATATGACAGAAACAAAAACAAAAAAAGTTAAATAGGAAGTCAAAATAAAATTTCTAAGCTATTATACATACAAAACCACAAAGGAGATTAGGGAATATACCTTCAGTATCTGCATTCCCCAAAGTGTTAATATGTACAAAGAAAAAAAAAAACAAACTCAAGGTCTAAAATTAAGGGAAAGAATACTTTCCAATCATTATTTTTTGATTTTAAATCTGGAAGACTTCTAAATTGTAACACAGTTTATTTGAATATATCAATTAAACACATTTGGGAAACATTTTATAGGTTTTAAAACAGAAAATATACACTATTAAGTTATAATCAAGGTTCTCCTTAAGCAATTTTCTTTTCTGTTTTTGGGCCACACCGGCAGCACTCAGGGGTTACTCTTGGCTCTGCTCAGAAATTACTCCTGACAGGCTCGGGGGACTATAGAGGATGCTGGGGTTCAAGCCCGGGTCAGCCACCTACAAGGCAAACACCCTATCTGCTGTTATTGCTCCAGGCCCTTCTTTAAACAATTTACTTGTTCTGATCAACAGAAGACAGCTCAAAGGTCTGAACTATGTTTTGCATTCCAGAGCTGTGGATCTGATCTGGGGTACCACATGGGTGTTTGGGCTCTGCACTGGGAGTGACCCCCCCCCAACAAAACCTCTATTAAAAATTAGAGGAAAATAAGGGAAACATATCACATAGTAGTCTGATGTACCATCATTCAGCTTCCCTTCTAATACAACACCTTATTTAGCAAGTGTATTTTGGGCCAGAGCGATAGCATAGGGGTAGGGCATTTGCCTTGCATGCGTCCTACCTGGGATTGACCCCGGTTCAAACCCCAGCATTCCATATGATCCCCTGAGCCTGCCAGGAGTGATTTCTGAGGACACAGCCAGAAGCAAACCTCTTATTGCCACTGGGTATGGCCCCAAAACAAAACAAAACAAAGCAAGTGTATTTTATTATAATCTAGATACAACATTAGTATAATATTCCACTACAGGTCTATTCATATTTAAATAATTTATTTCTGGTATGTTTATTTGTGGGTTTTTGGGGGACATCATGCCACTGAAATAGATCCCGATAACTATCATCATAAATAAGTTAATCTTCTACCACAGTAATATTCCTAGTTTCCACTTTTTTTTGGGCATGTGTGTACATGTACTTAAGCACATGAACTCTACCACTTGAGTTATCTCCCCAGTATCTCCTGCTATTTTTATTTTTAATTTTTATTCTGGGCTACATCTGGTGATGGTAAGGTGTTACTTCTGATTCTGCATTTAGGAATTACCCCTACCAGTTTTGGGGAGTGGGGAAGATACAGGGATGAAAAGGTATGGAACTTGAGTGGGTTGAACATCCTGCGCGCGCGTGTGTGTGTGTGTGTGTGTGTGTGTGTGTGTGTGTGTGTGTATGTGGTGTGGTTGGTGCATGTATGTGTGTGTGTGTGTATGTGCCAAACTTAACTATGTTGTTCAAGACCTTAGTCCTGGGAGGGTTAGAGGACCACACTGGTGCAAGGTATCAAACCTGAGTTGGTTGTATGCAAAACAAGCATTTTACTTCAGTCCTATCTCTTTGAACCACCACTCAATTTTTAAAAATATCAACTATAAATCATATTTATAAAATAGCTCTATTAGAATAAACGATAGCCATTTATTATTATTTTCTTTTTAAAAAAATAAAAATTCTTTTACTTCTTTCATTCCTGGTATCAATTTACAAAGTTTATCTGATAATTTACCTATGATTACCACAATTATACATGATATAATGAAAAGAGAAAGAAAAAGATAAAGCTACAAAAATCCTCGAGAATGTATATCTAATTGACACTACACTGCATTAACCAATAGCTGCACTTTTGCAAATTGTGTCTATGAGTCCTAAACAAGAAGGATTTTCCTTGTTTAAGTTGCAGTAACTTTTCTGACTACGGATAATCTCTCCTGTGGCAGATTTTTAGCTACTCAAATGGATTTTGGACATCTATCTCCAAGTAACCTACAGCTGTCCTGACAACTCCTCGGTCTCTCTCCTGCTAAGAACTGTAGCCCTTTTCTGCTGAGTTTTTAGAACTTCCTGCACAGCCACTACTTCCACCACCAGATCCATAACTATCACCATATGCACTGCCTGAGCTTCTGCCACCAAAACTACCCTTTCATGGGCCCATAATTTGATTGCAATTGTCTACTATAATTACCAAAATCATTACGGTTCCCATCACTAAAATTTCCTCTTTCATTCTAACCATCAGATCTTCCACCACCTTCGTTTCCATATCCTGGTCCTCTACCACATCCTCTTCTATTACTATGATCAGATCCTCTGTTATAGTTTTCATCATCATCTCCTAATAACCACCTCTGCTGCCACTTCTACCACCACAGCCTCCTCTTCTACCGAAGTTTGCACCATGGCCAAAATTGCCTCCATGACCGATTGTCAGATCCACAGACTGCATTTCTTTTCACTTCACAATAATGTTAACCAATAGTCGTATTTCTGAACAATTTATCAATTGTATCATGATCAAAAAAAGTTATAAAAGCAAATCCTCGGCCCGGAGAGATAGCACAGCGGTGTTTGCCTTGCAAGCAGCTGATCCAGGACCAAAGGTGGTTGGTTCAAATCCCGGTGTCTTATATGGTACCCCGTGCCTGCCAGGAGCTATTTCTGAGCAGACAGCCAGGAGTAACCCCTGAGCAATGCCGGGTGTGGCCCAAAAACCAAAAACCAAAAAAAAAAAAAAAAAAAAGCAAATCCTCTTTTTTCCAGTTTTCCTGTCTTCTATAACTTCTATGGTTTCAATTTTTGTTGCATTTCTTCAAAGTAATCTCTCAAAGTATATTCTGCATTACCTTTAATACCACCAACAAAAAGTTTCTTTACGATTGGTCAGTACCAGGCTTCCCCCCCCCCCCCCCGGGGCCCTTCTACTACGTGCCTATTGACCTAATGTGGCTGAGCATATATTCATCTCTTCAACTCATAAGTAAGTCACAAAACCAAGGCCTTTGGTAGGTTTTGTTTGAAGGTTGCTCATTCCACAATCTGTAAGTGTGACCCATTTCTCAAAATATTCTCTTAAATGAGCATCTCTAATAATCATTGAGTTTTGAGTTTCAAAACTCAAACCTCCAATAAGCAGTTTTCTCAACTACTCTGGTTCCTTTGGATATAGCCCTTCTCCCCCAGGCAGCAGTGGTGACACTCAGAGCAGGGTGGGGGTGACTGGGCAGCAGTTTCACCTCCATTTTAAAACCAGACTCGCCTCATCCGACTCAAGTTCAATATCAGATATTGCTTTAAGATCCATAAAACTTACCTATTTGTCTCTTATTATCACTTCTGAGTTGCTCACTTTCTGGTCTTGAAACTTTGTGTACTTCAGCTGTAAAAGAAGATATAAAAGTGACCATTGACTCAGAACATAAAAAAACTTTCTGCAGGGTAGAAATAAAAACAACCCAAACAAAATGCAATAAATCTACGCCCCACCACTATCATGACTTCATCAAACCATCACTACTTTATCAAATCTGAAAAGACTGAACATTGACTCTATCAAGTTCAGTTTCGACTTTCTAGGATCATTAACAAAGTAAGTCTTCTAAATGGAAAAAGGTGGATGGAAAATGTTGATAAGTCGATTAAGGAATAGTAAAGAGCTAAAGTGCTACCTCGCCTGTGCTCTTGGTTCTCTATTGCTTTTTGGCTGGTAGATGGTAAAGGCCTGGTTGATACAGGGCTCCTTCTCCCAACAGGTGCTGGAGCAGGTAAGTGGGCCGAGGCGGTCTGTACTGCTTGTTCCATGGTTGGGCTTTTTCTCAAAGGATCTAACTGAGGGCTTGAACGACCTAAAACGTAACCAAAAGATAAGAAACTACACTAACCTTGGGGATTGAAAAATAATCCAAACCCTAAAAATAGCCTAGAATTTTATTTCCACCAATTCAAAACCTAAGCACATATCTGAATTAACCTGCTTACAAGAATAGAGTTTATACCCGAACATCTTCAATGGGCTGTCACTAGTCAGTAATGATTAAATGAAAACAAAACAAAAACAAAAACCAACTAACCAATAAAAATGCAACTATATTTTGGCCTGGATAGGTGTAACCAAGTTTTCAAATATTGGTTCCTGATAAAGATTTCCTAGATCATACTCAAGATCCTATAGGTAGGTCAGGTACAGACTTCCCCAGCAACAACCACAGATTGTAGTGAAATTTTAGCTATTATTTCCAAGGTTTCAACAAAAACCAAAATAAACCCCCTCTTTCTGAAGATATGCTTCATGGGATACCTTTATATTTACAGGAATTACCTCAACTGAATTTCTACAAGAAATAACTACAAAGCTAGGTAATGTTTTTTAGTACCTTAGGGGCTTTGGTAAACATAGCTATTAAAAAGGTCAGCAACAAACAAAACTTTAGGATAATTAATTACACAGCGGACACACTCATTTCTTGCCACTTGAGAGCTTATTGGGCAAGTTTTTGCTGACTATCTAGTTTTCACTTTTTGTTTTTGTTTTTGTTTTGTGGTTTTTGGGCCACACCCGGCAGTGCTCAGGGGTTATTCCTGGCTCCAGGCTCAGAAATCGCTCCTGGCAGGCACAGGGGACCATATGGGGCGCCGGGATTCGAACCGATGACCTCCTGCATGAAAGGTAAACGCCTTACCTCCATGCTATCTCTCCGGCCCTAGTTTTCACTTTTTAAGTATCTCATCTGTGCACAAGTGGTTAATGGCTAAGTGCTGACAATGTGGCAGGACACCAGATGTCTTAGAGAAATGGTCCTCAAACTATGGCCCGCGGGCCACATATTGTATTTGTATCTGTTTTGTTTCTTCATTGCAAAATAAGATATATGCAGTGTGCGTAAGAATTCGTTCATAAGTTTTGTTTTTACTATAGTCAGACCCTCCAATGGTCTGAGGGACAGTGAACTGGCCCCGTTTAAAAAGTTTGAGGACCCCTGCGCAGAACCACTTATTAGTAATAGTTCTACAGCTTAGGGGTGGGGGATCTGGGCCCCAGCAGTGCTTGGGGCTTACTCCTGGCTTTGCTCTCAAGAGTTACTTCTGGTGAGCTTGAAGGACCACACGGGGTGCCAAAGACTGAACCCGAGTCAGCTATGTGCAAGGTAGCTGTACCTGCTGAACTATTAGTCCAGTCCTACCATACCCAATTTAAGGTTTCCAAAAACCATAGTTTTCAACAGCTAGTGAACAGATCAGTGCCAGTGTGAAAGTATAAAAAGATTAAAACTACTCACCAAAACATAAAACAAAAAACCCAAAACAAAACAAACCACTCACCAAAAGGAGGCATCTGTTAATGTGTATCACACTATCTCTAGCCAAAGTTAACTGGGCTATTAATAGAAATACTGGAATCTTCCCACTAATTATAATAAAAAACCGAGGTTGGTTACAGAAGCTTTGGCTTACGGGAAGATGTACTGTAATGACAAATCACTCTGCAAAGTGATAGGTTTATAAAATAAATACATAATTAATGTTTTAATTATTTGAAATTTCTATAATCTTGCTCTGGAGGAAGCAGGGCAAGGCCTCAAACCATTTCATCTTGTTCTCGCAAGCACTGTTGGAATGCACAGGGTCACCCCAGACCCAAGCATGCTGGAAGCTTGCACTTTATTTTTAGGGGGTCACATCCGATGGTTTACAGAATTAATTATGGTGGTGTTCAGGGGAACATAAGTGCTTCTAGGGCTTGGATAGGGCCTGTCATGTCCAAGGCAAATGCCTTAATTGCTGTACTAGCTTTCTGAGTTCAAAGTTTCTTCAAAAGATCTATTGCTAATTTTACAATATGCATGAAAGGATCTTGTAAAACTTCAATTTGTTTGTCTGAAGAAAAGATCCTGTGTCACAAGTATTACAGAACCAGAATATAGCAATCACAGCAAGAACTCATGTTACTGTACTTGACAATCCTTTTTAGCAAAGTCTTTTAGTCAGAATGGCACTGTTTTTATAACTATGATATACAGGAGACATTCGGAACAATCCCAAGAATTATTACAGCACAGTAAGAATATAATTTAGATAGCTGATATTCTTACTAAGTTTAAAGAAAATTTCAGTAGTTTTAGTTTTGTAAAAATTTAGATAGAATTTAGTTGCTGAAACTAATGTTGAAGGGGAGTTTGAGTCATGCTCAGTGGTGCTTGGGAGCTACTTTGGGCAATGCATGGGGACCATGTGGTACCAGGATCCCAGGCCTCTAGTATGCAATCATGCACTCACCCCTCAAGTTATCTCTCCACTCCAGAGAGTGCTTTTCACTTTCTTTGCAATGTTAGGAACTGAATCCTGGGCCTCATTCATTCAAGTGCTCTATTTCTGAGCCAAATTCCCAGCCTTTGGCTGATGAAATTTCTTTCTTTTCTTTTCCTTCCTTCCTTTCCTTCTTTCTTTCCTTCCTCTCTTTCTCTCTCTCCTTCCTTCCTTCTCTCCCTCTCTCCCCTCCCCCTCTCACCCCCCCCTTTCTCATTTTTGGGCCACATCCGGTGGTGCTCAGGGGCGGACCATATGGGACACTGGGATTCGAACCAACCACCTTTGGTCCTGGATCGGCTGCTTGCAAGGGAAACACCGCTGTGCTATCTCTCCGGGCCCTCTTTCTTTCTTTTTTTTTTTAAAGCAGTAATATGGGTTTATTCCAGATTGTGTGCTTGAAGTTGAAAGTTATTTGCTGGTGGTGTTCTGGCCTTCTGCATGCAAAGCATGAGCTCCACACTTTGGTGAAGTTGGTAAAACGTAAATAATGTAAACGCAGAGTCCTTGCCTTCTATATAGATTGTGATGTTCAATGGTGATCACATAGTTTAGTTGTGGGGCTTTCCAGGAATCACTCTTTATTTTAATTTTTTCCACACCAGTTGGTGCTCTGGGGACCATACAAGGTGCCAAGGATTGTGCCCTACCTGCTATATTATCCAAAATACTCTACTATACCAAATATATCTATCTATACACACAAACCCCAAATAAATAAATACCAAAATATATAGTACCAAAAGTAAGTTTATTTTATTTTGGGGCCACTTCAAACTGTGCTTGGGGCCACTCCTGGAGGGGCTTTCAGGATCATACGGGATACTAAGAATTGAACCTGGATTGATGGTATGCAGTTTAATTTTTTCAGTTGGTGTTGGTGTATCAAATTCATCAAGAATAATTCAATTAGGCCCGGAGAGATAGCACAGCAGTGTTTGCCTTGCAAGCAGCTGATCCAGGACCAAAGGTGGTTGGTTCGAATCCCGGTGTCCCATATGGTCCCCGTGCCTGCCAGGAGCTATTTCTGAGCAGACAGCCAGGAGTAACCCCTGAGCACTGCTGGGTGTGGCCCAAAAACCAAAAAAAAAAAAAAAAAAAAAAAAAAAAAAAGGAATAATTCAATTGGGGCCAAAGTGATATAGCACAACAGGTAGGGAATTTGCCTGGTATGTAGTAGACCCAGGTTCAATCCACAGCATCCCATATGGTCCCTTGAGCCTGAGTAACTCCCGAGGGCTGTTGAATATGGCTCAAACCCCCCGCCAAAAAAAAAAAAAAAAAACAACCCAACCCCCCCAAAAAAAAACCCCAAACCTTATTTTATTTTCAGTGTTGTATTCAGACTCATTAAATCTATAAAAACATTAAATACAAATTTCAGTATTGTTTTGCCAAGTGTCATAGTGGCATTTTAAAAATATGTGTAAGAATTGTAAAAATCTAAATTATAAAGTCTATAAAGTAATATAAAAATGTTTAAAGTCATTTAATAATAAACTTACTGCAATGGCAATTAGGAATAAAATATCAAAAGAATCAAATATAAGTTATAGACATGGTCTGCAAGTTACAAAAGCTTGTATACATTCAGAGAAGCAACAACTCACTACAGAAATTGAGAATGGATGTATTTGAAGGAAAAAAGCTAAACTTACCTTGAGATAACTGTGTTTTTATGGATCTTGTGTCCTGTGTGAACGCAGAACCAACTGCACTACTCTGGGATAGAGCACCGCTGTTTGATGTGTCTGTCCCAAAGGATGTCAAGGAACTTCCTGCTTCAAGAAATTATTTTTTTATGAGAGAAAATTAAAATAAACTTCTAAAAAAACTACTATGTAAAGTAACATGTTACTTTAATGCTAAAAGTACTGTTGCTTCTAATACTTGCACAATTACTAAGATGGAAATTAAAAATGTGAAAATAGGGCCCGGAGAGATAGCACAGCGGCGTTTGCCTTGCAAGCAGCCGATCCAGGACCAAAAGGTGGTTGGTTCGAATCCCGGTGTCCCATATGGTCCCCCGTGCCTGCCAGGAGCTATTTCTGAGCAGACAGCCAGGAGTAACCCCTGAGCACTGCCGGGTGTGGCCCAAAAACCAAAAAAAAAAAAAAAAAAAAAAAAAAGTGAAAATAAAAAATTGTTTAAAATTTTGTTATCATTAAATATAAAAGCAAGCCATTCATTACATACTTATCTATCCAATATCCTTTAATGCCAACAATTTGTGTAAAATATGCGATACTGCTGGGCAGTCTGCAAAGGGAATGGCAAGGATTCTTGTCAGATAAGATGCAAAAATAGTACATTCTTGAGCAGGGGATGTGGTTCAGTGGTAGACTGTTAACTTCACATATTTGAGATGCTATTTCTACCCTCAGTTCCAAAACATAACACATTCTCTGTCAATATTAAGGTCAATTCCTTGTTTTGTTTTTAGGCTACTTAGGACTTACTCATGATTCTGTGCTCAGAGGTCACTCCAGGTAGAGCTTGGGGACCATGTATGAACCAAGAATTGAACCCAGGTTAGTTGCATGCAAGGCATGCATGTGAATGCATGTACTTTCTTTCTACCAAGGACAATTATTTTAATAACAAATATCTACACAAATAGCCAATCAGTTGAGAAATGTATGAAGGTTTTAGTCCTGCACTTCACATGCTTCCTCTCAGAATCATAATGTGAGTTGCATTCTGTTCAAGGAATTAGAAATGGTCTATTAGTTTTGAATTACAAAATCCCTAGAAAAGGCCCGATTCTTTGCTCTGCTAAGCTGGTCACCTTAATCTTTCTTGAGATTCTATAGTATTTAGGCACCATTCACTTTCCACATACTATGCTGACTTAATATTTAATCAACACAAGTCTTTTCTAGCAGGAAATTTCAGTATCTATTAGTTTTCAATGCCTAAATAGCTTTCACTGCTCTTAGTCAAAATTCTTGTTACTAAACTCAAGTTTCTAAGACCTCCTTTTCTGTCATCAGTGTCCTTATTTCCACCTGTCTATTCCAATTACGGCAGAACAAGTTGTTTACTTGTTTTGAAATAGTGAAGATTATGATCATGGTGGCAAGGGTGCAATATTCTCATTTCTAGGCTAATAACTCCAGTTCTATCATCCCTTACCTCCCTCTCCCCATGGTCTTTTTGGGTGACTTTTTTTTTTTTTGGTCACACACGGCAACGCTCAGGGGTTACTTCTGGCAGGTTCAGGGGACCATATGGAATGCCGGGATTTGAACCACTGTCCTTCTGCATGCAAGGCAAATACCTTACTTCCATGCTAGATCTCTGGCCCTTAGGGTGACTTCTAAATCAATGCATTTCTAGTCCTGTTACAATGTAAAATGTAGCACAGAATCATTGGGAAGACCATGGTGAGACAATATCATCAGTATGCAGCTCCAGCCTGTTCTGGAGAGCCCTAACAATCTCCTACCATATCCCTTAGAATGTTGGAACTAATGTTCTAAAAACTGTTATGGGAGGGGCCGGAGGAATGACCCCCCCAAAAAAATAAACCAAAAAAATCTATAGGGGGCCAAAGCGGTGGCACAAGCGATAAGGCGTCTGCCTTGCACATGCTAGCCTAGGACGGTTATATCCACTGGCGTCCCATATGGTCCCCCAAGCCAGGAGTGATTTCTGAGTGCATAGCCAGGAGTAACCCCTGAGCATCACTGAGTCTGGCACAAAAAACAAACAAAATTTTTTTTTATAGGAAATTAAAATATTCCATTATCTTTAGTATTTCAGGACAAAGGCCAAGAGACCTATAACCATGCTGCTGTTACCTCACCTGACCTGGTTGCCTGCTCTTACTTTTATCTCTCAGTTCCTGGCCAAACCACCTTAACTACTTCATCCTGATTCTATTGAATTTAGCGGAAAAAATTTTTATTTTATTTTTGCTATGGTGTGAAGCAAGGATCAAAGATAAATTGGGGGGAAGGATTCTCCTTAGCAATACTCAGGGGCCCAGGACCTACTTCTGATGATTTGTAGTCTAGTTCTGTGGGTCTATACAGCTTGGGCCCAGCAAAGCTGAGACTATTAGTAGGGTAGAGGGAATGAGGGGGGGGGGGCGAGAGAGAGACAGAATGAAATTTTTTCTTTTGCCACAACCGGTGGGCTCAGGGGTCACTCCTGGTTCTGTGCTCAAAAATTGCCACTGGCATGCACGGGGGAACCATATGGGATGCTGATTTCGAACCACCATCAGTCCTAGGTCGGCTGCATGCAAGGCAAATGCCCTAACGCTGTGCTATTTCTCCGGCCCTGAGACAGAATGAATTTAGCTGGGGCTTTGCTAATGCACTCCACTGGTCCCAGGGTTTTCCAAATATATACCCAGCTGCTACAGCACTGACAATTCCTTTCTTCAGTGAACTACACTTATATCTTCATTTAAACCCTGTATTTAAATGGTTTCATTCCTATACTCTTTACTCCTAAGCTATCAGTAACTCACTGTCTTGTATTGTAACTTTGTATAGTAAATCTTGAAAATAGTCAAAACCCTCAAATTTTACTATTCTTGGTTTATCTTTTGTTGTTCTACATAAACAATAGAATCAGCATGTCACTTTATATTTAAGTATATTTTAACACTTTGTATAGTAAATCTTGAAAATAGTCAAAACCCTCAAATTTTACTATTCTTGGTTTATCTTTTGTTGTTCTACATAAACAATAGAATCAGCATGTCACTTTATATTTAAGTATATTTTAATACTTAATTTCCACCAGCTGTAACAACCAATTGTTTTCATTTCAATGACCAAATGTACCCTGGGGGGGGGATAAATTTATCCACCTTCTGCTAAGAATTACTACTGTTGAAGTTTAAAAAAATCCTCACTAATTCTACCACATCTGATCTAGATCTGCATCTGTATTTTTTGGGTGGTGCCAAGACTGAACCCAAAAGCTGGCACATACAGGGCAAGAGTTCTACTGCTGAATCAAATCACCAGCTTCTATATAAAGATTATTATTATATTATTATTTTTGGTTTTTGGGCCACACCCGGTGGTGCTCAGGGGTTACTCCTAGCTGTCTGCTCAGAAACAGCTCCTGGCAGGCATGGGGGACCATATGAGACACCGGGATTTGAACCAACCACCTTAGGTCCTGGATCGGCTGCTTGCAAGGCAAACGCTGTTGTGCTATCTCTCCGGGCCCTATAAAGACTATTTTGTGTGTGTCATAGAAGTCATATGTGGTGCCAGGGATCAAACCTGGGTCAGCTGTGTACAAGGCAAACAAGCTAATCTCTGTGGGTTCAATGAGGTCCTAAAGGAACTTGCATTCCTCCTTCCAATCTTTTTTGTTTTGGAGGGCCATATGGGGTAGTTAAGATAGAACCAAGGTGGGCTGCATACATAGTCTTTTTTCCAATCTGTAAATCTTTATTTCCCCCTTGGTCTTATTTAACTAGTACCTCTAGAACAATACTAAATGAAAAAGACAATTTTGCCTTTCTTCTTATTCTTTACCTCAAGAGAAAGCATTTTTTTCACTATTATATATCTTTTTCTTTTTGGTCTTATGGTCACATCTGGTTGTGCTCAGGATTACCCCAGATTCTGTGCTCAGGTATCATTCCTGATAGTACTCAAGGGACCATATACAGTGCTGTGTACTGAATCTGGGCTAGCCACATGTAAGGCAACTCCATCTTTCCAGCCCTATAAGCATTCATTTTCATTGATCAAACTTAAATTCTCTTCTATTCATTACTTGTTCATAGGTATTAAATTTTTTATCAAATGTCTTTTTAGTATCTCCCAAAATTGCAGTTTTCCTTCTCCTATATGCCTTTGTTCATACATTTCAACTGTGTAAAATTATCGTAGCATTCCTGAGGTAAACCTTATTGTTATTACGTACTATCATTTATGATTTTCTGGGTTCCACTGTTAATACTGTAGGAATTTTACATTCATGTACACAGGAGATAGTGAGCTGTACTTTTCTTGTAATGACTTCCTAGATTTTTGGTATGTCAGTCATCTGGCTATGAATACCAGGTTAGTGAGGTTCTTTCTTTATTCTTTTTGTTTTGGAGCTACATCTGGTGTTTTTTTATTTTGGTTTGTTTTTGTTTTTGGGCCACAACTAGTGACACTCAAGGGTTACTCCTGGCTATGCACTCAGAAATCGCTCCTGGCTCGGGGGACCATATGGAACGCCAAGGGATTGAATCGATATCCATCCTAGGTCAGCCGAATGCAAGGCAAACACCCTAACACTACGACACTGCTCTGGCTTGCACCTGGTGGTTTTCAAGGGGCTACTCCTAGTTCAGTGCTGTGGGGATTGGTGACTCCTGGCAGTCCTTAAGAGACCATGTGGTGCCACAGAGGTTGAACTTAGTCTGCCGTCATGCAAATGTGCTCTAGTCTGCTGAAATCTCTCAGGCTCCCTTTCTTCCATTCTTTGAATGTCTGTGTAGGGTTGGCAATAGCCCCACCCCCTTAAATGGTAGGTTATTTTTGTTTGTTTTGTTTTTGGGTCACATCCAGACATGCTCAGGAATCTGAGCTATGCACTCAGGAATTACTCTTGGTGGTATTTGGGGGGACAATATGGGATCAAACCAGGCGTGGTTGCATGCAAGGCAAATGCCTTGTATGCTCTGTACTATCTTTCTGGCTCCACAAGGTATATTATACCATTTAAACTATGTCCCTGGCCCCCAGAGATTTAAAAAGAGAAATAACTATCTTCTTGAATTTTTATTTTATATATCTTTTGTTTTTTGAACCGCACTTGGCATTGTTCAGGACTTATTCCTGGCTTTGGGTGAAGGCAGCACTCATGGCAAGGTTAGAGTGGCAGGGCACAAACCTGGGTCAGCCGTGTACAAAGCAAGCACCCTGGCCACTCTGTTGTGCTATGTCTAAAAGCCACTGACATTCATTCATGTAGCATTGGGGCTCCTTTATAAATGACTCATCTTTTTTTTTTTTTTTTTTGGTTTTTGGGCCACACCCGTTTGATGCTCAGGGGTTACTCCTGGCTATGTGCTCAGAAATCACCCCTGGCTTGGGGGGACCATATGGGACGCCAGGGGATCGAACCGCTGTCCGTTCCTTGTCTAGCGCTTGTAAGGCAGACACCTTACCTCTAGCGCCACCTTCCCGGCCCCTAAATGACTCATCTTAATCACACTTATTACAATGCAGATTTTTGTTGATGTTTTGGGGCCATACCTGGCAGTGCTCAGGAGTTACTCTTGGCTCTGTGCTCAGAAATCACTCTTGGCAGGCTTGGAGGAACTATATGCGATGCCAGGAATGAACCTCAGCTGGCTGTGTGCAAGGCAAAAGCCTACCTACTGTGCTATTTTATTCTGGGTCCCACAATGCAGATTTTTTTTTCTTTTTTGGGTCACACCCGGAAGTGCTCAGGGGTTACTTCTGGCTCTACGCTCAGAAATCATTCCTGGTAGGCTTGGGGAACCATATGGGATGCTGGGATTCAAGCCCCATCCTTCTGCATGCAGGCAAATGCCTTACCGCCATGCTCTCTCCGGCCTCCACAATGCAGATTTTAAGTGTAGTTTCCCCTTCCTTTTTTTTTTTTTTTTTTTTTTTAAAGCTGGGTGGTAAGCTTCCAAGCAGTGCCCAGGAGCCACTCCCATAGATTCCGACCAACTAGGCAATATACCTGAACCCAGCATTGCTGGGGATAACCAAGGCAACCTCATTGACACCTAGAAGTTTTAACTTGCTTGTTTTTGGGCTGTATCTGATAGTGCACAGGGACCATAAGTGGTGCCAGGAACCAAACCCGTGTTAGTTGTTGCAAACCAAGTACCAAGCCCGCTGTACTATCTCTTTGGCCCAGTTTCATCTTATAACATGCAGGGAGACTAAAATTTAATTTCCTCTTATCTTGGCTGAGTTAATCAAGTTACACATTTTTAAAAATCAGTCTATTGGGCCCGGAGAGATAGCACAGCGGTGTTTGCCTTGCAAGCAGCCGATCCAGGACCAAAGGTGATTGGTTCAAATCCCGGTGTCCCATATGGTCCCCCGTGCCTGCCAGGAGCTATTTCTGAGCAGACAGCCAGGAGTAACCCCTGAGCACCGCTGGGTGTGGCCCAAAAACCAAAAAAAAAAACAAAACAAAAAAAAACAAAAAAAAAACAACAAAAAAAACACATTAAAAAAAATCAGTCTATTTAAGATATGAAGTTGGTTGGCAGAGTTGTTCACTATGCACTCAGATTATCTAGATATTTTATTTTTTATTTTTTGGTTTTTGGGTCACACCAGGCAGCACTCAAGGGTTCCTCCTGGCTCAGAAATTGTTCCTGGCAGGCTTGGGGGATCATATGGGACGCCAGGATTTGAACCACCGTCCTTCTGCATGCAAGGCAAACGCCCTATCTCCATGCTATCTCTCCAGCCCCCTTTAAGTATTTTTTTAAAAAAAAAATCTCAAACAAGCAAGTCCTGGCTTTGATATTCAGTTTGGTTTGCATATATTGGGGCACTGAGGATCAAACCTAGTATTTTGCAAGGCAAGAGCTTTCAACTAATCTGTATCCCTAGTTTGAAGTTCTTTTTTCAGGGTGGGAACACACTTAGGGGCTAGCTGCTTAGTAGTCTTCTTGGTTGTGCTTGAAGGAAAGGACTACACAAAGCCAGGGATAAAATCAGACCTTCTGCATGTAGAGCATGCATAAGAGCCCTTTGTGCTATTTCTTGATCCAGATTTTTGCTTTGGAAAACTTTCTTCTATTACTTTGAACTTTCTTCTACTTTCTTTCTAGGTTACTAAGCTAGCTGGTTGGGGCACTGATGAGAAGATATTCTTGTTTGGCATATATACATGCCTATGTATGTATTTTCACTCCCTTCTTCCCTTTACTCATGAGCTGCTGGAACAGTTGGCCGTGGTGTTCATTGAGTTTGCTTGACTTTAGCTGAAGCATACATAGTTTTTGCAGAATGCTCACTGGTGATTGCTGCAGTGCTATCATACTCCCACAAGGGCTGAACTTCATGACAGTACCTGCTTTTTATTTATTTTTGGTCCCTGGCAGCACTCAGGAATTGGTTACTCTTGGCTCTACGCTCAGAAATCACTCCTGGCAGGCTCGGGGCATCATATGGTATGACAGGATTCAAACCACTGTCCTTCTGCATGCATGTGAGGCAAACACCCTACCTCCATGCTATCTCTCTGGCCCCAGTACCTTCTTTTTAAAAGAAGTTATGGTGTTTGTAGAAAGGGTGAGAGATGTCACACCCATTTCTACTGGTGCTTACACATATTTGGTTGCAGCTGTGGCAGGAGATCATCATTGGCACCAAGGAACAGAGAAAGGAAAGCTGTTAAGATTGTGCTTGGTGCTTGTGATAGCTTAGGGATCAAACATGTGACCATATTTGTGTGGCAGGCATTCTAAGCTACTGAGTTATTTTTATTGCTTTAGGCCCTTCAATTATATTATTTAAAACTATAACATTTTCTTTTCTTTCTTTTTCTTTGGTTTTTGGGCTATACCTGGCGGCGCCCAGGGGCTACTCCTGGTTTTCTGCTCAGAAATCGGGGACAGAGACTATATGGGATGCTGGATTTGAACCACTGTTGGTCCTGGGTTGGCTACTTGCAAGGCAAATGCCCTACCACTGTGCTATCTCTCTACCCCCTAAAACTATGACATTTTCAAAGCTATGCATAAGCTCCACTTAGATTTTTATTTACTCTGTGTTTAAAAATACAGGTCACACCTAATAGCGTTGGGGATCTAGCACCTGGTAATACTATGCTTCATGGTTCAGTGCTGGGATAGTGATCAGCAGGGCTACAGATAGCAACGCTCAAGGAGACCTGTTTTCAAGGAATTGTATGCAAGGTATTTGCTTTACCATTTTAACTACATCCCTGGCTTGGATATGTCATGTCCCGCCCTTTTCTTTTGGGTCACCCTGGCAGTGTTCAGGGGTTACTACTAGCTTTGAACTCAGAAATTACTCCTTAGTAATTAGTGGGCTTGGGGGTGGGTTTTGGGGGTGCATATTGGATGCTGGGGATGGAACCCGGGTCGTCTGGGTACAAGGGAAGCATCTAACCTGCTGTGCTAGCACTCTGGCCCCTGTATATGTCAAATTTTACAACACTAGTTAATTTTTTTTGGTGTTTTTGGGCCGAACTATTTTTTTTTGTGTGTGTCAACTATCAAAAACTCAGGGCCTCACCCACGCAAAGTATACATTATGCACAATACTGCTGATTTTACTTCTTTGGTCTTAATCTTTCAAATTTAATAGAATTAAAAAAATAGAAAAAACAAATTTAAAAAAAAAAAGAAAAAACAAATTTAATAGAATTTGTTTTAAGGGACAAATTTATTTTATCTATTCTACTGAGTGATTTGTGTGCGCTTAAAAACAAGAATAAAAACCTCTGGGGTCAGAGAGGTCATACAGCAGGTAAGGTGCTAAGTTTGATTCCCATAAGGTCCTCTAAGCACCACAAGGAGCAATTCCTGAGCATTGAGCCAGGAGTAATCCCTAAGCACTGCCAGGTGTGGTCAAAACACAAAAGCAAAACAAAAAGTCCCCAAACAACTCCAAACCAAACTCAAATACATAGTATTGTTATAACCACTTATGAGGTCTCTTCTGAACAATCTGTCTACCTCTTGCAATATTCCTGATCTTTATATCTTCTTTGATATAATTTTGTTTTTTGGCTTTTGGGATCATACCCGGTGGTGCTCAGGGGATCATGTAGGATGTCAGGAATTGAATTGGGATGTCAGGAATTGAATTGGGTCTGTCCAGTATTGGTCGCGTGCAAGGCAAATGATCTACTGCTGTGCTATCACTCCAGCCCCATCTTTGTTATAACTTATTTATTTTTTTCTGATATAACTTATTTAAAGGTTTTACTTATTATTACTTTTATGGTCTACCTGCTTTAAATTACTTTTCTTTTAGCGCATTCTTATAAACTCAAGTTTTATGTAAGTTTAACTATCTGTGTGTTATAATAAATGCTTAATTCACCTATATTTTTACCAAAATCTTCAATATCTTTAGTCATCCCTAATACTTGAGATAGTCCCCTAAATTTATGTCAAGTTTACATCATACTCTTTTTAATTTAAATTTTTGGTCTCAGGGGTTAATTACTCCTGGCTCTGAGCTCAAAGGTCATTCCTGGCAATACTTTGGGACCATACAGGCAACTAGGGGTTGATTGAACCCAAATCAGCTGCATGCAAGCCAGATGTCCTATCTGCTGTGCTATCGCTCTGGTCTCGACACCTGTTCTGGCCCTAAAAGGCCACATTTTTAAATGATGCCACAGGAAGGGCTTTAATTGTAAATCTAGAGTAATCAACACAAGCTGAGTAGAATATACAAAATTCTTAGTAGTGAGAAAAAATGGTTTTTGACAAATTTGTAAATTTAAGGAACTTATTCTTTCCCAATCCTTTATTTCTTGTTTTGAAGCTATACCTGGAAGTGCTTCAGGTATTTTTTTTGGAGGCATTGGAGAGACCATATGCAGTGTTGGGGATTGAACCTAGGCTTCCTTGCATACGATACATGAACTCCAACTATTGAGTTATCTCTCCAGCACTCTTTCAATTTTATACATAGGCAGAACATTTACATTTTTGAGAGGCCCAAACGCACAAAAACGTATTTTCAAAGAATTAATTTTTTTGCCACACCCATTTGATGCTCAGGGGTTACTCCTGGCTAAGCGCTCAGAAATTGCCCTTGGCTTGGTGGGGGGGGGGCATATGGGAGGCTGGGGGTTCGAATCGAGGTCCTTCCTTGGCTAGCACTTGCAAGGCAGTCACCTTACTTCTAGCACCACCTCACCGGCCCCAAAGAAATTAATTTTAATTAAACTTGTTAACTAATGAGTTTTAAGATATACATGAAATATATATGATTTAGTGAAACAACATAAATTGGTAAATGATTATTTTATTCTATTTTCCTGGTTTTTGGGTCACCATGATTTTGTGCTAAGGAATCCCTCTTGGGGACATGGGGATCATATAGAGTGCTGAGGATCTATCACAGGTCAGCTACTTGCAAGGCAAGTGCATTCATTACCCGCTTTACCATCTGAGGCCCCCAAATGATTAATTTAATATAATCAAAAAAGATCAAGGGCTAAAACTTGAGATATAAAAAGTAATCACTGTCTTTTGAAAATTTCAATACACATGAACTAAAGGGTTAAAATTCAGAGCTATAAAACTAACACTGGTATGATCTGACTACACATAACCTTAGCGAAGAAATAATGATAGCTTTGTCCTTTTGAAAGGACTGTTCTTAGCTTAGTTCATTTACACATTCACTTTAGTGCTATGTTCTAAAAACTCTCTTTTTTTTATTTTTGGACCACACCCGGTGATGCTTAGGGGTTACTCCTGGCTATGCACTCAAAAAACACTCCTGACTTGGGGGACCATATGGATGCTGAGGGATCAAACCACGGTCTGTCCTAGGCTAGTGCGTGCAAGGCAGACACCTTACCGCTTGCACCACTGCTTCAGTCCCCTCTAAGAACTTTTATATATTAAACACCAAGATCTCAAATGTGCTAAATGTATTTATCAAAGGTGTATTAAATACTGAGTAAGACATATTTCATATAATATAAATACTACTCGCAACAGTATTTGTTTTTGTTTATTTTTGGCCACATCCATTTGATGTAAGAGGGGTTACTCCTGGCTATGTGCTCAGAAATCGCTCCTGGCTTAAGGGACCATATGGGACACCGGGGGAACGAACTGAGGTCCATCCTAGGCTAGGGCTTGCAAGGCAGACACCTTACCTCTAGCACCAACTCTCTGGCCCTGATAGTATTTCTTTTTTTAACTTTTTATTGATTGCTTCATTGAATGAGTGGTTTCTGGGCCACACCCAGCAGAGCTCTCAGGGGTCCTCCTGGCTCTGCACTCAGAAATCATCCCAGCAGACTGGGGGATCAAATGGGATACCGGGAATTGAATCGGGTAATGCCCAGGTCGGCTGCATGCAAGGCAAACACCCTAAAACACTGTGCTATCTCCTCAGCCCCGCATTAATATTTCTTAGTAATAATTAATAGTATCTTCAATCACCTTTGAAAAGGTACTGTTGAAAAACATAAATGCTTTCTTTAAGTGATACATTTTATACACAAATTTAAAATAACATTCAATGATTTATTTAGGTTGTTTTATTCTCAAGTGACTATTTTAAGAAATAATCTTTACCAAACCAACAGTGATTCAGAATATTAAATAAGGCCCTTAAAGGAGTAAGTTACAAAAGTAAAACCAATCATTATGTCTGAATATTTGACGTAAGTTTTATATATCTTTTTCCCCCCACCCCACCCGCACCAGTTTTATATATCTTAATGCTCAAAACTAGGAAATTACTGTAAATGGGAAGAAATGAAAAAAGAGCAACATACCAACACCAACAGCACCAAACTGCTGCCCAACTAATGAACTGGGACTAAACTGACTGTATGTTGGCATCCTGCCAAAAGGTCCGTAGGATCCCACTGACTGGAATGAAGAAGTAGATGAGCCTAGTGAAGACTAAAGAAAGGTCATAGGTTATTTTCCCAGACTATGAACAACATAAACATAATAAAAAAATTTGGTTATCTAAATTTCCAGTTAACTATAGCACACAATGACTAGACACAAAAAGCAATTTTAACACCTCGTTCAGTGTGAAATAGTTAAGTAACTTTCTGAGTTTAAAATATTTGTATGTATGTGCCAATTATATTCAATGTAATTAATGCTATTTTTCTTTTCTTTTCTTTTTTTTTGAATCACACCCATCAACGCTCAGGGCTCTATGCTCAGAGATGGCTCCTGGCAGGCTCTGGGAACCATATGGGATGCTGGGATTTGAACCAGGCATGCAAGGCAAATGCCCTACTGCTTGCGCCACTGCTCTGGCCCCATGTTACATAAGATTTAGGAAGATTTCCTGGGTAATTCTTTTTGTTTTGTTTTTGGGTCACACTCAGTGATGCTGGCTATGCGTTCAGAAATCACTCCTGGCTTGGGGGACCATATGGGATGCTGGTGATGGAACCAAGGTCTGTCCTGGGTCAGGCAAGACAAATGCTCTACTGCTGTGCTATTGTTTCGGCCCCTGGGTAACTCTTGGGTAAATTATTTGGTTAAGTAACTCTGCTTAAAAAAGTTTATAGGTAGATGGGGCTGGAGCAGTGGTACAAGCGGTAAAGTGTTTGCCTTCCATGTGCTAACCTAGGACGGACCGTGGTTCAATCCCCCTGCGTCCCATATGGTCCCCTTTGCCAGAAGTGATTTCTTTTCTTTCTTTTTTTTGGTCACACCTGGCTGCGTTCAGGGTTTACTCCTGGCTCTATGCTCAGAAATCGCTCCTGGCAGGCTCAGGGGATCATATAGGATGCCAGGATTCAAACCACTGTCCTTCTGCATGAAAGGCAAACGCCTTACCTCCATGCCTCAATGCTATCTCTCCGGCCCTGCCAGAAGTGATTTCTGAGCGCATAGCCAGGAGTAACTCCTGAGCCTCACCGAGTATGGCCCAAAAAGGGGGGAAAAAATCTGACTCATATAATGGTATTAAGCTCAGAGTATTGTGAGGATTGACTTATTACATGCGTACACAGCTTTGGTTGAATAGTGCTTCTTATGCCATTAATTCTGAATTAATTCTAGGGGAAGGGATGGACACCAGACCTGGCAGTGCTTAGGGTTTATTCCTGGCTCAGCACTCAGAGATAATTTCTGGCAGTGCTCAGTGAACCATATAAGGTTCTAAGGATCAAACCTGGGTTGGCTGTATGCAAAGCAAGTGCTTTATCTCATGTACTCTCTCTGGCCCCTGAAAATACATTTTTTTTTTGGGGTACACCCGGTGGTGCTCAGGTGGCGCTCCTAGCTTTGTGCTCAGAAGTCGTTCCTGGCAGGTACAGGGGACCATATGGGATGCCAGGAATCGAAGCTGGGTCCATCCCAGGTTGTCTGCATGCAAGGCAAACGCCCTACCGCTGTGATATCTCCCACGCCTTCTGAAAATACATACATACATACATATGTATAAGTATATGTATATATGCTTATATATGTTTTTATGCCACACTCAGTCAGGGGCTACTCCTGACTCTGGTCAGAAATTACTCCTGGCAGGCTCAGGGAACCATATGGGATGCCAGGGATTGAACCCAGGCTGGCAGTGTGCAAGGCACACCTACCTGCAGTGCTATTGCTATAGCCCTGAAAATATTTTAAACAAAAACAAAATTCTGGGACCAGAGCAATAGCACAGCAGGTAGGGCATTTGCCTTGAAGTGGCCAATCTGGGTTCCATCCCCAACATCTCATATGGTTCCCTGAGTCTGCCAGGAGTGGCTTCTGAGGCAGAACCAAGAATAACACAAAACAAAAACAAATTCCTCAGCTACTTCTGACCTTAATCCTAACTTCTAATCCAAAAAGCAAGTACGGGTGCGCACACACACACCCCCCCCACACCCACCCATCCCTTTTTGGGGAAAAATATTATCCAGGTGTTTTATGTATCCAAATAACTAAGATATGTTAAGTTCTATCAATACTCCAAGTGAGGAAATAAGAAAAATTCAGAAGGTGAAAAACCAACGCAAGAGCTGGGATGAAACTGATTCAGAGCCTAAGACAAATTTATACTATCTGTTAGTTACCTGAACGATAGCTGGGTCCTGAGGCAAAGAACATTGTGGTTTTGGTGGCTCACAAACAGTGAGGTCTTTAATATCACTTCCACGGAATATAATGTATTCAAAGACTTCATCTCTAGGTGGTATTGGGCGATCTGTTGGTCTGTCTTCTGTACCAAATGATCGAACTGGTGAGAGAACAGAGAACATGTGATATTTGTGCATTCATCACTATGTACTGTTGTTGCTCAAGCTTGATGAGCCACCAGAGCAAGACCTATCAATTAGATCTATCAATGCTTGGGAGATCTTATGGTGCCAGGGTTGGAAACAGATTGATTTGTATGTATGACACAGCCTTACCCCTGGGACTGTCTCTATTGTAGTAGGGTCGTACTTCCTACAAGCCTTCCAAGCTCTGGTTCTATTGCTCCAGACTTTTTTTTTTTTTTTACACTTTATTTAAACACTGTGGTTGAAGTTGTCCACAATGTAGTTGTTTTGGGCACTCAATGTTCCAACACCATGTCCACCACCAGTGTAACATTCTATGTACCACTGTCCCTAGTTTCCCACCCACTCCTTATGTTTTCCCCCATTTCTTAAAAGGCACAAAATTATTTATTTTATTTATTTATTTATTTTTTTGGTTTTTGGGTCACACCCGGCAGCGCTCAGGGGCTACTCCTGGCTCTACGCTCAGAAATCGCCCCCGGCAGGCTCAGGGGACCATATGGGATGCCGGGATTCGAACCATGGTCCTTCTGCATGCAAGGCAAATGCCTTACCTCCATGCTATCTCTTCGGTCCCAAAATTATTTATTTTATAGTGCTTGTTAAAACAAAATGGCTAATGAAATTAAAAATAAAAAAAACTCCCATGAAAGAAAACTGTTAAATCTCAAATACGGTTGTTAAGGTTATTGTTTGAGGGGTGTGTTTTGTTTTTGGGTCACACACAGTGGCGCTCAGGGGTTACTCCTGGCTCTGTGCTCAGAAACCGTTCCTGGCAGGATCAGGAGACCATATGGGACGGTGGGGATCGAACCCGGGTCTGTCCCAGGTCAGCTGCGTGCAAGGCAAATGCCCTACCATTGTGCTATTGCTCCAGCCCCCTTGTATAAGGATTAAATACACTGTTTTCTTACTAGCTGAGACTTCTGTGATACTGCTTTTGTTTGTTAAGCTTAGTTGGCTTCTATGCTTAATCCTTGTCCAATTTTGTGTGCTCCTGTTGAGGCTGTCAGTGCTATTGAATTTGGAGTTTTCAAACAATATAGGAATTTCCAGGGGCCGGGCGGTGGCGCTGGAGGTAAGGTGCCTGCCTTGCCTGCGCTAGCCTAGGACGGACCGCGGTTCGATCCCCCGGCTCCCATATGGTCCCCCAAGAAGCCAGGAGCAACTTCTGAGCTCATAGCCAGGAGTAACCCCTGAGCGTCACAGGGTGTGGCCCAAAAACCAAAAAAAAAAAAAAAAAAAAAAAAAAAAAGGAATTTCCAGGATCTGTAGAACTGGGCCTGTAAATTTCAGCAGCTTAGCTTGGTTTGCATCTCTTCCAAGACTAATGGTGAAGCTGTGTCCTTCAAGTTTATATGGTAGTGGCTGAGAAGACCCTAAATTCTGATCAAAATCCAATATAACTAGAATTTAAACCAGCTTGGTGTTTCTGCAGACATTAGTTGTGGAGCAGTGAAGTTGGGCTGTTTATATGGTCTGCATAGTGGTAGTTATGGTTGAATCTGAGGGGTTTTGGCAGGATAGGGACTCAGTTTGGGCCCCTTTTTAAACCACAAGTTTCCCCGTCCAAAGACCAATATAGCTGTGAATTTTAGTGGCTTAGCTTGCATCTTTATTTTGTAACACTTTTTAAATAATAGTTCCACGCAAATAGTCTATGATGCCACATATTCCAGGTTTCCTTGTAGCTCTACTTGGTTACACTTAAAATGCCCATTGCACAGTTATCCATGACTTTTTTTTTTTTTTTTTTTTTGTTATTGTTTGGTCCTATACCCAACAGTGCTTAGGGTTTACTCTGTAATGAGAGGTCACTCCTGGTGGTGCCTGGGAGATCAATGTCATGTCAGGGATCAAACCAGGATCAGTTACGTACAAGGCACATACTATCTCTCCAGCACCTTATTTCAAAAACTTGGGTTTGGGGACGTATATAGCTATGCACGGGGATTATATGTGGTGCTGAGGATAGAACCTAGATCAGCTAAGTACAAGATAAGTAAGCACTTTACCCACTGTACCATTTATCTGGCCCCAACCTTATTTCAATTTTTTCTCTTTTGGTTTTGGGCCACACCATCAGTGCTAAGGGGACCGACCATATGGGATGTTGGAAATTGAACCTGGGTTGGCTTTAAGGCAAACAAACACTCTCCTGCTATGCTATTACTCCAACCCCTCTTATTTCCATTTTTAATAAACTAAAATGGATGGATGTAGCTCAGTGGCAGTGTTTGCTTTGTGTGTGAGTCTGGTTCTACCAGATGTAGCTGGTACTACTTTTGTGTATCACCCCCAAAGCAGTAAGATTATGAGAGCTAGTATCTTAAACATATTAGAATGTATAGGATTGTTAACTATAAGCAAAATATTATACAGCAGAGCTCTGGAAGTTTACTATGATTCAATACAATTGAGTTATTCATTTCCTTCCCATCATTTTAGTTATTTGTCCTTTGATTACTGTGAAAAATAAAAGGAAAATGGAAATCAAAAATCAGTTTGGAAGAAATGGGCGCTGATGATCAAGTGGTACTAAAATTAAAGGGTCCATTTTATGCCTTCTGCACACCAATATTCATTGCAGTGCTATTTACAATAGCCATAATCTGGAAACAACCTAGACGCCTGACAACAGATGAGTAGCTAAAGAAACTTTGGTACATATACAAACACAATGAAATACTATGTAGCCACCAGGAAAAGTAAAGGTATGAAACTTTCCTCTACACATGGATGGACATGGAAACTATTATGCTGAGTGAAATAAGTCAGATAGACACAGAATAGTCTCACTCATCTGTGGGAGTTAAGAACAATAAGAGTATTGTTAGTAATATCCAGAAATAATAGAAATGAGGGCTTGAAGGACAGCCCACAATATGAAGCTTACCACAAAGAGTGGTGAGTGCAGTTAGAGAAATAACTACATTAAACTATCACAACAATGGTAGTGATGAGAGAAATAAAATGCCTGTCTCAAAGACAGGCAGGGGGGAGGGCAATGGGAGGTACTGGTAGTGGGAAGATTACACCGAGATCAAGGGGGGGGTGTTCTTTTTTTATAACTGAATTCCAACTACAAACATGTTTGCTATCATGGTGCTTAAAGATACTAAAAAAAATAAAATAAATAAAAGATCCATTTTAAAGAATTCTGAGCTCAAAAAAATAAGACATTTTGGAATCAGAAGAGAGGGCACAGTGAGGAAGGCTCATGCCTTGTGTTATCACTGTATATGGCTCTTTGAGCACCACCAGGAGTGATCCTAGGTATGACCCAAACCTTCCCGGCCCAAAATCCATACTTATCTAATACAATTTCTTAGAACTCTATAATTCTGGCCACCTTTCTTCCCAAATAGTCTCGCACCTATAACATAAGAAGCTCAATATACATTCAACATTATTAAACATGTACAAGATTATAAGTGTTATTTTCAAAAGACGACAGTTAACTAACAACAGACTAGAAGCTGGAAGAGCTAGAGAATGGAGTGCTTGCCTTGCAAACAGCAAAACAGGGCCCTCAGAGCCTCGCATTGGGTGATCCATGAGTAGAGTTAGGAGTAACCCTGAGCACTGCCAAGTGTGACCCAATAAGAACGCTACCCCCAAATATTAAAGTGACATCATGAAATACGGTAGAGTAAGAAGATCCAGGAAAGTCCTTCCAGTGAAACAACTAGCTGACACACAAGTCTGAATATACCATTCTGGAAGTATGAGTACCTAGTTTAACATCTGCAGCATCCTTGGGAACATCTGATGAACAAAAAGGCTGGTAGCTTTTGGTGAATTGCTGTTCTACATAGGACTGGCTGCCCCTATTCTTTTTTTTTTTTTTGGTTTTTGGGCCACACCCTGTGACGCTCAGGGGCTACTCCTGGCTATGCGCTCAGAAGTTGCTCCTGGCTTCTTGGGGGACCATATGGGGCGCCGGGGGATCGAACCGAGGTCCGTCCTAGGCTAGCGCAGGCAAGGCAGGCACCTTACCTCCAGCGCCACCGCCCGCCCCCCCCTATTCTTAATTATCCGTGTCATGAAAGCCAAGAGGGAGTGAGGCAGTGTTTCTGGCACAGCTTGCAAGTACCAGGTAGACAATAAGAACCTTGTCCTTCAAAACTTGGAGTTGTATGATTTGAGCTGCCTGGAACTTCACTGAGGAGCCAGCACAGAGGCTGCCTATTTTTCTAGTCTTCCTACTTTCCTCAGCAGTGTAGGAAAAGACATTTAAGAGACTATTCTCGAGGGACGGGAAGGGGAAAAAAAAAGAGATTATTCTCACCCAAAAGCAAAGTATACATTATTCTCAATTGTTCATGAACAGTCTACAGAATGAATTGGCTAGCTGCAAAACCATTCAATAAATTAAGATTGAATTTCATAAACCCCTTCTCTATATCCCAATGAAATGAACCTAGAAATAAAATCAAAGTAGAAAATTCTCAAGTACATGGAAATTATAAATACTCTGAAACCAGTAATTCAAAGAAATCAAATTTAAATAATTTGAGGTAAACGAAAAAGCAAGTACAACACATTAAACTAATAAGATGTAGGGATGGGGTTGGAGAGAGAGAGCACAGTGATAGGGAGTTTGCCGGCACGCAGCTGATCTAGGACAGAAGGTGGTTCGAATCTGGCATCCCATATGGTCTCCCGAGCCAGCCAGGAGTGATTTCTGAGCGTAGAGCCAGGAGTAACCCCTGAGCACTGCCAGGTGTGACCCAAAAACCAAAACCAAACCAAACCAAACCAAAACAAAAGATTCGGGGAATGTCATCTTCAAGAGGGAATTCATGACTCTAATTGTAACAAAACGAAGTCAAATCAACTTTGTACTTTAAGAAACTAGAAAAATATGTAAACTAATTTAAAACAAAAACAAAACAAAACCAATAAATGAAAACAATGCTTAGAACAAAATAGAATAGAGAGGAGAAAAAAAAATCAACAATTCTTTGAAAAGATCAACAAAAATGGCAATCCCCTTAAGGAAAAGGGTAAGAAGATATAAAAAAAAACTATAAGCAGAAATGAAAGCAAGTACATTATCAAAACTGACTCAAAGAAACAAAAAGATCTCAATAGATCAGATCTGGAACAAACAATCAAAATTTAAAACTTCAAAATAAAACTCTAGAGCAAGATGGTTTTACTGGTAAATTCTATTGAAAATGAAAGAATTAGCATCACTTACAATCAAGTTCTCCAAATAACAGATGGGGACATTTTCTAATACATTTTAAAAGGAGAGTTTTACCTTGATACTGAATAACCTTAAGAAAATTACAGAGGACCAACAGTATAATGGGTAGGGCGATTGCCCATATGGTCCCTGAAGCATACACCAGAATAAAACATCAAAGAAACTCTATACGAATAAATTATGTAGGAAAGATGCATTAGATGTGGCCAGCTTGTGGTTGCGGGCAAGCAACTATTCCTGATAGTTAGTGATCAAGAACTGTGAGTGTCTCCCTCAAGAGTCCACCATGCAGTGTTAAGAGACTAAAACTCAGTACTTCATGTATACTATGCTTGTTTTTTACCATTGAAATCTCTCTAGGCTCTCTAAGAATAAACATAACTAGGCCAGAGAAATAGAGTAATAGCACAGAAGGCAGGTTGTCTGCCTTGCATGTGGCCAACCTGGGTTTGATTTCCAGCATGCCATATAAGTCCTCAAGCCTACCAGGAGTAATTCCAGAGCACATAGTCAGGAGTAACCCCTAAGCATGGCCAGGTGTGACCCCACCCCCCTGAAAAAAAATGTAACCAAGAAAGTACAAGACTTACACATAACATTTATAAAACATTGCTGAAATTAAAAACTACCTAAAGACTTAAGTCACCCCAGGTGATAGACTTTTTGGGGAAAAATTCACTGTAATCACAATACAACTTTGTACCTGTGTTAAAAGAAAGAAAATGCATGGATAGCCAAAAAAAAATTAGACATAAAATATCACATAGTATGTGCTCCCTTTGGGAAAAGTCATAAAAACAGAAAGTAGTATGTGCGTGGCAGGGTCCTGGAGGAAGAAACAGGAAGGACTGCTTAATGGTAAGGGAATGCTAGAGCAATGAAAACTTTTTTTTCATATTAAGAAGAGGCAGTGGTTTCACAACATTTGTACAACTCTAAATGCCTCTGACTCACACAACTTATAATTGTTAATTGTATGTTATAGAAATTTCACTTCAATAAACTATATGCTCCCAAATACAGTCTGGAAAAAAATACACAAAATGATAATAAAGAGGTGAGTGTTGAAACTAAGGGTGATTGTTCTCTATATTATAAATGCCACTATGTTGTCACATTGCTTTAATAAGTATTCAAGGTTTTTTTCATTCCCTAAATTAGAAAATGTATTTTAAAAATGTTTATAAACATCTTTTTGAAGTTTAAAAGAAAGTGAGAAATAGAAAAATAATTATGGGGCCGGAGCGATAGCACAGTGGTAGGGCATTTGCCTTACACAAGTCTGACCCAGGACGGACCTTGGTTCGATCCCTGGCATTCCACATGGTCCCCCAAGTCAGGAGCGATTTCTGAGCTCATAGCCAGGAGTAACCCCAAGTGTCACTGGGTGTAGCCCAAAAACACAAAAAAACCCAAAAAAAAATTATATTTGTAGTAAAGACTATGAGTCCATATTTCTGGCTATAAATAGTAAAGATTAGCAGGTTGTTTTTGGGTGATGCTCGGGGTTACTCCTGTCTATGCACTCAGAAATTGCTCCTGGCTTGGGGGACCACATGGGACGCCGGGAATCAAACCACGGTCCACGATCCATCCTACGCTAGCGTGGGCAAGACAGAAGCCTTAATGCTTGTGCCACTGCCCCGGCCCTGCATTCCATAATTATCTTAAAAAATAGGACAAATTACCTGGCAAAATCATTAACCTGAAAAATCCAATAGGTCTGGGGATATATCCAATAGGTCTGCATGTATGAAGCTGAGTTCAATCCCTGGCATTGCTACTACACCATGTCCACTACCACACAGACTAAAGCCTGCAGATCAAAGTCAGTTCAAACATCACATTAATAGTCACTGTACATAATACAAAAGAAAAAAAGCTGTGCTGACTTAACTTCCCAATACATCTGCATTATAAATTACCAGTGCTTTCCAAGTAAAATAACCAAAGCAATGTAATTAACAGCTTCCCAAAGCAATCCTACTTTGGGGGTTTGTGTACATGTAAAAGTGGCCCATACCTGGTGCTAAAGATTCCTTAGGGGAATCTAGTGATGGCAGGATTGAACCAAATTAGCTTTAAGGCAAGCACCTGTACAATCTCTGATCCAAAGCCTTAACTAATTTTTTGTTTTGTTTCAGCAACTCCTGGCTCTGTGTTTGGGGATCAGTCTTGGCAAACTCTGGGGACCATATGGGGTGTTGGGCCTTGAACCTGGGCAGATCACTTGTAAGGCATGCCCTACCCACTGCACTATCACTCTGGCAGCCCTTTCCTTAACCTTTTGCAACAATTATGCTCTCATATCTATTGATAAGGAGGCAAAACACAAGTCTGTTGAATGTCAAAACATGATTTCATAAATGAAAGATGGTATCAGTCAACAAATGCTCAAAGTCAATTTGGAAACTAAGGCTAAAGAAAATGGGAATCTAGAATAAGATTTATGCAGTAACACTAAGGCTAAAACTCATTAATACAGAAAGTAAGCTGACAGGCTTCTAACCAAAGGGCCTAGTCACACTCAATCCATCCTCAATTTCAGGTTAGTTTCAGGCTAGTATTCCTCAGGGTTCTCCAAAGAAAGAGAACCATTAGAGATGCCTGGCTCATCCTACACTTTTTCCTGATTTATTAAAAGAATTGACGTGTGTAAAAATCCAATGTCTACAGAGGCTAGAGATCTAGGAAAGAGTTGCAGTTTCTTCCTGGAAGTTTTTCCTTGTCCAGATATTAGTGTTCTATTAAGGTCTTCAACTGATTCTGAGGCACACTGTAGAGTAGGGGTCTCAAACTTGCGGCCTGCGGGCCGTTTGTGGCCCTCAGTACAACATTTTGTGGCCCTGCCCTAGAGCAATCTTTTTTTTTTTTTTGTGGTTTTTGGGTCACACCCAGCAGTGCTCAGGGGTTATTCCTGACTTCACGCTCAGAAATTGTACCTGGCAGGCACGGGGGACCATATGGGACGATGGGATTCGAACCGATGACCTCCTGCATGAAAGGCAAACGCTTTACCTCCATGCTATCTCTCCTTTTTTGTTTTGTTTTAGTTGTTTGGGTTCAAGGCTTACTACTGACTTTGCACTCAAGGATCACCCCGGCTTTGCCTCCTGTGGCCCCCAGGTAAATTGAGTTTGAGACTCCTGCTGTAGAGTGTAACTTGCTTACTCAAAGTCCACTGGCTTAAATATTAATTTCATTCCTCCCAAAAGCATTCAGGATGCTCAACAATAGCTGGGTATTGCAATTCAGTTGACACAAATTAACGATTGCACAAGTCCACCATTAATATTCTCAGCTGAAAAAAAATCTCAAAAATTACAGCACATTATACCATCAGGAGAAAGGTCTGTATCTAAATCATCTTTACAACACCCAGTTATCTAACCCAGTGGCCTACATATTGCTGAATATGAATATTTCATGAATAACTTACACAGTGGAAAAAGCTACTAAGAAAGCTATTTCTAAAATTACTGAAAGCAGTTTATTATCATGGGAATTGAGTTAAATTATATAAACCTACTCAGGATAAAAAGAAATCGACTACAGCAAATATCAATAACTCGTTATCAACAGGATGGTGAAACAGAAAAACAGAAGTTCAAATCTAGTGTATATAAAAACGATCATATCAGGAAAGATAAATAGTGGGGAGATGTTGCTCTAAGTATCTTTTTCTCTGATATTTATACATTAATGCAATGCTTACTTTTTGTTTAAGGTCTCATTCATAAATGCTTAGAAGTTGCTTCCCAAATTTGAGTTGTACTTCTTGGTTTGGAGCACTTATAGATCTTTCTAGTTGTGGTGCTCACTGGGGCCACTGGGACTTGTATCCTTTCATGGTGTTTGTAAACAATTGGGATGTAGTGTGCAGCTGGAAGTTATTTGTGGTGCCAGGAAGGAGCTGACAGAAATTCTGCTCAGCACAGTTGTGCCCCCAGGGGGTAAGGCAAGAATTCTAAGTTACTGTAGTATTCCTCTGGGCCCTCTAGAGCCCATTTGAAAAAGGCCATCCCATTTTCCTATTTCTCAGGATTGTTCCTCACTAACCTGCTAATACCTACATTTTCTATTCTCCAAATCTTATTTTTGTTTTGAGATTATACCTGGTAGTACTGGAGATGAGACTTGGGTTGGCTGCATGCAAGGCAAATGCCTTATACTATCTCTTCAATACTTTCCTGAACTCCAGTTCATCTAATTTCACTGTCAGTTAATCTCTTTCCTCTACCCAATCAACTTTTATATAACGCTATCAGCATACATGTTCTAAAGCTGAACTGGCAAGTCACGTTAAAGGCTAAAAATGTTCCCTAAATTGGTCATGATTTGTTAGCTGACAGCTAATATTCAAAAGACAAAATGAATTTCTTTTTTAAAAAGTGTGGCTGAATTGTTAAGAAGGAGCCCTGTTTTGACAAATTTTCATTGCCCATAAGACTTCCAGAGCCATTAGTTCTTCCCCTTTTTGGGGTTACTTCTTCAAACTGTTGCATTTCCTCAAAAACTGTCATGTAAGGACAGTAGGGGAAGAACATTCCAATTCAAGAGACCACATTTCTATATCAGGAACTGTCCTTGAGATTTAAATCCAGCTGGTAGATCTCCACCTTAAGGGTACTGCTATTGTTTCAGACTTTGTACTTGTTTGTGTACTTGCCCTCTCGACAGAGAGCAAAACCTCCAGGGCATGGCACACCATAAACCTTTTCCAAGATATTCTTCATAATGGTTTGGTTATGACTTTATCTATTAGGGCCTAAAGCTTAAAAAAATCTGTCCTTAAGATGTTCTGTATTGTTTTCTTCTGTTTCCAAAACCTAATATAGTACCTAGCACACAGTCATAGAAAGTAATTCTCTTACATGAACAGCTTATTAAATAACAAGCACCAGGCAGAAGTTCAAGTTTCTCCCAGCTCTATTTGACTCCAGCACCTCTGTTCTGAACTGTGTCTAGGTCTCTGCAGAACTTCACAGAGTATCAGGATTAGAGATTAGTTATCCAATTGTATGACATACACATAGGGTCTTGGAAATTGATCTCTGTTGAAAAAGTCTGGTTAGTCTTTATTTTTAGCTCCAGCTTTACTGTTAATAACTTCATATTTTTTCTAATTTTCACTGTATCTTTTTAGACTAATTTCGTTTAGAAATTTGGGTTCAAATTAAATTGCATACTATCTATTAGGGTCCAGCTTTATTGATTTTGTTAAATAAAAATTTTTTAGCCTAGAAAATTTTGTTGTTGCTTCCTTTTCAAATTTACTTTGCCCTATATAATTTGTGTCTATTAAAAAAAAAGAGCCTCATGCAATCCTCTACCAGGGAAGACCCTACTGCTGCTCTGACATCGATTTACTCAAAAGAGTCTTCCCTTAACACTGAGAAGATTTAAACAACAACAACAACGACTTGCGTACTGGACAGGGCTTTCTGCATTGCTCGTTAATTGTAAGATGAAATTAGATGCTGCTCCGCACCATCCTGACTTCAATGTGGGATGTACAGATTCCAGGACCTTTAATGCAGAGGTGTGAGATCAACAACAGAGACTGTGAAAGATATAACTGTGTGGGCACTGCAGACAATGACCGGGATTAGACAAACTGGTTTGCCTGGAGCCTAGAAATGGTCTTCTGTCAGGAAACTTCAGGGATAGGGTCTCCTTGTACTTAGGCCAAAGTTTTTCCTTTCCATGACCCCCATACTTTGGTGGGCCCATGCAAACGATAATTGCCACACTAACATTGCTTTTACAGTGCTTCTTTGACTCAAATCTTTTTTTTTTGGTTTTTGGGTCACACCTGGCGGTGCTCAGGGGTTACTCCTGGCTGTCTGCTCAGAAATAGCTCCTGGCAGGCACGGGGGATCATATGGGACACCGGGATTCGAACCAACCACCTTTGGTCCTGGATCGGCTGCTTGCAAGGCAAACGCCGCTGTGCTATCTCTCCGGGCCCTGACTCAAATCTTAAAAAAAGTTGATGGTCACTATCACTAACAGGTATAAATAGCACAAACCTGAAAACAAGAATCCATGTTAATTTATAAGAATTGTGTCCTTGTGGTGTCTTATAAATAATGCACTGTATGCAGTACTGAATAGTTGCATCATGCTGATATATTTAATTTTGTGTGTATGTTATAATGTTTTCAGAGAACTTATTGTAAAGAACAAGATATACCTTTGATGTATTATACTAAACATTGAATGTGTTTGAGTTTAGAATGGTAATACTTCCTTATTAAAAAAAAAAAAGAGCCTCAGAGTTATAGTATGATTTAATAATAAGAAAATCTAACAGGCAGGCAGGCTCAATTTAATCTTGACTTTTTGTTTTGTTTTTGGGCCATATCCAATGGCACTCAAGGGTTACTCCTGGCTCTGAGCTCAGAAACTACTCCTGGCAGGCTTGGGAACCATATGCAATGCTGGGAATTAAATCCAGGTCAGCCACGTGCAAGGCAAATGCCCTACCCACTGTGCTATCACTACAACCCCTTAATTTTGACTCTTTAAGCTGTTTTCACTTGGGTACTCAGTTTAGTTTTATATATTAATCTCGCAATTATGAAGCTGAGACATAGATAAAAATATTTAATATAAGAATAAATACATCCTTGGGCCCAGAGAGATAGGACAGTGGCGTTTGCCTTGCAAGCAGCCGATCCAGGACCAAAGGTGGTTAGTTCGAATCCTGGTGTCCCATATGGTCCCCCGTGCCTGCCAGGAGCTATTTCTGAGCAGACAGCCAGGAGTAACCCCTGAGCACCGCTGGGTGTGGCCCAAAAACCAAAAACCAAAAACCAACAAAAAAAAAAGAATAATTGCATCCAATCAGATTCAAGAACAAGGAGAAAAAGAAGCAGGAAGAGGAGGTACAGAAACAAGGTAGACAAGACTGGAGCAATAGTACAGTGGGTAGAGTGTTTGTAATGCATGAGACTTGGCATCCCACATGGTCCCCTGAGCCAGTTAGGAGTAATTTCTGAACACAGAGTCAGGAGTAACAGGAAGGAAGAGAAAGAGAGAGGGAGGGAAACAAGGTAGACAGTGAATGAATACACTGATATGGTTAAAGAGCTTTAAGAAGGGAGGGAGAAAAGAAGGAGGGAAGGAGGGAGAGAAGGAGGAAGGGAGAAAAGAAGGGAGGGAGGGAAAAAAGGTTGAAAACACTGATTTGGTTAAAAAGTTTTGAGTCTTCAAATTAACAAGACTCACAGTGAACCTCAACTACTCCCACCCAATGACCCTATCAGTGCAGTAAAATTTCAACTCCGAGAACAAAACTCACAGAGAAAAGTGACAGAATCAGATTGGCAACAATAACACCAGAACATTAAAGACAAAACCAACCATTTGTAAAGTCATTATATTAAACCATTTTAATAATAAGTTAAGGTGATAAGAGTTCAGAGAGTAGGGCACTGAGTAAGGGCACCAAACTAAAATCAAACAACAAATTAAGTTAACATGTTGAATAATTTCCATTTAGTCAATTATAAATTAAACATTCATTTACTTAGAAACTCAGGTTCTAGAGGGAGTTGGGGGGAATGTGTAAAAGACAATAATTATGTGTAGATAAGCAAAGACATGTAGGTTTTGATCAATACCAGGAAAAAACTCAAGAGCTACAAAAAGCAAGCTACAATCTAACAGACCTGCTTCATGGTCTTTGTATGCTGCAGAAGTATGTTCTGACATACAGGTTTCTTGAACATTTTCCATTTATGCAAAAACCCTTTTGTTCAAGATGTTTTCTGCAACTCTAGGTATATAGAATAAGCATGTAAACCAAACACAAATAATCATAAATGCAAAGCTTTCTTTTACATCCTCTACCCTCACATTGCTACAGAAACCAGAGTGGTGCCGCAGCAGTAGGGTGTTTGTCTTGCATGCAGTTGACCCAGGACGAACCCAGGACGGTTTGATCCCCCGTTGTCCCATATGGTCCCCCAAGTCAGGAGCAATTTCTGAGTGCAGTCAGGAGAACCCGAGTAAGCGGATATGGCCCAAAAAACCAAAAAAACCCACAAACAAACAAAAAAAGGGAAGAAGCTAGGTTACAGAAGATTATCAAATCTCATCAAACTATTAGAAGTCTGTGAAATGTGACAAAAAGGGCATCATCCATTTAGGAGTCCTCTGGGATTAAATCTAACTACATATAATTTATTAACTGAACATCTTTCCTGTCTTTTTCTTTCTTGGTTTTGACCACATCCAACAGTGACTAGTCTAGGGTTCCAATATGCAATATTCCAATACCTCTGAATTATTTCCCCATTCCTAAACTGAATTTTTTTTCAAGAGAAAAGGGTTGTTTTAATAATTTTGCCAGAACAGGCACAAGCAAGAATTTTCCACTAGGGTTAACCAGACCACATGGTCTCCCTAATTATATACCACATCAAATGTAACTAGTCCAAAATTTCAAGAGTATTTTATAGTTCCACACGGATTTAAATTATAAGTTATATACAAGTAAAGAACATAAATTATAGTCTGAACCATATAAACCAAGTCAATTCCATACTAAATTTAAGATTTTAAATATTTCACACTAAGCAAATCAGTATCAGGTGAGTAGAGACCAAAATGTGAAAAGAGAAAGCATTATGTTTCGAAAGATAAGTATCTCTATAACCTTGAGGGAGTGAAAAAAATTCCTGAAAACAAGCCATAAAAGTAAAGATCTATACACACTTCTGTCTAACTTAAAACAAAGAATTTCTGTTTGCCAAAAGAAATCAGGGCTGGAAAGACAGTACAGAAATTAGGCAGGTCTTGCAGGTGTGGCTAAGGCCCAACGCACTTCCCCCAAAACCCACTAAATAGCAAAAGCCATTTTGCAATATCCATGTTTAAAAAGAGCTCATATTCAGAATTCCAAAACTCTTAAATAGAAAAACAAGCAAGCATTTTAACAGGAAAATAGGCAAAAGATCTCAAATAGTGGGTAGGGTGCTTGCCTTACCTGGGTTTGATCCCTGGCATCCTATTTGGTCTCCCCAAATCTGCCAAGAATGATCCCTGAGTGCAGAGTCCCGAGTAAGCCCTGGGTACCACCAGTGGCATTTCATGAAAGAGGAAATGCAAATGACCAAGAAAGGGGAAAGTAGAACCAGAGTACAGACAGTAGGGCACTTGCCTTGAATGTGGCTGACCTAAGTTAAATCCTTGGCATTCCAGATGGTACCCCTCCCTACAATACCAAGAGTAACTCCTGAGCATCATCAGATATGTAGCTCAACAAAACAGAAAAGAGAAATTTTCAGCTCCTTAGTAATCTAAAAAAAATAAAAATGCATACAACTACAAACTCAATAGACTGGCCAGAATCAAAATATCTCATACTAAAATTGTTGGTGAGGGATATGAAACTAAAACTCTCAAATGTTAGTAACTGAAAAATTACTTTGGAAAATTTCGTTTTACCCTAACAAGGATGTATTCCTAAGATCTTGCAATTCAAATTCTAGAAATGCTCTTAGAAAATTTCATAAATTTGCATTTTGTGCTCTTTTTTTTTTTTTTTTTTTTTTTGGGCCACACCCGGTAACGCTCAGGGGTTACTCCTGGCTATGTGCTCAGAAGTTGCTCCTGGCTTGGGGGACCATATGGGACACCGGGGGATCGAACCGCCGTCCGTCCAAGGCTAGCGCAGGCAAGGCAGGCACCTTACCTTTAGCGCCACCGCCCGGCCCCTGCATTTTGTGCTCTTAAATACAAATGCTTATAGACACCATAGTCATAAAGTTCATCAGAGCGAGAAATTGTAAACAATTTAAATATCAACTGCAGGAAGTTATATTCATAATGGGATGCTGCAACATAATGCAACAAAAGCTAAAAGCAAAATATATACATAATATAAAGTGAATAAAAAAACTCAAACTTGGGGCCGGAGAGATAGCATGGAGGTAAGGCGTTTGCCTCTCATGCAAAAGGTCATCGGTTCGAATCCCGGCGTCCCATATGGTCCCCCGTGCTCGCCAGGAGCGACTTCTGAGCATGGAGCCAGGAGTAACTCCTGAGCACTGCCGGGTGAGACCCAAAAACAAAAAAAAAAACAAAACAAAACAAAAAAAACTCAAACTATTATTTATCTAGTTATAAAAATGTAAGTAACTGAAACGGGGGGGGGGGGGCAGAGAGCTAGCACGTAGGCAAGGCATTTGCCTTGCATGTAGAAGGACAGTGGTTTGGATCCCGCCATCTCATATGGTCCCCCGAGCCTTTCAGGAGCGATTTCTGAGTGTAGAGCCAGGAGTAACCCCTGAGTGCTGCCGGATGTGACCCAAAAACAAAGAAAAAATACAATAAATAAATAAATAAATAAATAAATAAAAGAAAAAGAAAAACGTAAGTAACCGAAATGGAAACATCAGTGTTACAGAGATAGCTCAACAGACTTGGGTACATACTGTGCATGCTAGAGGTATGGCTCAAGATCCCTTGAGCACTAGGGGTGAGGGGCAGGAAATAACTCTGATCATGCGAGATGTGTCCAAAAGTGGAAAATAAAAAGAGAAACTAAAAAACCAAACCAAACCAAACCAAACAAAAAAGTAAAACCAAGGGGTTTAGAGAGGTAGTACAGGAGTTAAGATGCTACCTTGCAAATAATAAATTCTGATTTAATGCCCAGTATTTTCTAAAGGGCCTTCCCTCCACAACCCAATACCACCAGAATTTATTTGATTACCAGGGGTCGGAGAGATCGCATGGAGGTAAGGTGTTTGCCTTTCATGCAGAAGGTCATTGGTTCAAATCCCGATGTCCCATATGGTCCCCCCAGCCTGCCAGGGGCGATTTCTGAGCCTGGAGCCAGGAGTAACCCGTAAGCTGCCGGGTGTGACCCAAAAAAACCAAAAAAAAAAAAAAAAAAAAAAAAAAAAAAAGAAAAAGAGAAAGAATTTATCTGAATACCAAGACAGGAGTAATGCCTAACCAAGGCATGGCCCCCCCAAAGATTAAAAACAAACAAAAAACACTGTAACACCATAAAACCCAAGCCACTCCTACAAATGCCAAAATTATATATAACACACACATTTTTTAATTTGTTTTCTGTTTTTGGGTCATTCCCAGCAGTGCTCAGGGATCTGGAGGTGCTTGGGGAAAAATGTGGTACTAGGAAGTAAACCAGGTTGGCTGTATCTAAGGCATCACTCTAACCACTAAACTTTCTCTTCAACTCCTTAAAATAACATTTTTTTCTAGCCTAAGAGAGTAGTAATGATGGAAAGATGCAGATGTGGGAAGCTACTAGGAATATAGCTACAGGTTCTTTCTTGAAAAAGATTTCATTTAGGGAGAAGGGGAAAGATCAATGACAGAAGGCCTAGTTGTAGGCTAGAGGCCTGGAGTTGATTCCTGCACAACCCCGAACCACACTCAAGGGTGACTGCTGGCACCACAACCAAAGCATGCAGCCTCTGCAAACAAAACCACCAACTGTGGACCACTCCTGGTTATCACAGCAGCAGCAAAAGCAAGGAAAGGGAAATTTTTATTTGTTTTGGGAGCCACATTCACTGGGCTCAGGGCTTAGTTCTAGTGGTGCTCAGAGAACTGAATGTGGTTCAGGGGACTGAACCCAGTGCAAGGTAAGTGCCTTTTTTTTTTCTTTTCTTTTCTTTTTTTTTTTTGTGGTTTTTGGGTCACACCCGGCAGTGCTCAGGGGTTACATGCTCAAAAGTTGCTCCTGGCAGACGCCGGGTTTGATGACCTTCTGCATGAAAGGCAAATGCCTTACCTCCATGCTATCTCTCCAGCCCCAAGGTAAGTGCCTTAACTTCTGTGCTCTCTCTCCAGCATTTTACATTCTAAAACAACTTTAAGACACCCACTTTTACTTCTGAAATTTGAATTAAGTGCTTAGTGTTGACCAGACAATTATAAAGTATCCTGAATTTAGACATTGCTATGTAAAATGTCAATTTGATAACTCTAGTTTTTGCAGAGATATTCCTGAATACTGAACATTATTAATACTACTTAAGAAAAAAATGCATCATGTGAGAATAAAGAACAAGGTTATGCGGGTTAAGTACGAAATGACAAAATTTCAATGGTTGAAAAATTCAAAGATAAAAATCTTTATTGCTGTACTCATAAAACATTTATCAAATGATGACAAAGGGATCAAATTATATTTGGAATACAAATTAAACTACATTTACTATAAATGACTAAATGTTTATTGTAAATCATTAAAATATAGATGTTTCTAGATTCTTGCACAAAAGGGTATGTATATATAGAGATTTTCATTTCAGTGTCTTTTAAATTTCTCCAATCCCAATTCCCTTCCTTGTTAGCAATGGGGCAGGGGGAGGGTTTTGCACATGCCTGGCTGTGATATTCAAGGGTTTTTTATTCCTAGATTTTTAACCACCACTTAAAATTTTAGAAATCTTGAAATGTATGGATTTGGGGCAGGAGAGATAAGTCAACAAGCTAGGGCAATGGGCAAGAGAGATAGTACAGTGGGTAGGGTGCTTGCCTTTGATGTTGCCTACTGGTTCAACCCTGGCATCCCATATAATTCCAAGCCTGTCAGGAATGATTCTGAGCACTGATGGGCATGGTCCAAAAATGGGGGGGGGGGGCCCCAGAGCGGTATCGCAAGTTGTAAGGCGTCTGCCTTGCCCGCGCTAGCCTAGGACAGACGTCGGTTGGATCCCACGTCCCATATAATCCCCCAAGTCAGAAGTGATTTTTGAGCGTATAGCCAGGTGTGGCCCAAAAACCAAAAAAAAAAAAAAAAAAAAAGAGAGAGATCGAGAAAATGAGAGGGAGCTTGCTGGGGTACACATTTTGCACGCAGATATTAATCTTGAGCACCCCATAGTTCTGGGTCCCCTACCCCGGAAAGAGCACCGTGAAGTGAAGTCGGAGCCAACATAGAAGTACCTACACAAGTTCCAATAAAAATGCAGATTAGGTCAAAACAATGCTCTTTAAAAAAGGTATCAAACCACTTGACTGAGCAATACTATGTTCAGCCTGGAGATTGTTAAGAATCTTAATTTCATAAAGTCATAAAAAAAAAACAACCTAAAACACTAGCTTTTAATTTCTATTTAAAATAGGAGAGCACAGCCGCTTGCCGTGCACGCATGTGGCAGAGGAGGGTTCAGTCCCCAATACCCCGAGTCCCATCGGGAGTGATCCCTGAACACAGAGCCAAGAGTGAGTAAAGTAAGCCCTGAGCAGAGAAGGCCATGTGGGTCCACACACCCAGAAAGGGGCGGGACCTCAAGGAAAGTAAAACAAAATAATGTAACACGCCCTAGCCAAGGAATAAGATGACTACTAACAACAGAAACATCCAAAAAAAGAGAGAGAGAGACATTATTGGATACTGTGAAAGATTCAAAGTATCGGTTCAGATTGATATGTATACATATATATATTTTTGTTGTTGTTGTTGTTTGCTACAGATGTAGCGCATTTTCTTTCCACCAGACCAGCCAGCACGCTAAGGATTTCACAGCTCTCTACTACCTTGCCGAGCTCTGAAAACGGCCTTCCTTAGCCTCTGCCCTCTCCAGAGTGTCACCAACTCGAGAGTGGGCTGCTTTCACGGTTGGCATTCTTGGGGGGGACGACGACGGGGGACTGAGCTTTCAAAATGGGGCGAAGGGAAAAGAAGAGAAGGGGCCAGAGAGCGAGCGAGCGTGGAGGTAGGGCGTTTGCCTTTCGTGCAGAAGGGCGGCGGTTCGAATCCCGGCATCCCTAGGGTCGCCCGAGCCTGCCAGGAGGAACCCCGAATTGAGCGCTGCCGGGTGTGACCCAACCTCCCCCCCCAAAAAGAAAAAGAGATGCGACGGGCCCTGGGTGTCGGTCATCGACGCACCCACCCCACCCCCGATTTCTTCTAAAAATCTCAAAGGAACTCCAACCGCCTGCACCCCAGACAAAACGCCCAGACAGCGTTGTGAATGGTCGGCCATTCCGGGGGGGGGGGGGCCGTGATGAGCCCGAGAGCCCACCCCACCACCCCGTTGGATCCGACCCGAACCTGGGGCACCCCCCAACCCCGCACGGGGCTCCCCAGGAACCGGATCGCCTCCTCTTAGATAGAGCCTGGCACGCACTTTCGGGGTGCTCGAAGGACGAGGCACCCGGGACCAGGCCGGGCAGGGCAGAGAGCAGCGCCCGAAGTTGGGGCGCGTGACTCCTTAGATCACCTGAGGAATGAATCAATGGCGCCAAGCGGGGGAGAAAATAAAAAAATAGAAAACGGGGGTGGGGGGAAGCTGCTGAGAAGTCCCCGAGCCTGCGCCCCCAACTCATCACCGGGCCAGCCAAGCCCATTCGGGAAAGGGGGGGAAAGGGGGGTTCGCTCGGGCTTTGTTTTTGCGACCAGAAAGGCCTCCCTGCCAGAAAATGAGGCATTTCCGAGTTGGACGTCCGTGTTTTGGGGCTTGAAGGCCGTCCTGCCCGCCGGGCTGGCTTGGACTGGTTGTGGAAGTACCCGGATGACTGGCCCGGTTCTGGAAGTGCCCGGATGAAAGGAAGGCGCAGACCCCGACGGTGGAAGTGGCCCGGTGGCTGGCCGGGTCTCGGAAGTACCCGGATGACCAGCCGGCCGGCGCAGTCCTAGAAGTGCCCGGATGGAGAGCGCTAGGAGCAGCCGGTGGAAGCCGCCCGGAGGCGGCCGCGACCGGCTGAGACCGGAACGGGGAGGAAGCAGGCAGACGGGCGGGCGGGGACGCGAAGGGAGGGAGCCGCAGGCCGCTCTGCTCTCTCCCTTCTTCCCACCACGGCCTCGGCCCCGACCCCCGTCGTACCTTTGGCGAGGGCGACTGTGGAGTTCTCGGTGTCGATGGTGTAGAGGATGCCCTCGTAGCGGATCTCCGCCTTGGAGATGAGGCTGATCTTGCTGCCGATGTAAGGGGTGCCCCCGCTCATGGCGCCGCCGCCACCGCCGCCGCCGCCGCTCCGGGCCGCTCGCAGATACGGAGATCCCACGGCGTGGTCGCCGCGCCGCGCCTGCAAGCTCGCTCCGCCGGCGCCTCACAGCAGCCGCCTCACAGCCAACATGGCGGCGGCGCCGGCTCCGCTACCCTCCCCCAGCCTCCCGCCCTCTCGGCGGCGGCGGCGGCGGCGGCGGCAGCAGCAGCAGCAGCAGCGGCGGCGGCGGCGGCGGCGGCAGCGCGGGGCATGCTGGGAGCGCGAGGCCCAACTCTCGCGAGACTCGGCGGGTGGCCCCGCCGCGGCGCTCGCTGCGAGGCCTCAGTCGGCTCTGACCTCGCTGGCGCTCGCAGCTCCTGAGGCGTGTTTGGGAGACGAGCCTCTTCGTTTTCCTAGCTACTCTTCCGGGACCCCCCCCCCCCCCCCCAGATTCGTGCTGTTTTCTGCGCACCTCCAAGGGATCTTTCTTCCCTGGAAGTTAACTCGCCCACTGGCTTCCAAGCTCCTGCTTCAGCACCTTTATGATCCTAAAAGGAAAGAAAAAGATGATCCTAAAAAGATAGCGTGGCGGGATGGAGCGCAGGCTTTGCAGGCTTAGGTTTGAATCCCCACCCAAGCCTCACTTTTGGCTGTGGCCCACTGCACCCCTCCCAACCCCAAATAAAACAAAGATCTACCTTCCATAGTCCCACCCCCCTCAGTTAAGGGAATGGCATCTCACACTGAGCTGTCTGTCACTGAGTCTTTCTCCCCTTCCCTGCTTCTCTGGCCAGGACTCTGTTCAACACTAATAGGTGGTCTCCCCAGCAGTTTTCAAGGGCGCTGTGCATTGACCAAAGGATATGCAGCTCTGTGGATTCTGCAAATCTTTCCCCCGTTGGATGTCTCAACGGGTGATGTGTGCTTAAAGCCAGACCCCATATTTCCCCTCTTAACAGGATCTTTTGGCATTGCTCCCGCGGAGGTCTTTGGTACTATTGATTCAACTACTACTCCTTGGAGTCCTCCTGGGCTAATCTTCTCAGCCCTCCAGTGCAAAGTGTGTCTGTCCATTCCATTAATAGACTAAATCCTGAGACGCCTCTACAACAAACACCATTACTCTAAGCCAGAGTTTGCAACCATTCATTCATGCCCATTGTGTTGGGCCTGCATACTGGTGCACACAAGGGCCTTGTAACCGATTCGACAGATCCAGTGGATTCCAACCTTCCTACACCTGCTTACCAGAGGGATGATTAAAGGGCACGCAACTCTATTATTGCAATAGTCTTCTTGAAGGTCCTTCCACTGTCCCTTGATCACTTCTCCAATAATTCAATAAGGCAGTGCAGGCCTGTCTGTCTGCTTGGTGCTGGGTCCCAATAGTGCTGGAGTTCATCAGTGCCACACTCAATGGTGCTGCAGGGAGAAAGGAGATGACTGGGATTAAACTCCAGACAGGACAAACTCAGGACAGTTTGAGCTATTCCTCTACCCCACCCTCCCTATTTTATTTATTTCTTTGATTTTGGACCACAGACAGCTGTGCTCAGGACTTACTCCTGACACCACACAGGAATGGCTCCTAGTGGTTCTGGGGACCATATATGGATTCTGGGGATTAAACCTGAATTTGCTATGTAACTATTTTTAACACAGAAGCCAGAGGACTTTATTAAGATCTAAGCTCATAGCCTCCTCTACTCACGACTATCCTATAGTTGATTTTAGGGCCACACCTGGAGCTTAGGGGTTACTCCTGGCTCTGTACTCAGAAATCACGTCTGGTAGGCATGGGGGACCATATGGGATGCCAGGATTTGAACTGGGGTCCGTCCAGGTCTGCCACGTGCAAGGCAAACACCCTACCACTGTGCTATCACTCCAACCCCCACTCCAATACTCCTTACTTTAGCTCCTTGTCGCCTCCCTTCCGAATTCTTCTTCATTCAACCCGAACTTTGACCCTTCATTCTGTCTGGGCTCAAATGCTGCAGGGTCCAGAAGCCCCCCAGGGGGGACCCGGCCAGCAGGAATTAGCTGGGAAGGCTTCTCAGACGACTGCACTCCTATTTTGCTGAGTAGAAGAACAACCACACCTGTAAAAAATCTGAGAGAGGTTAATAATAAAAGATCCAAGGCAGCGTCTCACTGCTCAAAGACATTTATTGAGGTGTAACCCCTTCTTTTATAGTGAAGGAGAAGGGGGCAGTACAAGGTGTTGTCAATCATACTTTTGGCGCGAAGGCTCATAAGGAAGTGGGCAGTGGGCTAGGGCTGGATGACCTTTAAGCTATACTGAACGTGCTGTTTCAATGGAAACTTCTAGTGTCCTTCTAGCTGCATTCCTAATTGCTTGACTATCAGGAAATGGTGCAATATGTGCTTGCCTAGTGATCTTGAACAGACAATATAGCATATACTTATTGATAACAGCCTAAATTACTCCGGAATGTGGTCTTAAGGAATTGGGCCTAGTTTCTGATAACTGGACCAGGCAGTTTTTTTCTCTCCTCCGGGCTTATAGCTAAATTAAGTCCTGCAGCTACATTCTTTTCTCTTAGCTCAGAAATTTACAAGCAAGATTGCATATTGCTTTTAGGTGAAAAGCTGGGCTATGGGCAGAGAGAACAGCAAAATGTCCTCAAACAAGTCAGTCCCCAACATCTCCCCCTTTCTCTTCTAATAAAAGAAGGAAAGTCGTGAGTCGGGGTGGAAGAACCGTGGTCTAGGCATACAAGGTTTTGACCAGGGTCGGACACGGCCAAAGCCGCATTTAAACAGGTGGCTACAAGCGCCGTGGGTGTGCGCGCAGAGATCCGAATTATGCGTTGTAGCCTTTTAGGGCCGTGCCCTAACTGGGACCTTGCAAATCCCGTCGTAGGTGTCTACCACAGTTGAGAGCTCAAGTGCCGGAGCGAGCTCCGTCTGTTAGCTATGCGCTCTATCTCCTGGAAACTTAGTGGCTGGAAAGGCGGCTTGGTGACTAAAGGCCAAGTTTTCACAGGAGTACACCGCGGAGGGTTAGACGCTGGTAGTTAACCTGAATAGAGGTTTTTGCCTTTTCCATCTACCTGGTTTTTAATAAGGCAGTAATTTTGCGGAAATCCATGGGCCAAGAGAAAAGAGCAGCAATGAGGCTAATAAGAGGGCCCACAACGGTGGACAAGATTGTGTGGAGCCAAGGGGAAGAGAAAAAACCAATCCTGGTACCAACCTTGTTCTTCATCGAAATGTTTTTCAAAATCTTTTTATACCATCACAATATGTTGAACGCTATCTCTAACTAAACCTGTTTTGTCTTTAAAAATACAACATTGTTCCTTAAGGGCTACACAGACTCCCCCTTTCTTCAAAAAAAAAGGAACCAAATTAAGGCATGGTGGTTTTGCTGCACTATCTTTGCTAGGGGATTTAACAATGTGCTTTAAGTGTTGTAAACTTAGTTTAAGTTTGTAAACATTATTAACAACAGTTATACTTAAGGCATTGACAGATTTTAGAGTAGGAACCAATGAATAAATTATTGTGCTTACAGCGGTAGCACCCAGGCCTATGATTAAGGGCTAGGGTGTGAGAGCAGGTTTGACAGGTAAGTTAGGCATTAAAACAATGAAAACACAGTAGTTTTAGGACTGAAAAAAACAAATGTGAAACAATGTGGGGAGATAAACCAGTAAAACAGGCAAGAAACGTTAAATTGGGGGCAAATTATGAACTGAAAGGAGGAATTAATGACAAGAATTTGATTACAATTTTCAATAGGGGGAATTATATTGGGGTACCAAAAGGCAAAGTTCAAGTTTCACCACCTGTTTGAAGGTGATGCTGAAGTGAGGCTTGGGGCTGGATTGCAGAGCGAAGGGGTCAGAGACAGGCAGGAGGTGCCAAAGCAGGCAGGGTCGGTGATGGTGGAGGCGTTGACCAGCTGTAGGATGAGGTTTGAGGTGGGTGAATAGCAGGTACCGAAGGCGTTTGCATCTGGGCGGAGGGCGGAAGCGTTGATCATGACAAGGATTGAGCTGAGAAGAGGAGGGGGGGGTCCCGAGGACAGCATGGGCTGGAAGGGTGGGGAAGCCGGCAGAGTCCTGAAGAGCTCAGGGCATGGAGAGGTTGAGCTGACATAGCCAGTGTGTCCTGGGGAATGGGTGAATGGGGCCAGGTTGTGGGCAAATTGATTGGGGGTGGCTCACTCTTCCTTAGCACCCATGGTGGAGGGGCACAAAGGGCTACTTCCAGGATGGGTTAGGGGATGCGTGGGAGGGGTTTTGGGCTATGTATGCGGCACCATAAAAGGGGAAGGGGAAGGAACCAGCAGGTGTTGCCATTGTCTTGCAAGGGAGTGAAGTGGAGCAAACAAATTAATGAAGCCTTGGTTCGAAGGGGGGTGGTTGGTGGCAGCCAGGCAGAGTACCATTCAGCATTTCCTTTAGGCAGAGTCAGTTAGAAACAGGTCCGGTAGGAATGGTGGGCTAGCAGTGGGTGAAGATAGGACTGCAGGGAAGCTCTGTAGGAGGTCTATAAGAAAAAACTTGCAGGAGGTAAAATGATTATTTTTGAATGCCACAGAAATGCCTTCTGACTTTTGCCAGACTTTAGCACTTTTAAAAAATTTTATAATTAATGATAGCCAATTGTTCAAAAGCCTTTAAACTGAACTTAAATGATTTTTTTTTTTTTTTAAACTTCTTAGTTATTATTTTAAAGCTAGATGCTTCTTTTTTCTAGCCACATTTGGCCTTATAGTATTGGTCCTTAACTACACACAGCAGAAAAACTGGGGATTGCAAAGTCCAGAAATTCTCCAGGAAAAAGTTATTTCCTGATGGCCATTTGAGAAATTTTTGGGGGTTAACCATCCCCTACCTTTTTTTGCATTGCTTGATAGAACAAAGCTAGCTGAGCACAGGATTTTTGGCAGGATTTCACAGTTTATAGATGACGAGACTAAGCCAGGTAAAAAATTAATTGAAATTTTAAAAATGGATAAGGCTTTAAAAATTGTATTTATATGAAATGCAAAAATAACAAATAGACAGACAGAACAAACACGAAACACAACATTGTGGCCACTTTCACGCATAACACACACACATGAACAGACAAGAGGACTTATTCAAAATTTGCATTGGAAAAATTGACAAGCGCTTTTAAATATTTAGCCGGCATGTTTGTAAAAAAATTGTTAACGTAGCTGGAGTGGAACTGCTGAAAATAAATTTTAAGGTTTAGCTTTAACACAAAACATTTTTAAAACAATTGTAATTTAAAGTTGAAAACATAAAGTAAAATGTTAGCAGTTAAAATTTTGTTAAGTAAATTGCTTAGTGAGCACTGTAGAAGGAGTCTGCACTCTGAAGTATGATATCATTTGCTGTAAAGGAACAGGTTTGTTATAAATTGGTTTTACAGTAGAATAGTAAGACAGCTGTAATAAAGTGTTAAAATTTTTATGATTAAACACAAGAGCATGAACTATGATTATTAAAGGTATAAAAAAACTGACTTTAAAAAACAACTGTTTTTACTTTGAAGACTTAAAGTGAATAATTTGTAAAAAATATTAGATACCAAATTGACAAAATGTTTAGACATTATAAAAGTATAGTTAAAGACATTTGATGCATTTACACACCTAGAGCTTAAGACCAAAATTATTTTTAATACTTGTTTAATTTGCTTATAAAAATTTAGTTACTTTTATGATAGCTAATGTAACAATATATTTTAAAAAGGGCTAACCACAACATGAACAGAGACAACTTAAGATTTAAACTTGGAAAATGCAAAATTATTTTGTACTTTACCTTTGAGTTTAAAATTAAGCTTGAAATTAAGAAAAGAAATAAAGCTACTTAAGGTTTAAGTTTATGAACAATAATTTATGAACAAATTTATTTAACTAGTTATCATATTGTTTTTGTTATTGAAATGGCTTTTATGCCACTATTTGAACTGCCTAACCACTTTTTAAGGTTTAGATTATTTGTTTAAGTTTTTCAAATGGCAATGCTATTTTGCTATATTTATATGCATTCAAAGAGCTTAGGCTTTAGCTTAGAGTTTTGAATGTTTATACATTATTGTTAAGGGAAAGCTGACCAACTTATTTTGCTCACTTGTATTATTTTAGTTCTTAAAAAATTAACTTTCTAAACATGTGCAGTAATTTTAACAAAGGAGTTTTGCTTTTTTTCCCAAATGCAGAGGTTCTTAAAAACAAAGTTAAAAAATGTTACAAAATGTTATTTAACTATTAGATTTGAATGGCAAACATGGGAAGGAAAGAGGCAATTAAAAAGACAAATATAAGAAATATTTAAATGCAGATTAAGGAGCCTAAGCTACTAAAAAATGCCCATGACATGAACTATTTTACAAACCTTCATATACTTTTAAGATTAAAAATAATTTTAAAAAAGACTTAAATTTTAAAAGTATTTGTGTGTTTGTTTAAGTTTTAAAGCACGAAAGGTTTTTGTTTACTGATAATTTGTTATTACAATACTGAATTATGACCCTTACTTTAAATTTGTGAGAGGCATGAACAAGGGTGTGTTTATTGCTGTTATTTCCTGTTGCTGTGACACAAGACTTTGGAGAGAGTGACTCAAGGCACAGAGCAGCTGACAAGCTAGGGTTTGGAAAATGTACACTGCGCATTTAAAGGCTTAGAGGCCCGAGCCTTACAGCGCAGGAGAAAAATAAGAGAGAAAAAAAAAAATAAAACGGCGGCCTTTTTTTTTTTTTTTTTTTTTTTTTTTTTTTTATTTGCATTTTAGCTACATAGGACACTTAGTTTTTTAAAAACAGGTACGTCACCTTTGCGTAGGATAAACTTATTATGACATTTTGTAACACATTTAAGGACTTTTTAATTTACCAACTGTGGCCTTTATACTTAGAAAAACATTTCAACTTAGGCATCCCAACTCAGGAAAAGGGAACAGTTGTAGCACCAGAGAGACAATTATAAAAGCCTGAGGGAAGATAGGCATTTGTATAGTAAGGGATGGGAGGTTTTCGCCCTGCTCGCTGAATTTTGCTGAAGCTGCCGCATGGCCAAGAGGGGGGGGGAGTAGCAAAAGTTTGTTGCCACGTGTGGAACCGGGTTTAAGCTGGGATTTGGAAAATGGGCGCTGTCCCTTTAAGGTGAAGCCAGCGATGAGCTCAGAGATTAGAATGTGTGCTTGCTTGCTGGAAGGAAAGATTTTACTGCGGAGAAAAAGTTAACTTTGCAAGAGTTCAGCTTTTCAGCGGGGGAGACAGCGCCGCCCCCAATAGATTTCAATCAGGAGAGCGTGTAAGGGGCTGGGGTCACACGGCTTGAAACAGCTGTGAGGCTTTTCCAATTAAAGGCTTTGTATTGTTGCAATTGCTGGTTAAGGAGGGGAGTTGGTGGAACAGGGACGGAGCTGAAGCTAGGGAAGTGAAGGGCTGTTTAGGATTTTGCACAGAGGGTGCAGCGGCAGAAGTAAAGATGAAGGGTCAGAAGAGGAAGGAAACTGAGAGACAGAGTTAGAGCGAGAGGGAGCCCAGGAACACTAGATTTTTGGCAAACATCATGAACAAATATTAAGAAATTACAAATATCTTTTTTGGTAACCTCTATATGTCTGGCTTTCAACTCAGACTGTATATATTTAATGAATTTAAGTTCAGTACTCAAAGAATTACCCATGGTAGCGTATCCTATGGGTTAAGCCCCAAAAGCCAATCAGGGGCGGCGATCGGAACGACTGGAAAAACTGCAGTTTAAATATTTGATTAAGGCTAACTCGTTTCAACGCTTACCCTGATGAGGTAATTTCCGCGATTTACGAAGGAGCTCTAGACTCGCCGACCTGTAGTCGTTCGGAGTGTGGCGGTGATCTTCGAGCCCAGCGTTGGGCGCCAAAATGCAGGGTCCAGAAGCCCCCCAGGGGGGACCCGGCCAGCAGGAATTAGCTGGGAAGGCTTCTCAGACGACTGCACTCCTATTTTGCTGAGTAGAAGAACAACCACACCTGTAAAAAATCTGAGAGAGGTTAATAATAAAAGATCCAAGGCAGCGTCTCACTGCTCAAAGACATTTATTGAGGTGTAACCCCTTCTTTTATAGTGAAGGAGAAGGGGCAGTACAAGGTGTTGTCAATCATACTTTTGGCGCGAAGGCTCATAAGGAAGTGGGCAGTGGGCTAGGGCTGGATGACCTTTAAGCTATACTGAACGTGCTGTTTCAATGGAAACTTCTAGTGTCCTTCTAGCTGCATTCCTAATTGCTTGACTATCAGGAAATGGTGCAATATGTGCTTGCCTAGTGATCTTGAACAGACAATATAGCATATACTTATTGATAACAGCCTAAATTACTCCGGAATGTGGTCTTAAGGAATGGGGCCTAGTTTCTGATAACTGGACCAGGCAGTTTTTTCTCTCCTCCGGGCTTATAGCTAAATTAAGTCCTGCAGCTACATTCTTTTCTCTTAGCTCAGAAATTTACAGCAAGATTGCATATTGCTTTTAGGTGAAAAGCTGGGCTATGGCAGAGAGAACAGCAAAATGTCCTCAAACAAGTCAGTCCCCAACAAAATGCCACTTCCAGGATGACTTTTCATAATGTCCCGGTTAACACCTGCCTCCCACTACTGCTTTACTGCTTTTCCGTCATAGCATTTACCATCCCTTTATTGCTTTTCTTTCATAGCATTTCTCTTTTCCATATATGTCTGTTTATTTGTGTCTTGCTCCTTCACTAGCACAGACAGGAATCCACTGAGGCAGGAATGTTTTGGTCACTACTGTGTGGTTGAGACATAGTGGTACAGCTGGCACACAGCAGCTGCTCAATGAGTCAATCGCTGCTGGATGAACAGAGAGATCAAAGTAGCATGCAGACAGGATGTCTGGTAATTGGAGTGAACAAATGGTGAGAAAGCAGACAATCTTGAAAAGGGAAGCTAGAAAGCAACTGTACTGGGGCCAGTGTTTGCTGGCTTCTGAGGAGGCCTTTAAACCTTTTTCAAGACAAGTTTCCTGCCAAGAAGTTAAGTTCTTTTCTTCTTTCCTTCCTCATTCCTTCATACTTGGGGGTGAGTTATTCTGTCTCCATCTACAAGCTGAAAATACCAAGTTTACAGCTTCATTCCACATGCTGATTTTCAGGGTCACACCCTATATTTACTAGAGGCCATTTACTTGAGTGTTCAAAGGTACTTCTTATTCACATGTTCAAAACTGTCTGAATTTACTTCCTGCTCTCCCAAAGATAAAAACCTTCCTTTATTCAAGTTCCCCATCATTGTCACTCGGGGTTTACTCAAGTATCCAAACCTGAAACTAGAAGTCCAATCACAAAAATAGTGGGCTTGAGATCAGAGCAAAAGCATCACAGGTAGAGTGCTTGCCTTGCCTCTGATCTAAGTGGGTTCAAACTGTGGTCTCCCATATAGTTCCCTGAGCACTGCCAACAGTGATTCATGAGTTCAGCACTAAAGTAATCCCTGAATTCACTGGGTGTGGCACACAAAATCAGGGGCATTATTTTTTATTTTTGGGCTTTGGTGCCACATCTGGTATTGCTCAGGGGCCACTGTTGGGTTATAGCTGAAAGATCAATTTGCTTCTGGCAGTACTCTGGGGACCAGTCAATGCCAGGAACTAAACCAAATCTCCTGTATGCAAAGTATGCATTCAGCCTACTGATCTATATCTCTGAACATAATATATAAGTTTATGTTTGTTTCTTGAATTTTGGCCACACCTGTCATTGCTTAGGGGCTACTCCTAGTCTGATGTTCAGGGTTCATTCCCAGCAGTGCAATCAAACGTGTGCCTCTTGGGGGCTGGAAAGATAGTATATGGGTAGGGTGTTTGCCTTGCATATAGCTAATGTAAGTTCCATTCCAGCATTCCATATGGTCTCCTGAGTGCCTCAGGAATGATCATTGAGCATAGTCAGGAATACCTCCTAAGAACTAGTTATGGCTCCAAATCCCTGCCCCCCCCAAAGAAATTGGGCCTCTCACATGCAAATTTTGTGCCCTAACCCTTTGAAATACCTCTATATTATTACAGTTCATGGTTTTCTGTTCCAGGAACTATGCACAAATGGAAGTCATCAGCTTGGTAACCACTAGTGCCTCAGGAACATGAATCGTCAATGCATATGCTAGAAAGAGGTTGGTAACTGAAGTCTTTACTACCATAACTTCCGCCAAATATAGATCCCAGGCTATTTCCCTGCTAGAATCATTGATGAATCCCACATTCTCCAACAGGGAGAAATATTTCACTGTATATTTTCAGCTATAATCGATACTCAGAAATTTCTACAATGCAGTGTTAAAAAAGTGACAAACTAATTAAAAGGGGCTCAGGACAGATTGCAGACTTCTCCAAAATTATGCTTTTATTTAACACACTGTATTTTTCTTACTTTTATATTTCCTTGATGAGGTTAGGGTATGATTCATGGAGAACATGGAATGAACAAGGCTCCTCTCCTTCATTGCCTTTTTTCCTGACCACTGTTATTCATCATAACTTCAAACACTCTCTTCATTCCACACATAGACACACTGGGTTATTTCTAGGACATATACTCATTCTCCTCTGATCATTTCTTCTGTTTGATATGAAAGTCACTATTTGATAGACAAGACTCAGTCGCTTTAGATAAAAATTAGCTCAAATTAGATACATAATTAAATATAAAAGGTAAAATGATGAAACTCACAAAATTAGGCCAGAGAAATAGCACAGCGTGGTACGGCATTTGCCTTGCATGCAGCTGACCTGGGAGGGACCTGGTTGGATTCTTGGCATCTCATATGGTCGCTCAGCCTGCCAGCACAATTTCTGAGTGCAGAGCCAGGAGTGATCCTGAGCTCTGCTGGGTGTGGCCCAGAAACCAATCAATCAATCAATTAATAAATCAATAAATAAATAAAGTTTAGGGGCCAGAGCGATAGCACAGTGGTAGGGTGTTTGCCTTGCAAGCTGCTGACCCAAGACAGATCTGGGTTCGATCCCCTGTGTACCATATGTTCCCCAAGGCAGGAGCGATTTCTGAGCGCATAGCCAGGAGTAACCCCTGAGCGTCACAGGGTGTGGCCCAAAAACCAAAATAATAAACTCACAAAATATTAGAGTGACTTTTAGTTAGTATTACTAAAATCTGAAGTGTAAATCCATACTATGATATGTTGTTTTGTATCTACTAAAATGGCGATTATTAAAAAGATAATAACAAGTGTTGAAGAAGTGGAGATAGTGGTTTTTGGGTATCAGCTGGTATGCTAATGGGCTCCTTCTGGCTCCTTCTGGCTCTACACTCAGGAATTACACCTGGAAATGCTAAAGGGACCATATGGGATGCTGGATTTCAAACCTAGCTTGGCCACATGCAAGGCAATATAGGTATATTTTTACAAGATATAGCTTTATCTGCTATATTATGTCTTCGGCCCCTTGAAGTGGAGATATTGAAACCTACACATATTGCTGGTAGCAATGTGTAATACTGCAGTTATTTTGGAAAAGACGTTGACATTTCCTTAAAAAGGTCTAACATAAGGTTACCATACAATGCAATGGTTCCATTCCTGAGATAATTAAAATCACATGTCCCCATAAAAATCTCTACATAGATATTTATAGCAGCATTGTTCATAATTACCAAGGTATAAAGTACCAACTGAAAATAACAACTAAATGTCCATCCACTGAAGACTGGGTAAACAAAATTGGGACTGGAGAGAGAGTACACTGGGTAGGGCATTTGTTTGGTAGGTAGCAGACTTAGGTTCAGTTCTTAGGATTCCATATGATCCCTTGAGCCAGCTAGGAGCAACTCTTGGGCACAGACCTAGGAGTAAAAACCCTGGGATCAGCTAGGTGTGTTCCCATACAAAACAAAACCCAAAGGGGAAAAAAGCAAAAGGGATATTCAATGGGTAGTATTTAGCTAGCTATTTTAAAAAATGAAGCAAAAAGTGAAAATAGTAAATCCAGTTGCTACTGTATCAAGTTATTACAAAGAAGATTTTGTTTGTGCTTGGACACTCCTGGCAGTACTCACATCTGAGTTGAAAAAGCCAGCCACATACTGGACAAACCTCTTAGATATAAGATCTTTGAAACATATGTTTCCACCTTCCTTTGTTGTTGTTCTGTCTAAAGGTCATCCATTTGATTGCAGTGAATGTTTGTTATGACTCCAAGGATCCCAGTGTAAGTTTAAGTGTGCGTTAGGAATTAATCACATTTAGTAACATTGGGGCTCTCCTAGGTTTAATTTGAGGCCTTACATCTGCCAGATAGGTGCACTACACTGAGCCCCTTCCCTGGTCCTAAGAAATAAGATTTCATGGAAATGTTCTCTTTATTAATTAGAAGATGTTATAGTGAATAGTTCAATAATTTATCATTACTTATTTAATCTTTATGTACACGTTACAATTTTTTTCCTTGACAGTACCAGGGATTGGACCTTTCATTAGGTCCAATCTGGTCAAAAGCTGGTTCTATTCTGAGTCATAATTCTGGCCTATTTTTATTTGTCTGTTTCATGAGTCAGGGAGCTGAGCGAGGCTTGGCAAATGGAGCTGTTGTGTCCCTGAGATTGTTCGGTAGCGCTTTACCTTGTGTGGCACATCCACTTGGCTTCATCACATAACTGGCAGGGGCACTGGGAGGCGGAGACTGAGTCTCTGGGGGGAGCCAGTGGTCTTGCTCTTTACAGGCAGCTAAAGCACATCAGGGAATCTTAAACTTTTTCTACTCTCAACCCTTTTTCTAAAGATAAAATTTGAGAGGGGGTACACCACATTGTGTTCCTATTTCTACACTCAAGGATCACTCATGACAGGCTTGGGGAACCATACGGGGTGCTGGAGATCAAACAAAGGGGCAGCTGCATGCCTGGACCTTATCTAGTGGCTTTTCCCAGAGAATTTTTTATGTAGACTTGGGCATAAAATAAATTTATTTACTGATTATAAATCATACATCCAGTTCAAACCATTTTTCTTGACCTCCTGCATTCAGGGATGTAACCTATGTGGCACTGTGACTCACAGTAGAAGCAGTTACTGTCCAGCTGGTGCAAAACAAGGACAGCATCTACAGAAGGTGGATTTGTAGTGGGTATTTGGGTCAGGCCTCTGATGCTGACCTGGGGTTTAATTCTAAGCTCTATGTGTATGTCAGTTGGCTCTTTTCAAAGCATCTACAGAGAGAGGAATGAAAAGAAGTCCTCCCTGTGACCAGTAAGAGGTGGAAAGAGCAGGGGTGAGCAGGAATGTACCAAACTACATTACAGATTACTCAGGGTCAGCCAGCCCCTTCAACTGAGGAGCAGAGGTTTTTCTCTCATCAGACTCTTCCTAGGCCTTCAGACCTCTGGTAGTGCTCTCTTGGGCCAGGGGTACCCACAAAGAAAATAGATCCCACTGAGAGCTGTCAGTTAATTCCGCTCACAGCACAAGGCACATTCTTTTTTGTGTGTGTGTTTTTTTGGGGCCACACCCGTTTGATGCTCAGGGGTTACTCCTGGCTAAGCACTCAGAAATTGCCCCTGGCTTGGGGGGACCATATGGGACGCTGGGGGATCGAACCGAGGTCCATCCTATGCTAGCGCTTGCAAGACAGACACCTTACCTCAAGCGCCACCTCGCAGGCCTCACAAGGCAAATTCTTGTAATAAAAATTATAGTCTTTTTTATTTGGGTGGGGGAAGGGTGCAGCTACACTTGGCAGTGCTTAGAGTTTATTCCTGGCTCTGTACTCAGGAATTATTGCTTAGTGGACCTTATAGGATACTGGGGATCAAACCTAGGTCAGCTGTGAGCAAGGCAAGTGCCCTATCCACTGTACTATTGCTTCAGCCCCAAATTAGAGTTTTGAGAACACATCTCATGTTAGCAAGTGTTAGGATACTTGGTACCCAGTTGGATGTGTGTCATTTAAGAAACTTTATATTCAGGGCCAGAGATAATACAGAGGATAAAGTGCTTGCCTGGCACAGAGCTGACCCTGTTTCCTTCTGAGTGCTGCCAGGAATGAATCTTGAGTACAGAGCCAGGAGTCAGTCCTGGGCCAGGTGAAGCTGCCAAGGAGAGGAGAGAGGGAGAGGGAGGGAGGGAGGGTGAGAGGGAAGGAGGGAGAGAAGAAAATAAAAGGAAAAAAACTGTTTTCTTAGAGAAAACATTCTTTAAAAAAATTGAGCTAACAATAGAACTTAGTCCAATACTAAGTTTCTCCTGGCTGAGCTATTTCTCTTCCTTTTCCTTCTACTTTCCAAACTTTAGAAACCTTTCCAAAATATAAATATCTTCCAAATATTTTATATTTTCCCAAAAGTAAGTACAAATTTTGGTAAAATAGTTCACAAAGCATATATGTTTGTGTTAATGGTTGCATGTCACACACAATATCAAACTGCCACTATACCTTTGTCTCTAGGCCTCTTCCTGTGCTCCTACCCTGAAGTTCTCAGGGTAGAAGCTCACTGAAGTTCTCTGAGTCTCAGGTTTCATTTTCATCAGACCTGAGCTAGTTTTGTGCTTTCTTTAGATATTGCATCTAAATGAGATCATTGGCTTTTTCTCTCTCCTGACTTGTTTCACCTAACATAACACCTCTGGTTGTGTCTGTGTTGAGCAAAATGCAAGGTTTCTTTCTTTTTTTTTTCCATAGCAGGGTACTTTTCCATTGTGTGCCTACACATAGTTTCATATTCTGAAACATATTCATATTCTGGAGGGGTCCTCCCAGGTGGTGCTGTGGAAGCTTGTGGGGCCATTGTGGCACACTACCTTGGCTAACTGCTGATTGTTTGAGTGCAAAGGCCTGGGATATGGTGCTGTTCTCTTCTCCTGTGGTGCTGGGGATTTCCTGGCAGTCTTGGCAGGCTTGAGGGTGATACCCAGTGATGCTATGGGCTGCCAGGCTGGACCTGGTGACTTTTGGGAGGCCATGAGGTACTGGGGATCAGGGTCAGGCTTTAACAGGAATGTACCCTAGCATGCACCCTGGCTCCTCTTGAGATGTTTTTGTTGTTGTTGTTGGTTTGCTTTTTTGGATATACCTGGAGATACTAAGAGATTGCTCCTGGTTCAGTATTCAAAGTCACTTCTGTGGTCAGGGATCATTTGTGATGGTGCTCAGGGTACCATGCTATGCCTAGGCTAGAACTTGGGCCTCCTGTCTGCAAATATTTGCTCAGCCACTGAAATCTCTCTCCAGCTCCTGTGCCAAGATTCTTTTATCTTGTTTCCAGATCTTGGTCTTTTAAAGAAGCCTTGACTTTTTTTGGGGTGGGGTGGGAAGTCACACCTGTGGTACTTAGGGCCTACTCCTGGATTTATGCTCAGTGATTTCTCCTGGCAGGCTCTGGGTACATATGGATTCCTGGGGATCAAACCTGGGTCAGATACTGAAATGCAAACACCTTGTTCCAGTCCCTAAATCTGACCCAAAACCCCAATTTGGAGTTTTATTTAATGAAAATCTGCACCCTCTTACCCACTCTTTTCATCTCATGCTCTGATTTCTTCAATATAGTTATTATACATTTTAAAATTTCTTTTCTTCTCATTCCAGCATCTGGGTATATGAAAATCTGTATTTATTACTAGTTTTTCTCTGGGATATGAAATACATTTCCCTGTTTCCTTGTATATCAAATTTATTATTGTATATTTGGACATTGTGTTTAAAATAACTAAAGTCATGGAGGCAAATATATTTTACATTAGAAATGAATTGTGTTTAAAATAAAGATTGATAGACTACTGGCAAAACTAACAAAGAAATAGAGAGAGAGAGAAACTTGATATCTCGTATTAGGAATGAAAAAGGAGAGATCACTACTGATATGGCAGAGATTCAAAGGGTAATCAGAAACTACTTTGAGAAACTCTACGCCACTAAAAATGAGAACCTGGAAGAAATGAATAAATTCTTGGACTCTTATAATCTTCCATGGTTGAAGGAAGAGGATGTAGCATATCTAAACACCTCCATCACTATTGATGAAATTAAAACGGTAATCAAATGTCTGCCCAAAAACAAAAGCCCAGGCCCAGATGGATTCACTAATGAATTCTTTCAAACTTTCCAAGAGGAACTACTACCAATACTGGCAAGACTCTTTCATGAAATTGAACAAACGGAAACACTTCCAAATAGCTTTTATGAAGCCAACATCACCTTGATACCTAAACCAGACAGAGATGCTACGAAAAAAGAAAATTACAGACCAATATCGCTGATGAATGCAGATGCAAAGATCCTCAACAAAATCCTGGCAAATAGGATTCAGTGCCTCATTAAGATTATCCACTACGACCAAGTAGGTTTCATCCCAGGAATGCAAGAATGGTTTAACATCCGTAAATCTATCAACATAATACACAACATCAACAACAAGAAAAATAAAAATCACATGATCATATCAATAGATGCAGAGAAAGCATTTGATAAGGTCCAACACCCATTATTGATCAAAACTCTCAGCAAGATGGGAATAGAAGGAACCTTTCTCAATATAGTTAAGGCCATCTACCACAAGCCAGAGGCAAATATTGTCCTCAATGGAGAAAAACTGAAAGCCTTTCCTCTAAATTCTGGCACAAGACAAGGCTGTCCTCTTTCACCACTCCTATTAAACATAGCACTGGAAATACTTGCTATAGTGATTAGGCAATTTAGTTAATTTTGTAGCCTGCCACCTTGCTATATGAGTCTATTATTTCTAGAAGCTTTTTTGTAGAGACTTTAGGGTTTTCTAGGTAGAGTATCATGTCATCTGCAAACAGCGAGAGCTTGACTTCTTCCTTTCCTATCTGGATTCCCTTGATATCTTTTTCTTGCCTAATCACTATAGCAAGTATTTCCAGTGCTATGTTGTAGGTGATGAATGCAGTAGGTGTGGCTTCAGCATGGCAGAGATTTAGCCCTAAAGCTTTTCTTAAATGCTACTCCTGGTTCTATGTTTGGAAATAGCTCCTGATAGTGCTCCAGGAACTACATACTGCTGGGAATTTAACTTAGGTCTCCTGTATGCAGCCCATTCAGTTATATCTATGATCCAATAGAGAGTGGTTTTTTTTAGGTCCATACCCAGCAATGCTCAGGGCTCTGTGCTCAGTGATCATTCCTCACAGGGATTGGGGTACCAAATGGGGTACTGGAGTCTGCATCTGGCTGACTGTATGCCAGACAAGTTCCCTTCCACTTGTATTGTTTCTCCAGCCCCTTATTGTCTCTTCAGCCCCTTAATTCTATTAGAGATGAACTGAAACTGAGACTAATCAATGGTTCCATAAATGTTCTTTCCATTCTTCATTTTCTCTGGTGTGCACTTACACTGAGTAATATTGTTACTGATTTCTTTTTGTTTGTTTCTTTTTTTTGGGGGGGGTCACACCTGGCAGCACCCAGGGGTTACTCCTGGCTCTACACTCAGAAATCACTCCTGACAGGCTCGGGGGACCATCTGGGATGCCGGGATTCGAACCACCGTCCTTCTGCTTGCAAGGCAAACACCTTACCTCCATGCTATCTCTCCGGCCCCTATTGTTACTGATTTCTGCCTTTCTCTCCATTCAGTGAGTAATTGTTGAAGTTACAAACTTAAATGTATAGTTAATACCATTTCATTGTCTGCTGACTAATTAATAATATTATCTTATGAATTATAATAGCTATTATTAATTTAAAAATTAGGAAACTGAGATCTGGAAGATAGCACACAGTGATGGAACACGGACCTATTAGATGCAAGACCTTGAGTTTGATCCCCAGACCACATGAATCCTTAAGCACCACCAGCATAGAACCCTCAGACTTGAACCAACAGGTTGAACAGTGCTAGGAATGGTCTCGGATCTCTATTTGCCTACATCTCTCTTTATTTACATACGCACACACACACACACACACACACAGACACACACACACCAACCACACTAGCACCACTGATAAAATAGACTTAGAGAAGTTACTTAGTTTCAGCAATAAGATGGGAAAAATTACTCATGTAGGTTATGTCTGTATGATTCCATAGTGTATTTGCCTTATACCGTTCCAGATGGTAAAGAAACGTTCTCATCAAATAACAACTCAAATAGATGATATTGCTTGGAATGAAACACACACTTAATCACTTCAAAAATATCTTTAGGTGAGAAAGCAAGGAGATTCAGTAACTTAACATCAAGGCGACTGCAACTAGGCAACCACCTGAAACTATGGTTTCAGAGCAGGGGTATAGAGCACTTTTTTTTTTTTTTTTGATTTTTGGGCCACACCCGTTTGACGCTCAGGGGTTACTCCTGGCTATGCGCTCAGAAATCGCTCCTGGCTTGGGGGGACCATATGGGACACCGGGGGATCGAACCGCGGTCCGTCCTACGCTAGCGCTTGCAAGGCAGACACCTTAACTCTAGCGCCACCTTCCCGGCCCTATAGAGCACTTTTTATAGGAGTTTTTCTGACAATCATAGCAATGATGAAACAAAGAAAAGAAGAGCAAAGAATGGAGGTTTATGATTGGTCACTTCATCATTAATACACAGGTATACGGAGGCAGGAGGTGAATAAAAAGGGACTTGAAGGGGGCCTTGTTACTGGGAATCTGTGTAGGTAATTCTGTTTTAGGTCATGAACAGACATTTATTAAATCTTCTCATTGTTTCAGTGGCTCCAATTCCTTTCCCTCCTAGGTAACAGATTGGTGTGAGTCCTTCTGTTCTGCTCTGGTCAGTGTTATAATTGATACTCTATTCATCTCTGTTCAGCTCCCAGAGTTCCCTCCTCTGGCTGCCTCCCTGCTCACCTGAGCTTAACTTTCCCACCACTATAACAATATATCAAGATAAGGCATTTCTTTTCTTTTTCTTTTTTTTTTTTTTTTTGTGGTTTTTCGGGCCACACCCGTTTGATGCTCAGGGGTTATTCCTGGCTAAGCGCTCAGAAATTGCCCCTGGCTTGGGGGGAACCATATGGGACGCTGGGGGATCGAACCGTGGTTCTTTCCTTGGCTAGCGCTTGCAAGGCAGACACCTTACCTCTAGTGCCACCTCGCCGGCCCCTTCTTTTTCTTCTTTTTTTTTTTTTTTGGTTTTTGGGTCTCACCCGGCAGTGCTCAGGGGTTACTCCTGGCTCCATGCTCAGAAATTGCTCCTAGCAAGCACAGGGGACCATATGGGACGCCAGGATTCGAACTGATGACCTTTTGCATGAAAGGCAAACGCCTTACCTCCATGCTATCTCTCCGGCCCCTCTTTTTCTTTTTTTAAGATAAGCCATTTCTTAATTCAAAAGAGTACATGGGTAGCAGAGCAAAACTTTAGTGTTGGTTCTTATATTCCCATAGGGAATTTTCTGAGGTTGTGTAAGAGAGCACTAGACCTTACATCATAGTCAATTTTCAGTATTTTCCTTGGACACAGGGTAGAAAACTAGTGAAACCAGACCCAAGTCTGTCTATGCCACTGCCCCCTAAATCTATGTGATGAGGGTATGGATGGTAAATGCTTTCAATGGCCCTCCATACTAGTTTTGTTATTTTTATCAGTATTCAAATATCTGTCCAATGATCTAAACAAACAATAGAAATGAAAAGAGTAAGTTTGTGTGATTGGAAAGTAAACAGATTATTTGGAAATTAATAATGGATTTATTTGAGGAACAATCTACTGGAAGTGCAAATACGATAATGCCACAGATCTCAAACATCCAAACCAAACCAACAGCCTCCTGTGCCTTCTCATGACTCTATGTTCTCTGACTAATCCAGGCTCTGTGCTTTATGAAATCCTGTGAAAGGGTCTCACTTCTTGATATTTCCCCTCCAAGCTGCCCATTCTCAGTCTTCCCTTGTTTTAGCTTTCCTTCTAGAAGCCAAGCCAAATTTCCCCTATATTTCTTGTGTTGAGTCTTGGAAACAAACACCTCAGCCCAGGCCTTGGCTGTATTTCTGCTGTTCTGAGACCATATGGGAGAGTTTGATCACAGGCTGGATCTCATCTAACCTGTCCAAACTCTGCTGACAAGTTGATCACCTGAGGCTGGACTGCCACCAGCCGGTCTCAGCCACTTACCTGCTATCCTGAGATTGTGTCACACGTAGGGCTGTACACACTCCTCTGTTCTTTTTTTTTTTTTTTTTTTGGGTCACACCTGGCAGTGCTCAGCAGTTACTCCTGGCTCTACACTCAGAAATTGCTCCTGGGGGGCATGGGGGACCATATGGGATGCCAGGATTTGAACCACCATCCTTCTGTATGCAAGGCAAGTGCCTTACCTCTATGCTATCTCTCGGGCCCCAGACTCCCCTATTCTTAACAGTGACTCAGGATGCACAGAGATCATCAAGACATCTTTGTCAGGTGCATGAATAGATAAATGAATGGAGTTTTGTGTGTGTGAATTTAAAACAAAAGCATTCAAAATAGAAGCTTACCTTTGTCGAAGTAAAAAAAAAAAACAGAAATAAAGTCCTTGTAGCGTTAAAGGTTATATATAAGGCTTTATGTTGTCTAAGACATTCATTATTGCACCTACGCCTATGTTTGAATTCTAAAGTGAAGTGTTTTCCCTCAAACTCAAGCATTTTTATTCATTTCTTGTTGTGTATTAAGTTAACATGCAAATTTCTACTGCCAGTTGAGTGAGCCTGTTCGATGTTTTTTTTTTTTTTGTTTCTATATGGCAGACACCCATGGCTTTCTCATTCACCCCATCTGGGCCTCCAGTGTGGTCTAATTATCCTGAAAAGCCAAGATGTGTTAGTGCTGAGCTTGATTACCCTAATGGCACACAATGTTTTTACAAACCTCCCAATTCCTGAATAATAATCATTATCATATGTGTGTGTTTAGCCAAAAGCTTAATTGGAAAATTCCAGAATGAAAGAGCTACACAAGAAAAAAATCCCCACCAACCAACCTTCCAGTCGTTTTCTTTCTTTATTTTGTAGGGGGAGGTAGAGCCACACCCTGTAGTATTTAGGATTTACTCTTTTGGTTTTGTTTGTTTTTTGGTCCATACTCTGTAATGCTCAGGGGTTACTCCTGGCTATATGCTCAGAAATCGCCCCTGGCTTGGGGGACCATATGGGATGCCGGGGGATCGAACCGAGGTCTGTCCTAGGCTAGTGCCCGCAAGGCAAACGCCTTACAGCCCTGCACCACCGCTCAGGCCCTCAGGGCTTACTCTTGACTCTGCACTCAGGAATCATTCCTGGTGGATTCAGGGGATCTTATGAGATGCTTGGGATCGGAGTCTGGCCTGCATGTTCAAAGTAAACATGATAACCTCTGTATCTCTCTGGTTTACCTTCTAGTCATTTTCTTTTTTTTTTTTGGTTTTTGGGCCACACCCGGCAATGCTCAGGGGCTACTCCTGGCTGTCTGCTCAGAAGGCAGGCACGGGGGACCATATGGGACACTGGGATTTGAACCAACCACCTTTGGTCCTGGATCGGCTGCTTGCAAGGCAAACGCTGCTGTGCTATCTCTCTGAGCCCCTTCTAGTCATTTTCTCTGGGGGAAAAATGTTTTAAAAAATTCCCACTTCTTTTAATAACTTTGCCTCTGTTCTTCCTGAAACAAATGTATTATGATCAATTGTGTCAACTATGTAATGTATTTTCTTTAATTAAATTTAAAAAAAATCTACTTCTGGGCCCAGAGAGATAGCACAGTGGTGTTTGCCTTGCAAGCAGCCGATCCAGGACCAAAGGTGGTTGGTTCAAATCCTGGTGTCCCATATGGTCCCCCGTGCCTGCCAGGAGCTATTTTTGAGTAGACAGCCAGGAGTAACTCCTGAGCACCGCCGGGTGTGGCCAAAAAAAAAACAAACAAAAAACCCCACTTCTAATCCACATATTATCATGTTTTATAGAAGGGCCTATGAGGCGCAGCTCGATCTCTCTTGGTTTGGTCCTCCAGAGATCATCATCCTTTTAAATTCCTTCAGCTGTGGGGCCGGAGAGATAGCACAGTGGCATTTGCCTTGCAAGCAGCTGATCCAGGACCTAAGATGGTTGGTTCACATCCCCGTGTCCCATATGGTCCCCTGTGCCTTCCAGGAGCTATTTCTGAGCAGGTAGCCAGGAGTAACCCCTGAGCACCACTGGGTGTGGCTCAAAAAAAAACAAAAAACAAATTTCTTCAGCTCTTTCTCCTAGAGGTAGTTCTTTTTTTAGGGGTGGACACACCTGATGATGCTCAGGGGTTACTCCTGGCTATGCGCTCAGAAATAGCTCCTGGCTTGGGGGACCATATAGGATGCTGGGCGATCTAGGACTGTGGTCCATCCTAGTTCAGCTGCATGCAAGGCAAACGCCCTATTGCTGCACCACCGCTCCAGCTCCGAGGTGATTCTTTTTGAGATGTGTGAGTGGCCACAGTTGGTTGTGCTTGGACTTATTCCTGGCTCTGTGCTCAGGAATCACTTCCGGTGGAGCTCAAGGTACTATATGTGGTGCTGGGGATCAAACCTGGGTCTGCCATATGCAAGGCACTATTGCTCTCACCATGGTGATTGTTCTTGTCTCAAATGAATGCCCTTGCACTACCAGATTTTGGTTTGTGCATTTTAGATAGCTGTTATATTTTCATTTTTGAGTAAAAGTGTACCTCACAGGGCAGATTATGAAAGATACTTTGTCTTTTGAAGGTGGAGATTGGCTACATCTGGGTTTACTACTGGATATGTCTCTACTCAGGCAGGGATTACTTCTGGTGGGGCTTGGGGACCCTATGTCATACTTGGGACTGAACCACTTTCATATCAAGGTTCCTGTACTCCAGTGCCTTAAGATACTTTAGGGACTGGAGACAGCCTAGGTGGGGCACCTGAATTTGATCTCTGGTATTCTGTATTGTCTCCAAGCCAGAGAAGGAGTGGGCTCCTGAATGCAAAACATGTGCTTTCCTCCTTTGAGCTTCCTTCCTTTCTTTTTTTCTTTCCCTCACCTCTTCTTTCCCTTTCTTCCTTCCCTTTCCTTCCTCTCCTTCCCTCCCTTCCTTCCTTCCTTCCTTCCTTCCTTCCTTCCTTCCTTCCTTCCTTCCTTCCTTCCTTCCTTCCTTTCAATTTCCCTCTTTTCCTCCCTCCCTCCTTTCCTTCTGTCCTTCCTCCCTCGCTCCTCCCTTTTTTCTCCCTTCGCCCTCTTCTTTCTTTTCTCCTTCCTTTCTCTCTTTCTCTTTCTTTCTTTCTTTCTTTCTTTCTTCTTTTTTCTTTCTTTCTTTTTTCTTTCTTTTCTTTCTTTCTTTCTTTCTTTCTTTCTTTCTTTCTTTCTTTCTTTCTTTCTTTCTTTCTTTCTTTCTTTCTTTCTTTTTTATTTTTTTTTATTTTTTTATTTTTTTTTTGGTTTTTGGGCCACACCCGGTAACGCTCAGGGGTTACTCCTGGCTATGCACTCAGAAGTCGCTCCTGGCTTGGGGGACCATATGGGACGCCGGGGGATCGAACCGCGGTCCGTCTCCTAGGCTAGCGCAGGTAAGGCAGGCACCTTTCTTTCTTTCTTTCTTTCTCTTTCTTTCTTTTTCTTTCTTTTTTTCTTTTTTTTCTTTCTTTCTTTCTTTCTTTCTTTCTTTCTTTCTTTCTTTCTTTCTTTTTTCTTTCTTTCTTTTTTTCTTTCTTTTTTTCTTTCTTTCTTTCTTTCTTTCTTCTTTCTTTTTTCTTTTCTTTTTTCTTTCTTTCTTTCTTTCTTTCTTTCTTTCTTCTTTTCTTTCTTTCTTTCTTTCCTTTCTTTCTTTCTTTCTTCTTTCTTCTTTCTTCCTTCTTTTCTTCTTCTCTTTCTTTCTTCTTTCTTTCTTTCTTTCTTTCTTTCTTCTTTCTTTCTTTCTTCTTTCTTTCTTTTCTTTCTTTCTTTCTTTCTTTCTTTCTTTCTTTCTTTCTTTTTCTTCTTTCTTTCTTTCTTCTTTCTTTCTTTCTTTCTTTCTTTTCTCTTTCTTTCTTCTCTTTCTTTCTTTCTTTCTCTCTCTCTCTCTCTCCTCTCTCTCTCTCTCCTCTCTCTCCCTCCCCTCCCTCCCTCCCTCCCTCCCTCCCTCCCTCCCTCCCTTCCTTCCTTCCTTCCTTCCTTCCTTCCTTCCTCTTCCTTCCTTCCTTCCTTCCTTCCTTCCTTCCTTCCTCTCTTTCTTTCTCCCTTTCTTTCTTGATTTCATTGTGCTGATGTCCAGAGCTTCCACAGTTCATTGCAGTGCATTGTGATAACAGTTCCAATGAAACCTTTCACAAGCACTTACTCTTTTTGGAAATTGCAACAGATGGACAATTGTGTTTTTTTTCTACCTCTAAGAAGCATCTGGGAGAGTCAAGGCATAGACAAAAATGTTGTGCCAGGACCTGTGGTTTGTGGAATAAGGAGTTTTAGTATTTCATAGGTATAGAGCTTCAGTTTAGGAAGACGGAAATGTTCTAGAGATGGGTGGGTAATAGATATAATGTGAGTGTCCTTAATGCCCTGAACAGTACATTAAAATGATAGAACCAGGGGACAGCTCATATGGTGAGCACATACCTTACATGTGGGTGTTCTAAGGGTACATCCCTGTCCCTTCAGTCTCTGCTAAGTGTGGCTCCTTGTTCAATTATTTGATGTGGTATCTCTTACTACATTTAAATTTTTCTGAAGGAAAGGTAAAAAAAATTTTTTTTTTTTGGTTTTTGGGCCACACCCGGCAGTGCTCAGGGTTACTCCTGGCTATCTGCTCAGAAATAGCTCCTGGCAGGCACGGGGGACCATATGGGACACCAGGATTCGAACCAACCACCTTTGGTCCTGGATCGGCTGCTTGCAAGGCAAACGCCGCTGTGCTATCTCTCCGGGCCCGGAAAGGTAAAATTTAACATTTCTATCTTCACTGAGTATGGCTTGGCTACAATTAAGTGTTTAAGGGAAAAGTACCGTATTTCCCGGCGTATAAGACGACCTCCTAATTTTACAGTTAAAACATAGGTTTAGGCCTATATTTGCTGTATAAGACAGAATGTTCCTGTGCTGCAACTGTATCTTCCACAGTGAGTCAATCACAACAAGCAAAGGTTCAGAGGTTATACTGTAATAGACGTCCTCTCTGACTCTGGCCAATCTGAGCAGGCTTTTTACAGTGTAGATTCGGGTACAAAACACTGTATAATTTGCATGCATATTTGGATTGGCTTAGTTAGGCGGTCTGAGCAGCCTGGCAGTGATTGGTGTAGGGTCGAGTTGGAAAATTTGTTTTGTGGCAATATTCAGACAATTTTCGTTTAGTGGCATATTGAAACATTTTTCGGGATATACTCAGCGTATAAGACGACCCCCGATTTTCAGTTGACTTTTTTTGTTCCAAAAGTCGTCTTATATGCTGGAAAATACGGTAACTCTTTTGGCTTGGAGATTTAATTGTGGAAGTGAGAGTTTCTTGTAATTAAAACCATTTGCCTGTTGATAACAAGTATTAACCCTGACAAAAATATTTTTTTAATGCGGTTGCTTGAAAGCCTAGAGGCATTCCAATGTGGGCAGAATTTGAAGGTAATATGCACCTCGTATGAAGGGAGGAAATGGCATCTCTCTGGTTTTTCCTCTAAGGGTGCTTTCCTTTCTCAGCAATACGACACATAGCAGAATAGAGCTAAATTTTTGTTTGTTTGTTTTTGGGCCACACCTGGTGATGCTCAGGTGCTACTCCTGGCTATGCACTCAGAAATCGCTCCTGCCTTGGAGAACCACATAGGATGCCAGGGAATCGAACCGTGGTCATCCTAGGTTAGCACGTGCAAGGCAAATGCCCTACCGCTTGCACCACTGCTCCAGCCCCGCTAATTTGTTTTTGTTTTGGGGTCACTCCCAGTGGTGCTCAGGGCTTTTACTCAATGGAGTTTGGGGGACCATGTGTGGTGCCAGAGATTGAATCCAGGTTGACTGTGTGCAAAACAAGCTGCTTATCTCTTCTTCCATGTCTCTGGCTTTAGAGCTAAAAATATTCAGTGGTGGTCTTACAAGCAGAAGAAACAGGTTGGATTTTAGAGCTGTGAAAATAATGAGACATTGAGGAATCAGAAAACATGTTAGAGAAGAATGACTCATAGAGTGGAGGTCCAAATCAAATTCCTGGCTGACTGCTGATGAGAACTGTGGATGGCAGGAGCCCAGGGAGCCCAGCTGACAGTTTTAGTTGGAACATTAGGCAGAAGTTTGGAGTCTAAGTCTGACATATACATAGGAGGGACTTGGTGAAATCCTAAAACTTTCTATCAAAACCCAAAGGACACATCCTACTAATGAAATTAGTAATATTAGTAAATTAGAACATCTCTGGGATAGACTTACTATTGTATGAGAACTACACAACCAAAGACCATCAATTTGAAGACAGGTCAGTATAAGGAAGTTTAGGGAGAAATGGGGTTTCGGGAGAAAATAATGGCACAAGATTAACTGTGTCTCATAGACCTTTAGGACAACATCAGGTGGTTTAATGGATGTGATATGGCATCTCAAAAGAATAAAAACTATTTCAAAGGCCTGGTCTCAGGTGCCCAAATTAGGTAGGATGCATCAGACCACACATTCAAAATTTAAAAGAGAATCTTCTGCAGAACTTCAAGTTAACTCATGTTAATTTTATCTGAAGTTTCTGTTCAGGTATAAAGTTTCAGAAAGGGGAGACTTGATCTCTGTTGACAACCACCAGATTGAACACACAGTTAAAATTCAGTGACTTCTCTGCAGGCTACTGCAGAGAAATATGGAAATTTTGCAATCGGAGTCCATCAGCTGAGGAAACAATTATAACTTATAAAAGTTTTTTTTTGAATCTGCAGGTGATGGAAGAATTTCTTTCTCCAAATTACCAGGGTTGGGACAGGATGAGGCAAGGTTAGTGCCTAAAAATAGGGCACATAATTTATTTGCTAAAATATTGGTGTTGTAGAGATAGCACAGCGGTAGGATGCTTGCCTTGCATGCAGCTGATTCAGGATGGATGGTCGTTCAAATCTCTGAGCCAACCAGGAGCAATTTCTGAGCACAGAGTCAAGAGTAACCCCTGAGCACTGCTGGGTGTGACCCACCCCCAAATAAACAACAAAATATTATTATTATTGTTGCTGTTGTTGTTGTTGCTGGAGACTGAATCCAGGTCTTATGCATACAAGACATTCTCTTTGCCACTAATAGAGCACATTTCTGGATCCACTTACTCTATAATTCTAGTCAGACAAGACTGCCTTAGCCCACTGCTACCTGCATGGAAACGACCAGCTACCATCTGCCAAAGGACAAAGTATCCATGCAGTGTGAGCCACAGTGTAATCCAATGATCAGAACTTGCAAGCTGTGAGTTAATAAATGGCACATTAACTTCATGGTTAACAAGGTGTTTTATCACTTGATCTTCATACGGCTGCGCAGTGGAGAGGAGAAGCAGTGTTCCCACGTTTCTCTCTTACTGGGCAGGGAAGGAGAAAATATAATCTGCTCCACGATGGATTCAGTTCCAGCAAGATTCCTGCTTGTGCCCTATTATTTCACATCTTGACAGATTATATATTTGGATGGTGACCTGAGTTGGTGGAGATGTATACAAATTGGCTATGAGAGGTAATTGGTGTAATTGTGGCTATCAATTATCAGTAAAATTATCAATAAACTTGATAATATGTTATGGCAAAATTCATAACAATTGCTTTGACTTCAGATCCACCACATTAGGAAAATATACAAAATTAAAAGGCGATCACTTTTAGACTTCAATAATTTGTAGACAGAAGTTGAAAACTGAGCATGTTTGTGAAAAGTAAATTATATAATAGAAGATTATATGTTACTGCATTGTAGCAATTGCTTAAATTACATAGCAGTAGTTTTAAATTTGACTGTTTTGGATGCCTTATGCAATTGGAAATAAGATTTAGAGTAATACACAGCATTTAATACTAAAATATTATTATTGTTAGATGTATTTCATGGAATTGCATTTTATTTTTATTTTGGTTTTTGGGCCACACTTGGTGATGCTCAAGGGTTACTCTTTTTTTTTTAAAGGTTACTCCTAATTCTGCATTCAGAAATTGCACCTACGAGGCTTGGGGGACCATATGGGATGCTGGGGATCAAACCTTGGTCTGTCCTGGGTTAGTCACATGCAAGGCAAATGCACTACCACTATGCTATCACAGCCCCTTTTAAAGAATTATCTATCCAGACATATTTCCCTGCTTCCAAAATCTGTATTTTCTGGTCTATAGTTTTGTGGAGTTACAGAATGTCTTAGACATGAGCAGTGATGATAAGTTAGAATGCTCTGGGCATGAGGAACGGGCCTCAGGACCTGTGCTGACTCAGGGCAGTGGCTGCAACAGATATTGGGGGTGAAGGTGTGTTGAATGAATGAAAAGGGAGACAAAGTCACCAACAGGGGCTTTAACTTGGTCCCAGGAACTTCTTGTTCAAATGAAGATGTTTGTGGGCAGAAATAGTGCAATGTAGATACCTGCCAGTGTATGGTTCCCAAGCCCAAATCCTTGGTGTCCCACATCTGCTCTGTTGTTTGATCCTGGTGGCTCCATTCTCTGTGATCCCCAGGGACTACAAGACACTTCCCATCACATAGCAGCCGAGCATGTATGAGCAAAAGGGAAGTGACCCTCAGCAAACATCACAACTAAAAATATATTTTTATATATATTTTGGTCCATGGAATGCACGGACCATGCTGAGGATAGCCAGAGGAAATCTCCCTGAAAACTGGGGCTCCAACCTCAATCTAACTAGGAGGAAATAACAGAAAAATTCACAAGAAAAAAAAAAAAAAGAAAAATTCACAAGGAAGGACAAGTTGCAAAAACAAAACAAAGCTTATTTTCTATCAAAGAATACTAAAAGAATGTAATTAAAAGCAATGAGATGACTAAAAGTTGATCTGGGACCAGGAAAAATACACTAAAAAGAACCATGTTGGGATAATAGAGAATTTTTTTTGTAGGTTATTAATTAATAGCATTGTGTTAGAGTGGATTCTCAATTTGAGAAGCAGACTGACATCTTGCTTTTGGAAATACAGGAGAAAGGAATAGTATGGCTTTAGTTTACTCTGAAGTAATAATAATCATAATGATAGCAATAATAGTAAAATATGTATAAAAATAAATAAAGTAAATGTGACAAAATATTAACAATTGGTGAATCTCTAGAATGCTTTTCTAGGACTTTATATAAATATATTCATGACAACTTTCTTTTACTTTAAATAATTTCATTAAAAACTACAGTACAGGGGGCCGGGCGGTGGCGCTAAAGGTAAGGTGCCTGCCTTGCCTGCGCTAGCCTTGGACGGACCGCGGTTCGATCCCCCGGTGTCTCATATGGTCCCCCAAGCCAGGAGCAACTTCTGAGTGCATAGCCAGAAGTAACCCCTGAGCGTTACTGGGTGTGGCCCAAAAACAAAAAACAAAACAAAAAAAAAACAAAAAAAAACTACAGTACAATGGGTAGGGCACTTACCTTGCAGGCCTTTAATCTGGGTTCAATTTCTGACACCCCATATGGTTCCCTGAGCCTGCAGGAATGATTCCTGAGCACAGAGCCAGGAGTAAATCCTGAGCATGGCCGGTGTGACTTCAAACCCAAAACATAAAATGATGTGGATGAGTGGGACCAGAGCGATAACATAGTGGTAGGGCATTTGCCTTGCATGCGGCTGACACCGGTTGAATCTCGGTGTCCCATATGGTCCCCCTAGCCAGGAGTGATTTCTGAGCACATAGCCACGAGTAACCCCCTGAACGTCACCGGTGGTGGCCCCAAAACCAAAAAAAAAATGTGGATGAGGCCTTCCTCACCTTTATCCACTGCACCCTTCTCCCTACTCCTCACTACTGTACAGGCTCATAGTAACTTAACACATGATGACAGAAGGGAAATGAGGACAGTGATGGCAAAAACAAAAAAGATGTCAATTGAGCTACAATAGTCTATGTTGGTCTCTTCAGATGCCCTGAGGGGCACTGGCCGTGCTTGGTCTTTGGAGGGCCATAAAGCAGGAGCACAGGGCATTAGGCAGCTCCCAGGACCCAGGAGTGAATGAATGTTCTCCCCCCCACCCCTTGCTTTTGGGCCACACCAGCTGCGCTCAGGAATTACTCCTAGCTCTGTGCTTAGAAATCGCTTCTGGCAGGCTCAGGGGACCATATGGGATGCCGTGAATTGAACCTGAGTCTATCCGTGGTCGATCACGAGCAAGTCAAATGCTCTACTGCTGTGCTATCACTCTGGCCCCTGAATGGATGTTCTTTTTTTGGGTCACACCCGGCAGTGCTCAGGGGTTACTCCTGGCTCTATGCTCAGAAATCGCTCCTGGCAGGCACGGGGGACCATATGGGACACCGGGATTTGAACCATGGACCTTCTGCATGAAAGGCAAACGCCTTACCTCCATGCTATCTCTCCGGCCCCTGAATGGATGTTCTTACTGCAGGAAGTGCCTGCTGAAGACTCACACGGGTCTTTTACAGGAGCTTCTCGGATTTACAAGCCTTCACCTTCACCAGAGCTGATCCCAGCAAGTTTGCAGGCACAGCTCTAGGATGCAGCAAGAGCGGATTCCCAGAGACTCACCCACCAAACTTGGCTTCCTGGAACCTGGAGTTATTTGTCTGCCCATGGTGGGAGCTACTTTGCTGAAAGCAAGTTGTCTGACTACATAGTTGCCACTGGACTTTTTCTGGGAGGAAAACCTAGAGCAGAGGTGCTGCTAGTTCACCCTTATGACACTTTAATTCAGGAAAAGTTAAAATTAGCACATTTTCCAATAATCAGAAATTGTATTCCAGTAGGATGAAACTAGCAAGTAGAATTAATCTTTGACTATCTGTCTTTATATGCTCTCATACCCCTCTCATTTTAGATGTCTCTACCCCTTTTATTCTGGGAACTCAAACCATCTTGAGTCAAGTGATATTACGTAAGTTTGTAATAAGTCAAGCAAGGACAGTGAAATTGATTTGATCCTTTTAGAAAAGTTATCTTTCCCCTATATACCACGTGTAAATCAAGGGTTTTATGCATCTGAAAGTAATGTTTAGAACTTTGAAGCAACTAGTTATGGTTTTAATTAATCAATTAATTAATTTTGCATTGGTTTGAGGGGCCGGAGTGGTGGCGCAAGCCTAGGATGGACCACAGTTCAATTCCCCCCGATGTCCCATCTGGTCCCTCAAGCCAGGAGTGATTTCTAAGCGCACAGCCAGGAGTAACCCCTGAGAGTCACCGGGTGTGGCCCCCCACAAATCTAAAAAAAAAAAAAAAAAAAAAAAAAAAGATCGTTTGAGTTCCCAGAATGAAAGGGGTAGAAAGACATCTAAAAATGAAAGGGGTATAAGAGCATATAAAGACAGATGGTCAAAGATTAATTCTTGCTAAACTTGCTAAAGTTTCATCCAGTAGTGTGCAGGACTTAATTCTGACTTTATACCCAGGGGATCACTCCTGGCGGGTTTCAGGAGATCATATGAGATACTGAGGACTGAATCTAGGCCAGCTGAAAGTCTTGGATGCCCCTTGCCCCATTCTGATTTTTAAATGATTACTTTATTTAAGCACAGTGGTTTACAAAATTGCTCATAACACAGTTGGTTATGGTCTTCAATGTTCCAACATCCATCCCATCACCATTATAACATTTCCTCCACCATTGTCCCCAGTTACCGCCTCCAAGCCTGCAACCCCTTGGCAGACACAAAATAATTTATTTTACATTGCTTGTTATAACAAAATAATAGGCTTATAATAAAACGTCAGCAAAAGAAAATTTGTGGAAATTATTATATCTCACAATAGGGTCATTAAGACATTGAAGGTATATTTAGCTGTTTGTTGCTAGGTAAATATTTGGTATTATTGGTTTCATTTGTGGCGCTTAGGTGGCTTCTGTGCTACACTCACACTTAATTTAGAATGTTCCTTCTGGGGTGTCAGTGCTGAGAAATTTGGGGCATATGTAACTGAACTCCAGGAATTTGTGGATCTGTTGGGCTTGGCTGAGTAGCTGACATAGTGGTGGTTATGAAACGTGTCTGAAACTGCAGGGGCTTCTGGAAGTTGGAGGTGTGGGAGGAGACTATCAGCCTCCACCCCCCAAAAGACTCCAGAGTTTTCAGTACCCGGTGTACCGGGAATTGTTGTAGGTTTGATGTTTCTGCTGAGATTATGCGTGAAGCAGTGAAGTTGGGCCATTGATGTTGCAGTAATTGTGGGGCATAGATATGGCCGCAGGGGTTTGGGCAGGGCAGGACTGGCCCATTCTTTTCCCAAAACTATTCTGGAGCTTTCAGCTGTGAGACAGATGCACCCATTAATTTTAGCCACTTAACTTGCTTCTCTTTTGAGGATAAATTGAGTCTATGAAGTTGGCTGAAAAGGAGACATGGTGGCAGCTGTGGGATGTGGCTGTGGCTCCTGGGGTTTCTGGAAGGACCCTCATTATTAGTTAAAAGATATCTTCTTGGGGCCTGAGAGATTGATCAGTGTTTAAAGCTCTTGCTTTGTAAACTTAAAGCACAAAGTTGCATCCGGTGCTAATGCTAGGTCAAGCATGATCCTGGAAGCTCTGCTGCGTGTTCCTGGTGGCTGAGTGGTTCTGCCTGCAGTGTGGTGTATTGTGTGCGAGAAACAACTCCAGGGGTGCAGTGCCATTAGCCCTGGGACACCACAGTCAGAGCAAGAGCGAACATTGGGTGTGAAATCTGTGTCCTCTGAGGTGTGACCCCCCGGAGCACCACAACCATGAGTGTAGATGACTTCTCTCATGTCAATCGCGTGGATAGAGGGAAGGAGAAGCGGGTGAAAAAACCCAAACTCAACCCAACAGTGGGCGGTAGAAAGTGCATGCATTCTCGTTCATGCACACTAGATGACAGCAGAGGACGCATATCGGGTTCCAGGAACCTTTAAAATTTGGTCAGATTCTTAGGATGTTGTCTGGTGGTCCCCCAAAAGATCTTTCTTTAACCTTTCTTTTCTTTTCTTTTTCTTTTCTTTTTTTTCTTTTCTTTTCTTTCTTCTTTTCTTTTCTTTTTTCTTTTCTTTTCTTTTTTTTTCCTTTTTTTCTTTTTTTTTTTTTCCTTTTTTCTTTCCTTTCCTTTCCTTTTCCTTTCCTTTTTTTTCCTTTTTTCTTTTTCTTTTTCTTTCTTTCTTTCTTTCCTTTCCTTTCCTTTCCTTTCCTTTCCTTTCTTTCCTTCCTTTTCCTTTCCTTTTTCCTTTCCTTTCCTTTTCCTTTCCTTTCCTTTCCTTTCCTTTCCTTTTCTCTTCTCTTTTTTTCTCTTCTTTCTTTTCTTTTTTTTTTTGGCCACATCCCGTGGGCCTCAGGGGTTTCTCCTAGTTCTGTGCTGAGAAATCGCTCCTGGCAGATTTGGGGGACCATATGGGATGTCAGGGATCCAACCCACATCCATTTTGGGTCAACCACGTGTAAGGCCAATGCCCTACCGCTGTGCTATCACTCCGTCCCCCTTTAATCTTTCTTTCTAGTGTCCCCAACCCTATTAAACTGCTAACACATAGACATGATTAGACCTGCTTGTCAAATGGATACAGACATTTCGATGTTTTTGCTCTTGATTCTTTGGGGGTCCTCCAAGCAGATTAAGGTTTGGATGAATTGGAAGCAAAACTGGCAATTCCACCCCATAATTTCACCCTCGCTTCCAATTTGTAGTCTTTGGCTCCTTTTTTGCTGTTCCAGTCAAGCCGATATGAATCTGTTCCTGCAGTCTTCCTGTTTCTGGGGTTTGAGTGGGGTTTTCCCTCTCAGAATAGATCAAGTTGAGCTCCAGGGATCATTTGCCCCAGGAGGGTTGATGCTAGGTCGTCTGTCTTCTGTTGCTGAGCTTTTCACATCAGAGCACGGGAAGTGAACCTTTCTGTACAGAGAACCTTGCAACCATTTCCTCCTCCATCTCTAAGTCCATTAGGCAAAGGGAATGAATCTAGGGTCTGACCTTTGAAACTCATTGCTGCTACCAGCCTGCAATACCCACTGAGACATTCAACCAATTATTCTGAACTCACACTCAGGTCGTCCAATGCTGTGGGACCTTTACAGCATTTGATTTGCAGATAGCTCAGGTTCAAAAGGCAAGCAGAAAGAAAGGCAGAGAAAGAACGCAGAAAGAAAGAAGGCAGAAAGAAAGAAAAAAGAAAAGAGGTGAAATTATTCTGTGAACATCAGCCTCATTGAAGTCATAGGGATCTCAGGGTGTAGGTTTGACTCAGAAATAAACTAAAAACAAGTCAGCAGGTTGAGTAATCAGATTTAAACAAGACTCTTTAGCTATCTTTGTTGGTATGACTTACATAACAAGGTGACTATATCTTTTTTTTTTTTTTTTGTCTGTTTTGGGCCAGGTGGTCCTTAGGGCTTACTTCTGACTTTGTACTCAGGGATCACTCTTGGCTGGACTCAGGAGATCACAGAGGGTGTCAGGGATCAAATCTGGTATTCCCATTATACTATCTCCTCAGTCCCCATCCCCTGATTATAACTTATATGTGCTGGCAGCAATGTTCGACTCTTTTTCCTGGCTGGAGCATCCCACCTGTTACAAGAATTTAATAGAATAGAGCCTGGGGTTGTTGCCAGCTTTTGTTCGTTATGAATTATGCTGCTCTGAACCTTCATATACATGATCTTTGGTGGACACAGGCACTCATTTATCTTGGATTCTATGTCCTAAAATGGAGCTGAGTTTGCACTGAGTAGAGCATGGCCATGCCCTACCACTACCATGAGCTTTAGTGGCCATTGCCAGTTTTCCCAAGGTGGTTGCACTGTGGTGGGGATCCTGGTTTGTAGAAGTCTATTAACTGTAGTTGTTTCTTTGATTCTCTACTTTTTGGACCATACTTATCTGTGCTCAGGGCTCAGTGCTCTTGACTCATTGCTCTGGGATAATTTCTGACTGGGCTGGGGGACCGTATGGGATGCCACAAGCAAGACAAGTGCATTACTTGCTGTATTATAATTCTTGCCTCCTCAATTATGATGATAATTTGTATTTCCTCAATGACTAATGGAATTAAAGTTTTTTCAACTGTTTATTGGCCTGTAGGATATTCCCTCTGTGAAGGTTAGTGCAAGTCTTTTGCCCTTTCTGCTGCTTCTAGAAATTGATTCTCTTTTAAAAATTAAGTTTTAAATGACATATTTTATATTTGTTTAAGGCAGTACAATATCCTGATTATATGTATATGTAGTATACTGCAAAATAATCACTGCAATAAATCTAGGTAACACTCATCATCATATAAAATCACAGTTTGTTTTTCCCTGGCAACAGAATTTAAGATTTACTCTTCAGGCTCCAGGGAAGAAGAATCAATGGAAAAGCACCCGCTGTGTAGGCACGAGGCTAAGAATTTTTTGTTTTTGTTTTTGGGCCACACCCAGTGACACTCAGGGGTTACTCCTGGCTATACGCTCAGAAATCACTCCTGGCTTGGGCGACCATATAGGATGCCGAGGGATCTAACCACAAGTCTGTCCTAGGCTAGCGCATGCAAGGCAGATGCCTTATGGCCTGTGCCACTGCTCCAGCCCCGAGGCTAAGAATTTGATCTCAAAGCTGCCTATATGCACTAAATGAGGGTCTGGAACCCTGGTACTACAACAAGAGTGTGGCCAGGAGTGTATGCTCTGGTGAATAATGTGAACACTGTCACTAAAATGTGCAGGAGCACAACTAAGTGTGATCTTTGGTGACCGCGAGTGCAAACACTGCAAGTAAAGTGAACAATCCTGTGAACAACACATGATGTTGTTCATAACAGTATGTTATATTCATAACAACATAATGTTGTGGGAGCCAAGACATTGGGTTTCTGTGTTGGTTCGCTGTATCCTAATTTTTGTATGTGTTTTTGGGCCACAACCAGTGGTGCTCAGAGGTTACTTCTGGCTCTGCACTCAGGAATTACTCCTGAGGATGTTCAGGAGACCATATGAGATGTCAGAGATCAAACCTGGGTCAATCAAATATTTGCAAGGCAAGAACCCTACCTGCTCTACTATCGCTCTAGTCCCTGGTATTGTCTCTTGGTCTATCCAAGCCTAAAGTCTGGGACAGAATCTATGATCTTGGAGAATTGTTAACTTCTCATTCATTAGAGAGTAAAGAGGTACAGATAGCTTGTTCCACTGTCCCCAAGGAGGGAAGGGGAATCCCATACCTCCTATTCAGGGAGAATAGGGGGTGTTGGTCTGGTTGTAGTACTTCATGATAAATAATTCACACAGATAGGAAGGTTTTAGCAGGCAAGAAAATTCACACCAGAAGCTGTTCACCCACAAGCCAGTCGCTTCACCACGTGGAACCCCAATCCCAGATGAAAAGCCCTCTCCACCTGCTTTTCTGCCTCCTCTTTATTCAGCTCCAAAACCAAAATTCCTCCCACAGGGAGGAGAGGGGGAAAAAAGCTGGAAGAAAGACAGTGGGAACACAGAAACAAAGGGGATCTATTTCAAAGGCTTCTATTTACTTCACAAGATAGAGCTCAAGACTTGGTAGAAGTATTAAAAATGTAAGATGAGAAGGCTGGAGAGATTGTACAGTGGTAGGGCATTTGCCTTTCACGCAGCCAACCCAGGACAGACGTGGGTTCAATTCCCTGCATCCCATATGATCCCTTGAGCCAGCCAGGATCTTCTAAACCTAAAACCAGGAGTAACCCCTGAGCTCCACAGGATGTGGACCCCAAGCCAAAAAAAAAAAATGTAGGATGGGAGCTGGCAAGGGGAATCTGAGACTTTGTTTCCAATAATCAAGTGTGTGTGTATGAGACAGTGACCACTGCAACTGCCCAGGGAGGGAAAAAGGTGTGTGTGTGTGTGTGTGTGTGTGTGTGTGTGTGTGTGTGTGTGTGTAGAACACCAGGTATTTTAGCAACTTTAAAATATACAACACATTTTTTAAATTTTTTTGTTTTATTTGGCCACACCCACTTGATGGTCAGGGGTTACTCCTGGCTAAGCGCTCAGATATTGCCCCTGGCTTGGGGGGACCATATGGGATGCCGGGGGATCGAACCGTGGTCCTTACTTGGCTAGCACTTGCAAGGCAGGCACCTTACCTCTAGCGCCACCTCACCGGACATTTTTAATTTTAATTTTTGTTTTTTATATACAACACATTACTATTAATGATAGTCACTGTGTTGTGTATTATATTATCAGGACTTATTTATTAAATTAATGCCTTTATTTATTGATTAATTATTAATTTATTAATGAATACCTTTGGATTTCCTTCACTTATTTCACTCTTCATCCTTTCCCCTTTCCCCTGCCTCTGTCAGCATCTAATATTTTCTCTATGAACTCAATTTTAAAGTTTTGATGTTAAGATCTTACAGATCAGTGAGGGATAATATGTTCAACAAATTGCTTAAAGAATTGGATAGCTGAGGCCAGAGAGATAGCACAGTAGTAGGGCATTTGCTTTGCACACAGCTGACCTGGGACAGACCTGGGTTCAATCCCTAGCATTCCATATGGTCCCCCAAGCCTGCCAGAAGCGATTTTTTTTTTGCTTTTGGGTCACACCAGGTGATGCTCAAGGGTTACTCCTGGCTATGTGCTCAGAAATTGCTCCTGGCTTGGGGGACCATATGGGACGCCAGGGATAGAACTGAGGTCTGTCCTGGATCAGCCGCATGCAAGGCAAACACACTACCTCTGCGCCATCACTCAGCCTAGGAGCGATTTCTGAGTGCAGAGCTAGGAGTAACCTATGAGTATTGCTGGCTGTGACCCACAAACAAACAAACAAACAAAAGGATTGAATAGCTATATATACATATATGTGTGTATATGTATATATGTATGCATATGTCTATATCTATATTAGACAGAAATGTCCCAGCTCCATAGCTGAACTCAAATAATATGAGCAACTTAAATTTCTCTGGTGGAACCAGAGTACAGGTTGAAAACTCTGAGGATGGGGCCGGAGAGATAGCGTGGAGGTAAGGCGTTTGCCTTTCATGCAGGTCATTGGTTCGAATCCTGGCATCCCATATGGTCTTCTGAGCCTGCCAGGAGTGATTTCTGAGCGTGGAGCCATGAGTAACCCCTGAGCACTGCTGGGTGTGACCCAAAAACCAAAAAAAAAAAAAAAAAAAAAAAAAAAAAAAAAAAAGAAAACTGAGGATATTCTAGGAATGGGGGGGGGTAGACCAAGTCGATCCCACTTCCCCACAAAAAATGCCAACAGCCCCCACCCATACCCACCATCTTCCTATTTAAAAAATGGCCCAGTTTCTCTATCATGCTCCAAAATAAATGACGGACACTGACTCTTTCCTGAAAGTCTGCTTGGGCTGAAAATTCTGTTGTTTTCTTAGAATGGGGTTGGGCAGATTCCCCTTTCTGCCTGAAGCCATAGCAGCCCTGTGCCATATCCTACATCCTCTGACAGAAATGGCTCAGCTCCACAACTTAACCTTATCAAACTGCCAAGTTACTAAATTTGTGCATGATACCTCAAAATTTCATAGTGGTGTCAGCTCAATAGGATCATGACAAATCTGATGGGAAGATTACATAGAAGATCACCAAGCCCACTGAATCTAAACAGTAACACAGAAGACTCAGTAGTACTAACCACAGCCCAGTAAATCCTTGGACAATGACTTTAGTAACACCACTGTGTGATATAATTATTTCAAATTGACCATTATTGACCTAAGCTTTGATTATCCCATTTGCCTTTTTGCTGTAACAAACAATATGCAGTAAATTAGTTTGTGCCTGCAAAGGGGCAGGCTAGGGTATTTATTGAATGGGAAACTGGGGACGTTGGTGAAGGAAAGGTCACACTGGTGGTGGGATTAGTGTTTGAACATTGAATGCCTGAAACAACTGTATTATGAATAACTTGGCAAATCAAGTTGTTATAATAAAAAAATAACCCATATCTTGAACTTCATATAAAAATCAATGTAGCATAATACCTGGCATTTTTAAATGCAGTACTCTACACCATCTAGAGGAAAATATAGACAAAGTCATTGAGGCCTTGGGCTAGGCAGAGGTTTATTTTTTGTTTGATTTTGTTTGTGGGCCACACCTGACTATGCTCAGGGTTACTCTGGGCTTTCTGCTTCTAGTAGTGCTCGGGGGGTGCATGACCATAAGGGATGTTGAGGATCAAATCCACATTGGCTGTGTGCAAGGCAAGTGCCCTTCCCAGATATGAATCCTAAAGCACTGCCTGCCAGTAAAAGTTATAGTTTAAAATGTTTTGCTATGAGGGGCAGAAGAGAGAGCCCAGTGGTAGGACGTTTGCCTTGCATGCGCCTAACCCTAGACAGACCTGGGTTCCTAGCATCCCACATGGTCCCCCAAAACTGCCAGGGATGATTTCTGAGCACAGAGCCAGGAGTAACGCCTGAGCGCTGCTAGGTGTGGCCCAAAAAACAAAAACCAAAACAAAAAATGTTTGCTGTAGAATCATGTGTTAGAGAATAAAAGGGAAAATATGGCAGAATATTCATGAACCACATATTTAATAGGACATCCACATTATGTGAAAAACTCTCAAAAGCTGAATGGTAGCTCAGATGGTAGACACAGCCTTGGATCACCCTCAGAATTTTAGGGCCTGAATATTTAATTGTCAGGCTTGCACAGCTGGTCTGATTATTTCCAGGAGTGTCCTGTAGCCCCCAAATAAAATAGTCAACAGAAAACTCTGAAACAAACTGGAAAAATCCAGTAAAACTGAATTCTTCTACTCAAGCATGAGGGACCTATTTTTGAAAGATGAGGAAATGACAGAACACATAACTCACATGGGTGAAAATCCTGGGATCATTCCCAGCATTGCAAAACTAAAATCAAAACAGAACAATAAATGATGGGAAAATATTTGAATTATGAGTTCACCAGAAAGATATATGAACAGAAAATAAATTCATGAAAGGATAGTCAACAGGATTAGTCATTAGGTTAAGGCAAAATAAACTCACAGTGAGATAGTACTGTAGGCACTTGGGAATATTTGACAAGTGTTTAAAATTATCTAAATCTAGGGTCTGGAAAGATAGTACAGCAGACAGGGCACTTGCTTTGCATGCAATTAACCTGGGTTGGATCCCTGATCCCAAGCATTCTATATGGTCCTCTAAAACCCAACAGGAGTGATCCCTGAGTGTGAGCCAAGAGTAAACTCTGAGCACAGTTTTTGTGACCCCCAAACCAACAAACAATATAGAGATATGGAGATTTAGAACTCTCATTCATTGCTAGTAGGGATGTAAAATAAAAGAATGACTGAAAAACAGATAATTTCTATTTTGGGAGATTTGGGCTTCCAAGCAGAGTTCAGCAGGTCCCCAGGCCACCCCTGGTGGTTCTTGATTAATCAGGATGTCCTAGGGAAGGAGGTTTGAGTGTTGATGAGTAATGCAGTGCCAGCGCTTGAACTCTGATCCTATAGGACTTGAAGCATATGCCCCTGACTTCTGAGCTATGTTCCCAGTCCAGTCCAGCAATTTATTAAAATGTTAAGCCTTTCATATGATATAGTCATTTAACTCCTAGTAGTAACCAAAATATATCATGAATATATAAAATTTGTATACCCATGTTCATAGAGTTATAATAGCAAGACACTGGAGACCCAAAAGCCCAACAGGTGCTATTGTGTAAATAAATTGTGGTATAGGTGTAAATAAACTAACTCTTAGAAACAAAAGAAATGGATTACTGGTAAATTATGCAATATGAATGAATGAATCTCAAAATAATTGCGTCTGAATGCACCCCCAAACACATGTCACATTATTTCATTTATATATGTTTATAGGAGGCTGGAGAGAGAGTACAGAGAAAAGGGCACTTGCCTTGTATGTGATCTACCCGGGTTCAACCCAAAGCAGGCTCATATGGACTCCTGAGTCCCATGGGGGCTTTGAGTCCAGATCCAGGAGTAAAGGAGTGAGCTCTGAGCACTGCCAGATGTGGCCCTAAACTTTATACACACACGCGAGCACACACATACACACACACGTGTGTGTCTTTTCATAAAATGCAAACTAATTGGTAGTGACTCAAAGTTATAATTATTTTGATTATTTATAGTAGATTATGATTGGAGAAATTAGAAGTGGACGGAAGGAAATTTTGAGGGAGTAACAAGTTAATTTCTTTGATTGTGATGATTGCTTCAGAGGTATCTAAAGAATCTAAAGAATCGACAACAGGGATTACTGTTGTTGCCTGACTTCCTGATCACCAGTGGACATAGCCCTGGAGGCACCTCGTACCCATTTTGCTGTTTGTTTTCCTTGAAACAAACTCCTTAAAAAAACTGTAAGTGACCAGTGATTGGCACCACCCCCAAGTGTCAATTAAAATTGTAACAGAGCAAATAACCAATCAAGGCTAAAGATAGGATTTTTCTGATTACTAGCTAACCTTGAAAATGTAACCCATTCCTCACTACATTGTGACAATTGTCATCTGGTGTAGATTACTACTTATCTACACTGTCTGCTATAGGTGGATGTACTCAACTCTTCAAAAGGCTTGGAAGAACTGTGATTAGGGCTGCAGGATTTGGGTGGGGGACTTCCTGCAGTTGCTGGCTCCCCCCACACCTCCTGCAGTAACACCCTGTAGGAACCACCCAACCACCTAAAACAAACAAAACCTTCTGAGCTTTGTCTCATTTTGAATTTCATTTCTCAGTTTGCATTTCCTGACCCCTACCCTACATCTGCTGTGTCCTGAATTCAAGGGATCATTCCCTTACCCTGCCTGGCCAGCAGAAAATTTCTCCATATAGTTAAAACAAAACAAATTCTTTGTTTCTTTAAATGATTATTGTTTTCTTTAAATTATTTTTATTTAAGGCCCGGAGAGATAGCACAGCAGCGTTTGCCTTGCAAGCAGCCGATCCAGGATCAAAGGTGGTTGGTTGGAATCTCAGTGTCCCATATGGTCCCCCGTGCCTGCCAGGAGCTATTTCTGAGCAGACAGCCAGGAGTAACCCCTGAGCAATGCTGGGTGTGGCCCAAAAACCAAAAAAAATTTTTTTATTTCATTATTTTATTTGTATTTATTATTTTTATTTTATTATTATATATATATTTTTTGGTTTTTGGGCCACACCCGTTTGACGCTCAGGGGTTACTCCTGGCTATGCGCTCAGAAATCGTCCCTGGCTTGGGGGGACCATATGGGACACCGGGGGATCGAACCGCGGTCCTTCCTTGGCTAGCGCTTGCAAGGCAGACACCTTACCTCTAGCGCCACCTTCCCGGCCCTTATTATTATATTTATATTAAATTGTTTTCTTTAAATGATTATATATCATATATAACTATATATGTAGTTAAAACAAGTTCTTTGTTTCTTTAACTGATTACATATATATATATGTATATATATATATTTTTTTTTTTTCCCCCCTACTGAGAATAACCTCCTTGTTCCAAATTTATACACCCCGCCCCGGTGGGCATGGCAAAGCCTGGGAAATTTAGAGAGGGACGAAATAGAAGCAGTAGCGAGATGCCAGGCCGAAACTTCTGTAAATGCCAAAGCAGCAAACCCACTTAACAGGTAAGAAGCAGTGAAGTGGACTGGAAAGGGGCGTGCTCAAGCGTTGGTGGGCGGAGTCACATATCTGGCCCCTCCCAAGGCCACACATATGTCCCACTCTCTGCCCAAGGGTTCTAAGAGGCACTTGGTCCCAATAGTTGTGAACCCGGGCGAAAGCAATCAACAGCGGGTAGCCACCTAGGGTTTGATCCCTAGGCATCCCATTTGGTTCCTTGAGCCCACCAGGAGTTCTGAGCGCAGTCAGAACTTCTGGGCACTTTGGGATGTGTGACCCAAAATAAAACAAATATTTCAGAGTACCCGGTAAGTAGGCAGGTGTGTTCCATTTGCCTTGGGTTATTTGCTGAGCAACTGGTTTTCGGAAGGGGCAGAGAGATAGTGGGGTGCTCGCCTTGCAAGCTGCCCATATGTGTTCCATTCCCATTACTACATGTTATCCCCAAATAGTGAAGGCTACAGAGGTACAACAGCCCCTAGCAGATTTGCTTTCCTTTCTGAGCAATAAATTTTCGGTACAGTCCTTCCTACATGGGCTAGTGAAATACAACTTGTTAAAAAATTAAATCAATGCCCTAGACTAGAGAGATTGGAGAGATAGGATAGTGGGTAGCTCTTGAAATGGGTTCAATCCTTCAGCACCTAACCTGATAAGAAACTGGCCTGGAGGCGATCTTGAATAATAAAGAACTGAAGTTCTGAAGCTAAACTACAGGTTGAGATCCACATCTTTCCTTTGCTGCTTATCAGGTGTGAAATCTTTGGGAGGCAACTTTCCTCCTCTTGGCTCAGTTTCTCTTTCAGGTTCCTATTACATAAGGATTTACTTAATATACTGCAAAGGGATCTTCACGAGTGAAACTGAATAGAACAATAGTGCTTAAGAACCAGGAGCCAGGAGTCCAGAGCAATGGCGCAGCAGTAGGGTGTTTGCCTTGCTCGCGGTTGACCCAGGATAGACCTCCGTTCCATCCCTGGCGTCCCACATGATCCCCCAAGCCAGGAGCGATTTCTGGCACAGAGTCAGGAGTAACCTCTGAGCATCACCCGTGTGGCCCCAAACCCAAACAAAACAAAACAAAAGAGCCAGGAGTCAATAGGAGCCAGAGCGCAGGGAGGGCACTTATCTTGCAAGCAGCTGACCCAGGTTCTATCCCTGATAACATATTTGGTCCCCTGTATCTAACAGTAGTAATCCCTGAGCATAGAGCCAGAGTAATCTCTGAGCATCTCTGGGGGTGGCTCAGTGCCCTTTCCTCCCATAAAGAATTAGGAGTCTGAGAGACAGTAGTGTACAGGGGTGTAAGGCTTTTGCCTTGCACATGATTGATTCCCCATTCCTGCATATGGTTCTTTGGGCACCACTACGAGTGATCCCAGAGCTCTGAGTCATGAGTAAGTAATGAGCACTGCCAGGAGTACCCCCACAAACACATATCTATATTATTTGTTTTTACATCAAGAACAAAATTTCCCCAACCCCCAAATAAAACAAAAATATACCTATGTCACTGTCTACACTTTTATGATGGTAGATCTGCTTTTAAAAACTTATTTCTAGATGGAAACAGGAGGTTCATTTTAATAGGGAGGGGTTGGGTCACATGGGGGTAGTGCTCAGGGATCATTCCTGGTGGGGAACCATAGAGGTGCTGGGGATTAAATCCTGGTCAGCTAAATGCAAGGAAAGCAGCCTGCTCAACCATCTCTTCAGCCCTGCAAGATTATTTGCAGGAGTGAAAGTTTCCAAATGTACACCCGATGCTAGCTCTGTTGCTAACTGCTCAGGCATTTGTTGAACATGTGAAGGACCAGAATGAAAAATTGCAATAGAGGACAAACCAGATCATAAACTTTCCTTGCAAACAGTACCACAATATTTCTCTACCTAGTCAAAGTGCTTTAGGTAGTCTTGGAGGGTCTATATCTATTCACTTTCTGGTATTCATTGTGTGTGTTGTGAGGAAGAGATGCTCAATTTTAGAGATGTGTTTCCTCTTGTTGGTGATTTTCGCAAACCCCAGCCAGAACATTAACATGATATTTGAATACTCTTCGTTCTTAACAGTATTTGGGAATCTTGGATCCAGCTTCATTTGAATTCTCTGTCACCTATCCCTCCAGGCTCATGGCATTCTGTGAAGCCAGAACAAGTAGCCCTGCTTAGTAAGTATCTTTTATAGTTCTTTTTTTTGGGGGGGGGTGTTAATGATAGGGAAACACATTCTGTGGTCCTTAGGGGCTACTTTCTGGAGGTACTTAGGTGATCACGTGGGTGCCAGGGATCAAAACTGGGACTTTTGAAAAGCATGTGTTTTAGCCATCTCCCTGGTCCCTCTTCCCTCGTGTGTGTGTGTGTGTGTGTGTGTGTGTGTGTGTTGTGTGTGTGTGTGAGTGTATGTTTGTGTGTGTGTAGATCTCTAGAGTACTCAGAAAGGCTGGGTCAACTTCAATGATACTTGGCCAGCTAAACCTGGTGGTTCAGTGCGAGGTTTGAAGATGTGATGCTTTTCAGCGCATGTGTTGCCAAGGGCCACCTCGGCAAGCTGATAGTGTCCAGAGGTCCCTGCAGAGCCAGGGACCCTGCTTGGGTTCTGGTCCATATAAAGCATGTGCCCATGACTTCTGAAGTATCTCCCTGGTGTCCCATCTAACATTTTTTTCTTTAACAAGTTGACACTAATATTACAGTCTGCATTAAACCATATCATGTGTGAGCCACTGGTGGTACATACTGCATCAATGTGTTTAAAAAAGAAAGGCCTTTAGCCACTAGTATTATATAGGAAACTGACTTTGCAGTTGTGGAAGTGGACTTTTTTTTTTTTTTTTTTTGGTTTTTGGGCCACACCCGGTGACGCTCAGGGGTTACTCCTGGCTATGCGCTCAGAAGTCACTCCTGGCTTGGGGGACCATATGGGACGCCAGGGGATCGAACCGCGGTCCGTCCTAGGCTAGCGCAGGTAAGGCAGGCACCTTACCTTTAGCGCCACCGCCCGGCCCCTTTTTTTTTTTTTTTTTTTTTTTGGTTTTTCAGGCCACACTCTTTTGATGCTCAGGGGTTATTCCTGGCTACGTGCTCAGAAATTGCCCCTGGCTTGGGGGGGACCATATGGGACACCGGGGGATCGAACCGTGGTCCTTTCCTTGGCTAGCGCTTGCAAGGCAGACACCTTACCTCTAGCACCACCTCGCCGGCCCCGGAAGTGGACTTCTTGACCTCAGAATCCATCCCGGGCTACTTTCCTGCCACTGCGTACATTTATACCCTGCCACTGAGATAATGTTCTCATTTTTAGTTTTATTTTATAATTTTTATTGATTGATTGATTGATTTTGGTTTTAGGCCACACCCAGTAATGCATAGAGATCACTCAGTGCTGCTTTGCATTCAGCAATCACTCTGGCTGAGCCTGGAGGATTGTATAGGGGTTTTGGGGATCAAATCTGGATTGGCTGCATGTAAGGTAAGCACCTAACCCACCATATTATCTCTCCAGCTTCTTAGTAATAAAAAAAAAAAGTAGGGGCTGGAGTGGTGGCATAAGTGGTAAGGCATCTGCCTTGCCCGCGCTAGCTTAGGATGGACCGCGGTTTGATCCCCTGGTGTCCCATATGGTCCCCCAAGCTAAGAACGATTTCTGAGCGCATAGCCAGGAGTAACCCCTGAGAGTCACCAAGTGTGGCCCCTACCCCCCCAAAGTATATCTTTACTTTTATTTTTGGGAACAAAGATCAAATCTAGGATATAATCCACATGAGACATGCAGCTCTGCCACTAAGCTACTTTTCTAGATCTAACTTTTTAATTCTTGGGACTATTTGGAGCTTATTTTTTCTTTTTATATTTTATCTCTCATTACAAGATCCCAGAAGACAAGAACTGTCTTTTTTTATTTTTGGCCACACCAGCTGAGCTCAGGGCTTACTCCTCTCTTACTCAGGAATCATGAAGGAAAGTGTCCTACCTGCTTATTTTTACTTCAGATCTACTTCATATCTATAATTAAAAAAATATCTGAAAGCATAATCAGAGCTAGGGAGATAGCTTAATAGGCTCTCCTTTCCCTGTGTGTAGGAAGCCTGGATTTGACCCTGGGGCACTTCTGGGTCTGACCCCAAAACACACATAAAAGGTATCATCAGATTCCTTTGTTTAGAAATATATGTTTTGTGGAATGGAGGATTCTGTAATTTCTTTCAACTCCGGGTCATCACTTTTGGAAGGGGATTGGGTTGAACTCCTCCCACAACCCCCCTCAGAAAACTAAGTAGCCTCTCCTATGTCTCCAGCCACCATCTCCCCAGTAGAAAAAGTCTTAGCTCTTCCACCAAGCTTCAGAGGGAAATAATGGCCTCCAATACTTCTCAGGTAGTTCAATCTGGGCTGATACCACTGTGGCCTTCTCAGAGAGGGGTGTGTGGGGAGATTCCCCTTTTTGCATAAACTACAGCAGCCCAATGCCAACCCCTAAATCTGACAGAAATGGCTCAGCTCTATAATTTAACCATATCAAACTGCAAAGCTACCAAATTTGTTTTAGATCTATGAATCCTAGATAGCATGACTACATGCTTCAATATTTTATAGTCGTGCCAGCTCAGTAGGATCACAGGAAATGGGATGGGAAAGTTACAGAGAAATCTACCAAGCACAGTGAGCCTAAACAGAAGCACAGAAGGTTCAATGGTGGTAACTCAACAAGCACCAAGTACATCCCAGTAAATCCTTAGACACTGATTTTAGTAACACCAGGGAGAGATACAACAATATTTTCAAATGGTCCCTTTTTGATGTAAGTTTTGATGATTTCATTTTTTTTGTGTTATAACAAATAGTATGAAGTAAATTTGTTTGTACCTGCGAAGGGACAGGCTAGGGTGGTGAGTGGGAGGTTGGGAATCTGGTTAAGGGAAGGTCACACTGGTGGTGGGATTGGTGTTTAAAAATTTAGTACCTGAAATTACTATATTATGAACAACTTGGTAAATCATGGTGTTACAATAAAAACTAGAAAAAAAGATAAAACTTTTCAGTGGCTGGAGACATAGCTCAATGGTAGCACACCACACACATGCCTTGTAGGCATAAGGCCCTGGATTCAGTCCCTGGGACAATTAGAAAAAAGAAGAAATTAATAACAAATATATTCATTTAAATTTTTTCTTGAAGTTTGGTGGTCTAGAATTTCAGACAGAATATCAGAGAAGATTTAGATAGAATTTTAGAAAAGATCCAATAATACTGCTGGCCTAGGTCTTTAGAAATAAGGTGATATGACCTCCTCTAGCATATAAATGGCCTAACAACCATGACTAATCTCTGTGATTAATGTCTGTGACTAATCTCTCTGATATGCTGCCCTGAATTGTTTCAGGTAGGCCTGGCCTCCTGGATGAGATTTCTAGAGCTTTCTCTGACTGGGAGTGGGACAAGTCTCACACTACCTGAAGGCTCAACAAACCCATCCCCTCATCCTTACCCTCACTATAGCTCCATGAGTAATTTAAAAGAGATATCAGACTGCAGAGTCATCTCAGTTCCACAGCACAGCTTCCGGAGTGACACTTCCAAACTTTGAAGTACTGACAACCTAGTAGGAACTCAGCAAATTAGACTGGAAAGTTGTGCAGGAGTCTGCTAAGTTCAGTGAGCAAAACCAATAACACAGTGGACTCAACTAGCATAAGTAAATCCTCAGGAAATGGCCTTAGAAACACTATTGTGAATATGTTTTTTTGTTTTGTTTTTTTTTTTTTTGTTTGGTGTTTTTGGGTCACACCTGGCAGCGCTCAGGGGTTACTCCTGGCTCTATGCTCAGCAATCACTCCTGGCAGGCTTGGGAGACCTTATGGGATGCCGGGATTCGAACCACTGAAACACCTTTCGTCCATGCTATATCTCCGCCCCCCTGAGATATATGTTGTAACAAGCAATATGAAATAAAATATTTTGTGCCTGTGGAGGGGGACAGGTTTGGTGTTGGGGTGGGAAGCTTGGGACACTCATGGAGTGTCATGGCCATAATACCTATTTCTGTTGGATATTTACCTGAGACTATACTTGCTAGGTTGTAAAATATGTGTCAGTTCAGCTTCGTCAATTCCTGACAATTGATTTTTTTGTGTGTGATGTTACTTTTTAGAAGTAATTACTTACATTGGAGGAGCAGCTTTGCTGAATGAAAGAAAAGATGTAGAAATATGGACCAGGGGGCTGGAGAGATAGCACGGAGGTAGGGCATTTGCCTTGCATGCAGAAGGACAGTGGTTCGAATCGCATATGGTCCCCCAAGCCTGCCAGGAGCGATTTCTTTCTTTCTTTCTCTTCCTTCCTTCCTTCCTTCCTTCCTTCCTTCCTTCCTTCCTTCCTTCCTTCCTTCCTTCCTTCCTTCCTTCCTTCCTTCCTTCCTTCCTTCCTTCCTTCCTTTCCTTCTTTTCTTCCTCCTTCCTTCCTTCTCTCTTTCTCTTTCTCTCTCTCTTTCTCTCTCTCTTTCTCTCTCTCTCTTTCTTTCTCTCTCTCTCTCTCTCTCTCTCTCTCTTTCTTTCTTTCTTTCTTTCTTTCTTTCTTTCTTTCTTTCTTTCTTTCTTTCTTTCTTTCTTTCTTTCTTTCTTTCTTTCTTTCTTTCTTTCTTTCTTTCTTTTCTTTCTTTTTCTTTCTTTCTTTCTTTCTTTCTTTCTTTCTTTCTTTCTTTCTCTCTTCTCTCTCTCTCTTCTTTTTCTTCTTTCTTTCTTTTTCTTTCTTTCTCTCTTTCTTCTTTCTTTCTCTCTTTCTTCTTTCTTTCTTTCTTTCTTTCTTTCTTTCTTTCTTCTTTCTTTCTTTGTTCTTTCGTTCTTTCTTTCTTACTTTCTTTCTGTTGTTCTTTCTTTTTCTTCTTTCTTTCTTTCTTTCTTTCTCTCTCTTTCTCCCTCTCTTTCTTTCTTTCTTTCTTTCTTTCTTTCTTTCTTTCTTTCTTTCTTTCTTTCCTTCCTTCCTTCCTTCCTTCCTTCCTTCCTTCAGAATTTTATTTTAAGCTCGATTTTGAAATCAGTGAGTGTAGAGCCAGGAGTAACTCCTGAGCGTTGCTGGGTGTGACCCCAAAAAAACAAAACAAAACAAAACAAAATAAAACAATAAATATGGACCAGAGTGAAGAGGTAGTTTAGCCTATTGCTGAGAGCCTGTGAGGCTAGTGGGCTGTGTAGATCAAGAAAGATAGGGCTGGTCTGAATCCTGGCTCCACTTTGGACATTCTCAGTTACCTGGGCCACCTTACAAGACCTTTAACTGTAATTTTTTGTTTTTGTTTTTGGGCCATACCCAGCGACACTCAGAGGTTACTCCTGGCTCTGTGCTCAGAAATCGCTTCTGGAAGGCACAGGGGACCATATGGGATGCCAGGATTTGAACCACCATCTGTCCTGGATTGGCCACATGCAAGACAAATGTCCTACCGCTGTGCTATCTCTTCAGCCCCAGATGTAGTTTTCTTAGTATAGAGTGTGGACAGTACTCACCTAAAAGGGTTGGTTTAAAGACAGTGAATGGCAACTATTTAGAAGAGATCCTGGTGTATAAGAAGCCATCTAAAATATTCATTTCTTTTCTCCCAGAGAATTGTTTTGGGAGCTATTAGGAAATGCCGATAATATTTGAGCAGCTTTCTTTGTCACTAACTGTTAGGCCCTTTAAAGTATTTAGTGAAACGAAGGTGCCCCTGGGACACATGTTAGAGTTATATTTTACTGGTTTTCTTCTGGTGTGTGTGTGTGTGTGTGTGTGTGTGTGTGTGTGTGTGTGTGTGTGTGTGTGGCTTGATGCCCAGCCCAGAATGGGGAGGTGTTATATTTTGAGCTTTATTTTCCAAAATGTTGTTTTGAAGACAGTTTTGATGGAAGCAGAAGAGTCTTCACAGGCACACACTATGTTCCTAGTGCTTTGGAGAATAGAAAAACCAGAGCAACTGCCCTCACATTCTTCCAAATGTGACATCTGCCTACAGGCTAAAGCCCTAGGAGGTAGGGTCCAAGATACAAATAATGGTTTTTGTTTTGTTTTGTTTGGGGGCCCTACTCAAATTTTGGTCTTCATCTAGCTGTAAAGAGTGACCCTTCAGGGGCTGAAGAGATAGCGGTAGGGTGTTTGCTTTGTACGCGGCCAACCCAGGACAGACAGTGGTTCGATTTCCGGCATCCCATATGGTCCCCTGAGCCAGCTAGGAGTGATTTCTGAGCTCAGAGCCAGGAGTAACCTCTGAGCACTGCCGGGTGTGACCCCGCCCCCAAATAGTGACCCTTAAGACAGACAAGGCAAAGGAAGCCAAAATCCCAAAGTTCTCTGGATCTCAGAGTAGGAACATTGAAGTCAGGCACCATGAGAGCAAGGAACAGCACCAGGAGTTTGCAATATGCACAGATCTAACAAAAATTCACAAATGAGGGCTGAGTTGCTGGCACAACAGTCTAGAATGCATGCATTGCATGCAGGAGCCCTTGGCTTGGTCCCTGGCATTTCATGGTCCCTAAATACAGAGCACTGAATCAGGAGTAGCCTCTAAGTATCAGTGAATGTGCCCCCAAACTAAAATAATAAGAGCAATAACAAAATCTTCATAGCATCTTTTTTTTTTTTTTTGACTCTCCACATTAACATTTATGTTGAACTTTTCCTTTGGGGCACTTGTCATGGTCTTGTAATGATTTGAGGGATTTTTCAGCTCTCAATATCTGTGTCTCTCCCTGGACTTCAAGCTCACTCCTCCTGTATCTTCAGTGCTCAAATAATGCCCAATAAATATTTATTGAAAGAATGGGAGCTAATGACTTTCAGAATTATTGAAGGGTTGGAAATTGCTTTGTATTTGTCAAAAGCTTTAAAACCATGTCCTTTCTTTTTGAACAAGTTCTTTTCTCTTTCTTTCTTTCTTTCTTTCTTTCTTTCTTTCTTTCTTTCTTTCTTTCTTTTCTTTCTTCTTTCTTTCTTTCTTTCTTTCTTTCTCTTTTCTCTTTCTTTCTTCTTTCTTTCTTCTTTTCTTTCTTCTTTCTTTCTTTCTTTCTTTCTTTCTTTCTTTTCTTTCTTTCTCTTTCTTTTCTCTTTCTTTCTTTCTTCTTTCTTTTCTTCTTTCTTTCTTTCTTTCTTTCTTCTTTCTTTCTTCTTTCTTTCTTTCTTTTTTTTTTTTTTTTTTGGTTTTTTTGGGCCACACCCCGTGACGCTCAGGGGTTACTCCTGGCTATGCGCTCAGAAGTCGCTCCTGGCTTGGGGGACCATATGGGACGCCGGGGGATCGAACCGCGGTCCGTCTCCTAGGCTAGCGCAGGTAAGGCAGGCACCTTACCTCCAGCGCCACCGCCCGGCCCCCTTTCTTTCTTTCTTTCTTTCTTTCTTTCTTTCTTTCTTTCTTTCTTTCTTTCTTTCTTTCTTCTTTCTTTCTTTCTTTTTTCTTTCTTTCTTTCTTTCTTTCTTTCTTTCTTTCTTTCTTTCTTTCTTTCTTTCTTTCTTTCTTTCTTTCTTTCTTTCTTTCTTTCTTTCTTTCTTTCTTTCTTCTTTCTTTCTTTCTTTCTTTCTTTCTTTTCTTTCTTTCTTTCTTTCCTTCTTTCTTCTTCTTCTTCCTTCCTTCCTTCCTTCCTTCCTTCCTTCCTTCCTTCCTTCCTTCCTTCCTTCCTTCCTTCCTTCCTTCCTTCCTTCCTTCCTTCCTTCCTTCCTTCCTTCCTTCCTTCCTTCCTTCCTTCCTTCCTTCCTTCCTTCCTTCCTTCCTTCCTTCCTTCCTTCCTTCCTTTCTTTTCTACCACACCCGTTTGATGCTCAGGGGTTACTCCTGGCTAAGCACTCAGAAATTACCCCTGGCTTGGGGGGACCATATGGGATGCCGGGGGATTGAACTGCGGTCCTTCCTTCGCTAGCGCTTGCAAGACAAACACCTTACCTCTAGCACCACCTCACCGGCCCCGAACAAGTTCTTTTCTTTCCAACCAAAAGAAGCACCTTGTTTTCCTCCCAGGATAAGCCTCTCATTCTGAGCGTCCTGGCTGAGGCTCCCAAGCATGAAGAGCTTTTGTATAGCAGCTGCTGTTCCTCCAGACTCCGTGTTGGACAGCTGCCGAGAATATCCACACACTTGTTCTCTGAGGGCTGAGCTTACCCAGTAATCGGTCTCATTACTCTGTTTTGGAACTTTAGAAAGACAGCATGATGCTTTTATGATTTGATGAATAACAACATCTAAGTTGATCCAACGCTCAGTGACAAAAATGACAGTTCAAGGCTTGTCTATAATCACCTATTCAAACAGTTGGGTTTCTAGAAACCATGGAAGTGCCTTCAGCTTTTCAAATGACAAATTAGCTTCAAAGTATATTTCAAGGGGAATTTCTATGACAAAAAGTTAGTTTTAGAAATTCTGTTTTGAATCCCAAGCAGTGCTTGCCTGAGTAAAAGGGGGTGGTTGAGAGGTTCCAGACAGGCGATGCTCTGATTGGTGCTCTTGAGTTTGTCTTCAACCTGGCAAAACAACTTTCTCTGCAGCTGAACTTTGTGCAGCATTTGCGTGGTGTGTGTGTGTGTGTGTGTGTGTATGTGTGTGTATTAAACTAGGGTCAGCCACAGGCAAGGCAAGTGCCTTAATCCCTGTACTATCTCTCCCAATCATATATATACTATATAAATATTACATTTATAATATAAATATATTTATGATATTAACATAAATATAAATAAACATTCGGTTTAATATGTAAATTATATAAATAAGAAAATATATTATATGATTTTTAATAAATATACAATAAACAAATATATTATATGGTATATAATATATAAATATATAATATAATATTACATATATATTTCAAGGTAACAGAGAAATCCTATACTGTGATTATGTCTCAATGTAGAAAACTTGGAGAAGAGTAAAGAACAAATACCTGTACATTTTAACATAAAAAATAGTCATTCTTTAAATTTAAAATTTTGAACTTATCTGAGGTTACACAGCTCAAGGGGGTTAGAATAGATGCTGAATTCAAAGCACCACAGGGGCACCTAAACACAGAGCTGGGAGTAGCCTCATCGCTAACTGATTGTGGCCCTTAAACTAAGATTAAGTGAAATGAAATTTGGACTTATTTAACAATAGAGAGAGGTGGCAAATAAAGTCTGTGTTAGGCAGCAAAAGAAACTTTGTAAATATATTTTTTTTTTTTTTTTTTTTTTTTTTTTGGTTTTTGGGCCACACCCGGTGACGCTCAGGGGTTACTCCTGGCTATGCGCTCAGAAGTCGCTCCTGGCTTGGGGGACCATATGGGACGCCGGGGGATCGAACCGCGGTCCGTCTCCTAGGCTAGCGCAGGTAAGGCTTACCTTACCTCCAGCGCCACCGCCCGGCCCCTTGTAAATATATTTAAGGGGACATAGCTGTGCTATCAAGCAGAAGATTCACCTGAATTTTTCTTTTTCTTTTTTGGGCCATACCCTGTGATGCTCAGGGGTTACTCCTGGCCATGAGCTCAGAAATCGCTCCTGGCTTGGGGCACCATATGGGACGGTTCTGTCCTGGATCAGCCACGTGCAAGGCAAATGCCCTACGCTGGCTCCTCACCTGGAATTTTTAGAGAGGCCCAGTCTTTTAACAAAGAGTTTTCTTGGCTGAAGTGAGAGAAATTCATAGCATGAGCACTCAAAGTACTTCTGCAACTGGGGAGTTGCAGGAGGCTGTGTACAAGGACCAGAGATGTTGGAGAAGGGGAATGCAATATCCTCCGGCACAACTGGAGTGCAAAAGGACCTCAACTTTTCCAAATACATGTCAAGCTGGACTCCTCATCTCCAAAGGGTGAGTTAATAACTGCGTGTTATGGCCAGTTGATAAAATTGTGTTTATTTGTTATGCAGCAATAGAAGCAAAATTATAATAGGTTTAAACATTCTTGTCTACTTCCTCTAATGTTAACATTTTACAATGATTGTTGTATAAAAATAAAATATAGGGTGCTAGTATTGGGGTGAGGCCTTTCTCGGCATGGCACCTGTATCCCCTTGGCTGTCGGGTCTCAAGGTTGCAGGATAATGGTGGAGAAATAATTTCACAGGTAGTCACTTGAAGTTTCAACAGGCAGCCAGCTTTTTTTCATGATCTTAGATGCCATGTACATTTTTCTCATCTGGCCTCTTTGCTAAGCTTTACATGCAGCCTCTTTCAGCTGTCCTCATGATTCCTTGCTTCTCCTTTCTTCCCCTTCCCTCTCAGGCCACACCTTTTATTCCAAACCTCAGATCCCTCCCAGGGTAGATGGGTCTGACCATCCAGGTGGGGTAAATAGGAAGTTTGGGGAGGGGATACCCACAAATGATCAATACTAGGAAATTTATCTTGGTCTGATACTCACATGACTACAGCTACTTTGAATTTCACTAGTGTTTCCTTTAATGCCACCCTCCCTCTGGTCCAGGTGCCTGGAACAGGTATCTGAAATACGACAGTGGTATATACACTGTGGTATCTGGAATACCACAGTGCTAATGATCATCAGCTCCTTCCGATCTGTTACAATTGACACTTTTGAAGATTTCTTTTTTTTTTTTTTTTTTTTGCCTTTTTGGTTTTTGGGTCACACCCGGCAGCGCTCAGGGGTTACTTCTGGCTCTAAGCTCAGAAATCTCTCCTGGCAAGCTCGGGGGACCATATGGGATGCCGGGATTCGAACCACCGTCCTTCTGCATGCAAGGCAAATGCCTTACCTCCATGCTATCTTTCCGGCCCCAACCCCCAACACTTTTGAAGATTTCTGACTGGTTATTTTGTGGAATGTAACTGGGTTTGCATATATGAGATGTTTCTACATGATTAAACTGTACTGTTGATCTATACATTATAATTGGGTATATACTACATACCAAAGTATGTACATACCAATGTATTCACTGTTGAGAAGGGCAGAGATGTTGTTTGTGATCTTGATGCTGGGTCTTTTTTGGGGGGTTGTGGACACATCCAGCTGTGCTCAGGGTTTACTCCTGGCTCTGCATTCAGGACTCACTTCTAGTTGGTGGGATATGTATTTTGCTAGGGATCAAACCCTGGTTGCAGCCTACAAGGCAGCACCTTGACCACTCTGTATTAGTTCTCTGTTCCCATTGAAGACTGGTCTTTTTTTTTTTTTTTTTTTTTTTTTTAGTTTTTGGGCCACATCTGGCAGTGCTTAGGGGATGACTGATCTTTATAAAATTTGACTTCTTGGTGGTGGTTTCTGCACTAAAAAATGCTTTATTTCCCTTTGTATTAATATGTATGCTTGAGACCATGCTGTTTCACTTTCACTTTTGCATGTTACCTTTTCAATTTTGCAAATTCTTTTGTCATCAATAAGAAATGAGTAGAGGGGCTCAAGTGGGAAAGTTCGTAGGATGCTTGCCTTGCAGAAATCTGACCCAGGTTCAATCCCTGGCACCCCATATGGTCCCTGAAGCCTGACAGGAGTGATTTCCTGAACACAGAGTTAGAAGTAATTCCTGAGCACTACAGGGGGTATCCCCTCAAAAAGAAAAGAAAAGAAATGAGTAGATGCCTTAGCAATAGTTGAATCAATATCCTTCCACCATCTCCCCCATGTTTGTGTGGTGAGTGAATCTGTTCAATATACATACATGGAACACACAATGAGAATATTGTACTTGCTGTTTTGTAACAAGCTGTGTGCTTAGCATGCATGTCTCACAGACATTACCCCTATCACTAAATGTTTTTCAGAACATGAGTTCTAAGAGTTGGTCGTAGTACTTAGAGACCATTTCATTTTATGGCTCCATTATTTTTGTAGCCAATTTCTGATATTTGAAGGATGAGTTTGAGTTATTTTCTATTACATCAATAGTGCAGGGGATATCTTTGTACACACATCTTTGCACACATCTTCATATTTCCTGATGATAGTTTTATTAAAGTTGAATAACCAGCTCTAAAGATTTGCACTATTTTTAAAAAACATTTGATACACACTGTAAACTTTCTATTCTCTGGCCAAAATTGCAGATGCGGGCTGATGCATTTGTCCTGCTTGTTGCAGAGTTTTGTATTATGGTGTTGAGTTTTCCTGCTCATGGCATAGTCATCTAAGAATAATTAGATTCCCACAGTGCCAGCTTTCCATTTCCAGAACCAAAGGCATCAAGTGGGCGTTTTTGCTCAGTGAGAAACTCATAACAGAAGTGGTAGAGGCTGTTACTAATTTCACAGGGAAGCCCAAGGTCTGATTGTCCCTTACTGCTACTCTGGTGTTTTTCAAGATTTGAAGGGGTACCAGAACTACTGGGAGGCTAACTAAAATGTCCATTTCTGGGTATCTAGAGCAAAATGTCTAATATTTTATTTATTTATTTGGTATGTACATGGGGACAACATCCAAGCAGTGCTCAGGTTCCCTAGGTGGGAGACTTGCCCAGCAATTCTCAGCCTATTAGGACAGAAGTTCAGTGCTAAGGTCTAGGATTACATGCGGCACTGCCTATGGGCAGCTGGCTGAGATGTGTCTCCAAGGCATGTGCCCCTGTCCACTGAACTGTCTTCCGGGCTTCTTAAGCAACTCTTAACAAACATTTTTTTCTTCCCATTGTTGTCATTTCTGCTTTGCCTGGTGCTGGTGCACTTGGTTGTGGTGGTAGCCAGGGATTGTTCACTTCAAACATCAGAGCCCTCGGGACTATAGCAGGCATGTGGGTGCCAGGCCTTGAACACACAATCCCACTGGCCTCATTATAACAAAGCAGGTTCTCTGTCATGAAGCCATCCCTGACCCCAAGTGATTGGTCTTTAGGAGCAATGGTCTGATTGTGAATTTTATTTTTGGTGGGGCACACCTGGTGGTGCTCACAGGTTATACCTATTTCTGTGTTCTGGGGCTTGGGAACCAAGTGGGATGCCAGGGATCGAACCTGGGTCAGCTGTGTGCCCCCCTGTCCTCAACCCAGGAGCTTTCTGCTCCTCTCTGTTGAGATTGATGTTTTGAAGACTGAGACCTCACATATACTTGGTTGTGGGGCTCATCAGGGTCACATCCTGAGTTAGACACCAGGCTGTGGCATTGTGGTGTTGAGGTCACAGGTAGTAGAGGCTCCAGGCACAGAAGGAACTGTGGGAACCCACTCAGGGCTGAACTTGCAGCCTTGCCCTTGCCACTAAGCTTTCCCTGGGCTCCCAAAATGAGATAGAGAGACGGACAGGTAGAACTCGCTACTATTGCTATATGTTAACTTTTATTCAATCACCTTACCAGTTCTGATTTTTTTTTTTGAAGAGTGGGTGCTCTTTAACGTTGCTCATGGAGAAAGGGGCCACTCATGGAGAGAGTTGAAAACCAGAATGGAAGGTTCAATCTTGGGAAGGGGCTTTTGGGGAACATGATGGCTATCCTTGTGGTATTTGTACCCAGTAATGCTTTGGGGCTATGTAGGTCAAGGAATAAAACTCAGGACTTGTGCACATAAGGGGTCCCACCTTTTGGGCCAGTTCCCTGGCTACTGGTGGTTTCTATTTTTTTGTTTGTTTTTTTGGGCCACTCCTGGTGATGCTCAGGGGTTACTCCTGGCTATGTGCTCAGAAACCACACTTGGCTTGGGGGACCATATGGAATGCTGCGGGATTAAACCGTGGTCTGTCCTAGGTCAGCGCGTGCAAGGCAAACACCCTACTGCTTGAGCTACCGCTCCAGCCCCTACTGGTGGTTTCTTTTTCAGTAGATTTTCTTCATCATCATCATCATCACCATTATTATTGTTATTATATTTTATTTTCACTTCAAGGCCATCAAAATACAGGCAATCTGACTTTTCAGAAATTTATTTCTGAGTTTTATGGATTTTCTGATTTTTGCTGGAGTTTTAATTTGATAAAAACTACATTAGTACTTGTTTTTTTTTGTCTACCTAAAGAAATCTGAACACAGCACAGTGGTTAGGGCACATTGCCAATCCAGATTTGATCCACAGGACCTCACATGATCCTCTGAGCCTGTCAGAAATGACCCCTGAGCACAGAGTCTAGGGAAAAATCTGAGCACTGCCAGATGTAATTTAGAAACAAAATATAACAAACTCAGCTTTTTCAACAAAAAACAGCAATAAAAATTGCACCCAAGCCTCCACACCTGACCTGTGACACATTAAAGGCCCACACTATAGCTCCTATCTGATGTTCTTGCTACACTACCCCCACACCCAGCCTCCAGGTGAGCATTGCCTCCAGGTGCCATCACTGGGTGTATTCTAGATGGGGAGGCAGAGCCCTTCCCTACTGGGGGAGTCCCAGCAGCCTCCGCATTTGACCTGTACAATATTAAGGGCCCACAATACACCCCTCTGAAGTGACAGATCTACTCAGCAAACTTATAAGCTACTATACACTTATAAGCTGGCTATTGTAAATTATAAATTAAAACATTGTTACTTGAAACATTCAAAGAGCTCAAATGGAACTGCTTATATAGGTATTTAAAAATTAGTATAGTATAGGGGCTAGAGAGATAGCACAGTTGTAGGGTGTTTGTCTTACATGCTGCCGACCCAAGACGGACCCGGATTCAATCTCCAGTATCCCATATTGTCCTGCGAGCCTGCCAGGATTGATTTCTGAGTGCAGAGCCAGGAGTAACTTAAAAAAATTAGCATACTATAGCATATAGTTACATAAGAATGGGACTGCTGGATTATGGGATAGATTTTTTTTGAATATTTTGGAATCCGTACTGATTTCCATAGAGTCTAAACCAATTTCCATTCTGAACAGCAACAAATGAAGGCTTTTTTTTTTTTTTAATTCAAACAAACTAGATTGCCATGCTCAAAGATGTGAGGTGGTGTCTCATTGTCATTTTGATATTAAATAAGTGATGATGAGTGTCATATAACTGTTAGCCATCTGTATGTGTCCGGAGAAGTTTCTTGTTAACGCTTTTGTCCATTTTTTGATGGGGCTGTTATTGTTGAGTTGTGAATTCTTTGTATATTTCAGACAGTAGCCATTTTTTTATTATAAAGTTGAGATATTTATTCCTCAATAATTTTTTCACTTTAATGCTAATATCTTTTGTTGTGCAGAAGATTTTTAAGTTTGGTTATATTTGTTTCCTTGAACATTGGAGATGACTTCTCAAAGATATCACTAAAACCAAAGTTGTAAAGGAATTTACTTAGGTTTTCTTCTCTATATTTTGTAGTGTCAGGTATCACAATCAAGTCTTTTGATTACTGTTATTTTCCTGTTATTGTTATTGTTGAGATGTACATGGCTGAGACTCAGGGACCACATGGTGCTGAAAAAACTAACCCAGAACCTCACACCAGCAAGGCCTGTACTTTATCTCTTGAGCCACATCCTGGGCCCTGAATACTTATTATTTTAATTGATAGTTTTATTTTTGTTTTGGGGCTGTTCCCAGAAATGCTCAGGGGCTGTTTCTGATTCTAGGTCACTCTTAGTGGTGCACAGGGGAATTTATTTGGTTCTGGGGATTGAATTGGGGTCAGCTGCTCTATCTCTGTGTCCAGATCATTGTTATTTTTAATTCATATTTCTTTTACTTTGGAGGGAGCAGAACATATATGCCCTTTACTTATGATGAAACTTAATCCTGGCTCAGAGTTCAGGGATCACTCCTCGTGTGGCTCAGGGTATCATATGTGGTAATATGGGATCAAACCCAGGTTGATCGCCAGGCAAGCCCCCTACCATCTATACTATTGCTCCAGTCACATATTTATAAATATTATATTTCCATGGCTACTTCTTGATTTTCAGTCTCAAGTATTAGCTCTTTCATCAGACAAGGAGAATTCAGTCTTCCTTCCTATCTCTGATTAACACCTTCCTGTTGCTTCCCCAACCTGCCATTGAAGCATTATGGATGCTGAACACCGTTATTCTTTGCCTAGTGAAAATTAGGTTATTTTATTTATTTATTTATTTATTTATTTATTTATTTATTTATTTACTTACTTACTTTTGGTTTTTGGGCCACACCTGGTGGTGTTTAGGGGTTACTCCTGGTTCTACACTCAGGAATCACTCCTGACAGGCTCGACCATATGGGATGCCAGTGATTGAACACAGGCAAGCACCCACCCTCTGTGCTATTTCTCTGGTCTGATTTGTAGGAGTCCTTTCTGAAGTCTGGAATTGGGATGTGTGTGATAGACAGCTCTTGTTTGGTGGCCTGTATTTCTGCTTTCTTTATGAGACCTCTGTTTTATAGATCCGTAAATTCCAATTCATTGCATGCAGCTGTTTTTCCCCTTATGGTGTGATACAGAGATTTACCTAGTGGTCATAAAACTATGCTCCTATATTTTCTGCTAAAAGTTTCACCTCTGGATCGGAGAGATAGCATGGAGGTAGGGCGTTTGCCTTGCATGCAGAAAGACGGTGGTGGTTCGAATCCCAGCATCCCCGAGCCTGCCAGGAGCGATTTCTGAGCATAGAGCCAGGAGTAACCCCTGAGTGCTGCCGGTGTGACCCCTCCAAAAAATGTTCACCTCTATTTTCATTTGCTTGTTTGTTTGTTTGTTTTTGTTTTGGGGTCATACTGATAGTGCTCAGAGACTACTCAGATTTGGTACTTGGGGGACTATGTGGTGCCAGGAATCAAACCTGGACCTCCTGTATGTAAAAGTTTAAAATCTTACATTTTATACTTAGAACTTTAATTTACCTGTAAAACTAATTTTGTATAATGTAAGGTATGTAGGTATCTTTTATTGTGTTTTAGGTGAATTAATAGCCCTGTCAACACAATTTATTAAATAACTATATTAACAGGTAGGTTAATAGCCACACCAACACTTTAATAACCATTTAATAAGTTTATTAATAAAATAACATTTAAATAACATAAAATAAAATTTAAATAAATTTTAATAAATTTATTAATAAAATTAATAAATCTAACCATTTATTAAATTGAATTGTATATATGTCTATGTATGGGTATATGTGTATATCATTTTTTAATCACACGTCTTTAGGCTTTTTGTTTTGATTTATTTTGGTGGCCACACTTGATGGTACTCAGTCAGTATTCTGTGCTCTGTGGATCATGTAATGACAGGGTTTAAACCCTGGCCTCCTGTAAGCAATGCATATCTTCTAGTCTATTGAGTTATTTTGTTGACCCACTTCATTGATTTTGTTTTGTTTTGTTTTGTTTTGGGGTCACACCAGGCAGTGCTCAGGGGCTACTCCTGGCTCTTCACTCAGAAGTCGCTTCTAGCAGGCTCGAGGAATTATATGGGATGCTGGGAATCAAACCAGAGTCCGCCCCAGGTTGGTGGCATGTTATAGCAATAGCTGTGCTATTGCTCCAGTCCCCTCTTCATTGATTTTTAAAAAAATGCTTTATCTTTTTTTTCCCTTGAGGGAAACACTCCTGATGGGTCTCAGAGCTTACTCCTATTTCTTTGCTTAGAGATCACTGCTGGCAGTAGTGGTGGTGGGGCATATTTTGGTATTGGGGACCGAACAAGAAAAATGCTTTCACCCTTGTATTATTTCTTTGGTTCAATATAATTATTTTGAGTTTCAAAGTGGCAGGGTAGCTAGAGTCTCTGGTTCCTGGGATCCAACTAGAGACCCTATAGTGCTACAGTCTAACATTCTCCCATATGTACCATTTCAACTCCCTGTTCATTTGTTAAATTCAAACACATGCTTAATCTTGTGCTCTTCCTATTGTATTTCAGTGGTCTCCTGAGTCACCACTGCTCCAATTGGAGTTATCACTGCTCCAATTGCATCTTCAGGCACTACTGCTGGGTTCTGGAGATAAAATGTCACTGGCTCTACAGGGCCCCAGTAGCATCACGTTCTCTGGCCCTTACACTGAACCATAAGTCCACTTGGCTGAGAATCACCACGCACAGTCTAGATTTCCTAAGCACCACTGGTGAATCCTCCCAGAAAAGGGATAAATAAGAGGGTTATTCAAATTCCCCAAGCATCACCAGTTATGCCCCCTCCACCCTGCTCTAATACAAATACTTAAGAAACTAACTGGATCACTGAGCAGTGTTGGGAGGTCTCCAGGGCGAAAGCTGGCAATGCTTGGGGGATCATATAGTGCCAGAGAATTAAACCAGGCTTGGCTGCTGTAGAATAAAAATATAAATAATCAAGTATAAGGTCCACATGTTGGTTGAGGTCACCCCAGGCACAGTGTTTCTAATCCGTTTGGCTGGCGGGTCTGAAGCTGCAGGAATAACAGTGGAGAAATAATTCACAAGCAGTCAGTTAAAGTTCCATTGGAATCAGTTTGCTTTATTTCTTAGGTTTTTCTCTGCCATGGGTCTTCCTGCTATCTGCTTTCTTTGCTGACCTCTCCCTCTACTGCTCATCTCATGTCTTTTTTCTCTTGAGTTCTTTCTGCTTCCCCAGCCAGAAGTTTTCTTAATCTAAAACAGCATACCCCATCCCAGGTGTAGGTAAATCTGATCATCCAGTAGGGATTAACATCTCAAAAGAAAATTTAGGTAAAAGGGCATTGGAGGCAGGGTTACAGGTTGCATTTTCTTATTGTCTGTATCATCTTTTTAGCTTCTTTTCTGTTTATTCTTGATCTCTGCTTTTCTATATGAATTTTAGAATTAAGTTATCAATTTTTTGTGATCTTGATTTAGAATTTTTATTGTATTTATGAATTAGGTGCTATATTACATACTAGAATTCCACTGCATAAATGATAGTAAGAATTGTCTTCTTTTGGGGCTGAGGTGATAATACAGTGGGTAGGACATTTGATTTGAATGGAACTGACCTGGGTTCAGTCTCTGGCATCCTGTATGGTCTCCAGAACCTGCCTGGAGTGATCTCTGAGCAGAGAGTTAGGACCCTAAGCACTAACAAAATAATTATTTTCTTTTGGTTATGGTATTAAGTATTCCCACCTGTGGCATATTTTCTACTGACTTAGGTTTTATTTTATATCTTTCAACTATGTGTTATACTTTTTCTTCACAGCAAACTTACATATATTATGTGGAATTTATTTATATGTTTATTGCTATCACAATATATCTTTTTTCTTTTTTGGTTTTTGGGTCACACCCGGCAGTGCTCAGGGGTTATTTCTGACTCTATGCTCAGAAATTGCCCCAGCAGGCATAGGGAACCATATGGGATGCCGGGATTCGAACCTCCGACCTTCTGCATGAAAGGCAAACGCCTTACCTCCATGCTATCTCTCCGGCCCCCACAATATATCTTAACAAAAACTTTCTGCTTATTATGGAGAAATAAGACTAAGTTGATTTTCATACACTATTATTACGTAGAGCACAGGTTTGCTGAGTTTAATAATTTATAAGTATTTGCTCTCTAAACAATTTGCCTTATGATTAATGATAATTTTGACTCTTTTTCTTCAGTCTTTACTCCTCTTATTTTCTTTGTTTTTCTCTTCTAGCTAATATTTCCAGTTTAGTTTTGAACATAAACAAGAATATATGTGTCTTTGTTGCTAATTATTCTGGAAATTTTAATATTTAAATTTTTGTATTTCATTTGGATAGGCTTTTGGTAGGTTTATTTTTCTGTTTTAGCTTACTAGAGAGTTTTGTTATAAAGGGTCTTGGATTGTACCAAATACTTTTGTTGCATGTTTTATGTTATATATTGTGTGTATGTTTATATGCACAATCTGTGACATCTTTGAGGGGCTTATGCTTTTAACTCTTGTAATACGTGATCAATTATGTGATTTTTTTTTTTTTTTTTTTTTGGTTTTTGGGCCACACCCGGTAACGCTCAGGGGTTACTCCTGGCTATGTGCTCAGAAGTTGCTCCTGGCTTGGGGGACCATATGGGACACCGGGGGATCGAACCGCGGTCTGTCCAAGGCTAGCGCAAGCAAGGCAGGCGCACCTTACCTTTAGCGCCACCGCCCGGCCCCCAATTATGTGATTTTAATTAGTTTTAGGCTACACTAGGAAATGCTCAGGGCTGACTCTGCTTCTTTATTCAGGGATCACTCCTGATGGGCTTCTGGGGATTGTATGGGGTACTGAGGTTGAACCTAGGTTAGCTACATGCAAGGCAAACATCCTTGCTTGCTGCACTATTTCTCTGGGCCTCATTTTTAAATTATTTAGAGAAACATTATTTAAATATATTTGCTACTTCGATTAGCTACTATTTTGAAGTTGTTTTATAATTTTTCTTTTCTTTTTTTTTTTTTTTTTGGTTTTTTTTTGGGTCACACCCGGTGGTGCTCAGGGGTTACTCCTGGCTGTCTGCTCAGAAATAGCTCCTCGCAGGCACAGGGGACCATATGGGACACCGGGATTCAAACCAACCACCTTTGGTTCTGGATTAGCTGTTTGCAAGGCAAATGCCGCTGTGCTATCTCTCTGGGCCCATAATTTTTCTTTTCTTATTGCTCTCTATGTATCAAAGCTATGTCATAAAATGGCCTAAGTAGTTGGGGCTAGAAAGATAGTAACAGAGCTTCCTTGCATAAAGCCTGCTGGGGCTTGACCCTGGTGCCACATATGGTTCCCTGAGCTCTACAAGGAGAGAACCCTAAGCCTTGAGCCAAGAGTAAGCCATGAATCCTGCTAATGTGACTGAGAACTCCATTGTCCCCCTAGATAGAAAAGTAGAAAGAATATCAAGGTGTGTGTGTGTGTGTGTGTGTGTGTGTGTGTTTAACCCTCAGGATGGGGTAAGGGAGGGGGGAGGTTTAAGATCATATACTGTGTTCAGGGGCTATCTGTGCTCATGAGTGACTCCAGGAATTTGAACCAGGGTCAACTGCATACAAAACAAGCACCATACCCTCATGTTTTATCTCTTTGTTCCCTTTGCTTGAGTTTTTATTTGCCATGAAAAATCCTAAAAATTTTTTTGGTTATTTATTTACTTTGTCTTTAGCCTACTCTTAGCTGTTCTCAGGGTTTAAGGAAGGAATCTCGGGGCTGGAGAGATAGCATGGAGGCAAGGTGTTTGCCTTGCATGCAGAAGGATGATGGTTCGAATCTCGGCATCCCATATGGTCCCCTGAGCCTGCCAAGATCGATTTCTGAGTGCAGAGCCAGGAGTAACACCTGAGTTTATTCGGGTATAGCCTGAAAAAGAAAAAGAGATGTAATTTGTTTTAGTCCTATTTGTTTATTTTTGCTAACTTGCCAATGGGATCTGAAGATAACTCTGAGGTCCATATCCTGGAGAGTTTTGCTTATAGTTTACTTAATATATTTATGTATTCTGGTCTGATTTTAAGGTCTTTAGTACATTTTGAATTATTTAATGTTTTAGTATGGTGTGAGACATGATTTCAGCTTTTTTTTCTTCTTTTTTGCATGTGGCTATACAGTTTTTCCAACACCGTTTATTAGGGAGACTTTCCTTGCTCCATTTAATGATCCATTTAAAATCCTTTGCCATAGATTAACTGTCCAGATATTTAGGGGTTCATCTCTGGGTTCTCAATTCTTCTCTAATGGTCTGAAAGTCTATTTTTATTTTAAACCACACCGTTCTGATTTCTATAGATATATAGTTTAATTTAAAGTAGGGAAATGTAATTTCTCCCATATTTTTTCAGAATTGTTTTAGCCAGGGGCCAGAGAAATAGCATGGAGATAGGGCATTTGCCTTGCATGCAGAAGGACAGTGGTTCAATTCCTGGCATCCTATATGGCCCCCCGAGCCTGCCAGGAATTATTTCTGAGTGCATATTCAGGAGTATTCCCTGAGTGCTGCCAGATGTGACCCAAAAACCAAAAAAATTGCTTTAGCCATTGAGGAATTTTATAATATAATATAATATGATATGATACAATACAATACAATATAATACTATAACATAACATAACATAATATAATATAAAATAACATGATATGCTATGATAGCATAACATAATACAACACAACAGAATATTAACATAACATAATGTAACGTAATGTAACATAACATAAATAACATAGCATAGCATAGCATAGCATAGCATAACATAACATAACATCACATCACATCACATCACATCACATCACATCACATCACATCACATCACATCACATCACATCACATCAGGACAAATCCTGATCTGTGACTTCATCCAGCTACATTCCAGACTGCTACAAGATTACATTGCCGGCTGAAGCTGTATTAGAATTCTACCCCCTCAGACTTATTCAAAATACATAAGGGAGATATATATATTTATTTAGGTATAATTCTTCACTATGTATAACTCTTATATGGACTTCCTTACTGATATTTAGGTTTTGCCCCCTTTGGACTTATTTAGTAGAAAATGTAGGAGATATGTATCTCCTGGGAACTGTGCTGCTGCTAGATCCATGTTATAGGGATTGTTTAGCATACTATCAATACCCCCAAATGTCCCAATAGTATCTTGTGGCATTATTCCTTTTTACATAGGCACAATAAAATGGGAAAAATCTTAGGTAAAGATAAAAGTTCCTATCTATTAGGGATGGGAACTTCAAACATTTTAAGTTGCATGGGGGCCTTCCACCCTGAACATTTGTCATAATGTCTTGACTTAGGCTTCAGTTGCTCAGATATTGTTTGTTCACCCAAAACATTGGATCCTATCATTGGAACTGACATGGGTTTCTGCACCTTACCAGGAATCTATCTATAACCAGGGCAGGTTTTTGTGCTGCTTTGGCAGTAAATTGCACCAGGGTAGGTTCCTATGACATCCTGACAATGACTTGAAAATAGCAACGACTTGCTTCCAGAGTGGGTTTCCATGCCATGTTACCTGATGGTGAAATGAAACCAAGACATGTTTTGTGATGCCCTGACATTGACATAGGACCTGTGCAAAACCCAAGATCTCTAATTCAAAAGCCTGACTGTGACAAGCATGATAAGGAGAACTTTTTCTGAGACCTAATAGAAAGACCATGGGTTAGATGAATTTAGACTGTCTGAAACCTGTAGTTGGTCTTATGACCAGATGCTTCATGGGTAAGGACACCCTGCTCTTATGCTAAAGGTTTTTCCTTTTTGTTTTTCTATATTTTACTACACCTAGGCAAATAATGACATTCTTTTAGCCTTTACATAGGGGTTCCTGCATTTTACAGAGAACTTTGGAACATGATTATTTAGTTTCATCTCATATTTCTGCACTTTTTATTTTTTACTTATTTATTTATTTTTTGGATTTTGGGCCACACCTGGTGACTCTCAGGGGTTACTCCTGGCTATGCGCTCAGAAATCATACCTGGCTTGGGGGAACCACATGGGATACCAGGGATCGAACTGAGGTCCATCCTGGGTCAGCCATGTGCAAGGCAAATGCCATACCACTGCACTATTGCTTCAGCCTCAATATTTATGCATTTTTAAAATGAAATTAATAAGGGTAGTTGTTGGAGTAACTGATTCTCACTCTAATCAGGATATTTCTTCTTTGCATGTGCTTGGCCCACCTGAGTGGGAAAAACCTCTGATTGACCCCCTACCCCTACCTATTCTCCAATCATGGGGGAGGTCCTACTCTTTTCTCTGACCTTGGGTTAGAGAGACTTCTTCCAGTTTTGGCCCCACAGCTTGCCTGTTTGCCTGCCATGCTCTTTTGCCTGCTTGCAGATAATTTGTGGTGGAAGTTCCTGGGCATGTTTTATATCTCTAAATTGGTGCGGATTATTTCCTGTGTCAGCATTGCTTCCAGATCTGTGGTTCCCAATCTTCCCAAGATTGGGATATGAGGCTTTCTTTACACTGTTTCTTTGTATTTTACACATGAGGCAGATCATTCCCTGCCTGTCCCTCTCCTAATTTTACTCAGCATGATGCTCTCCATATCCACTCATGTAGCATGATTTCTTCTTTTTTCATAGGTGAGCAGTATTCTATTGCGCAGATGTACCATAGTTTCTTTATCTCATGATCTGTTCTTGAACTTGGGTTGTTTCCAGATTTTGACTATTGTGAACAGTGCTGCAGTGAACAGAAGTGTCTTAATAAAAGAGTGTCTTTTCAGAAAAGAGTATCTTTTCTGAATAGAGTTTCTGGGACCTTGGATATATAGTAAAATTTCTGGGTCATGTGAAAGCCCAATTCCCAGTTTTTTTTTTATAAGTGTTACAATAAAATTTTATTAATTAAATAAAATAGATGGTCGGAGCAATAGTACAGCAAGTAGGACATTTGCCTTGCAAGCAGTCTACCTGGGGTTCAATCCCTGATATCTCATATAGTCCCCCAAGCAATGCGAGGAATAATCTCTGAGCACTTCTGGATGTGTCAAAAATACCTGGTGAGCCAGATACATGTCTTGGGTCGATCACATCTTTTAGTTTGAGGATCCTGTCTGAATGTATATTCTCAGGAGTAGTATTGCTGGGTAGAATGAAAGTTCAAGTTCTAGTTTTTCAAGCAATGTTCATACTTTTTTCCAAAATGCTGGGCTAGTTGACATTTTCACCAACAGTGAATGAGAGTCCTTTTATCTCCGCATTACCCCAGCACTGGTTAGTCTTGTCCTTTTTTTATGTCTGTCAGTTTCTGTGGTATGAGATGATCTAATTGTTGTTTTGATTTGCATCTCCATGATGATTAATGGTGTGGAGCATTTTTTAATGTGTCTTTTGGACAATTTTTTTCTTGTTAAGTTCTATAACTGCCTTATGTATGTTAAATAGTATCCCCTTGTCAGATGAATGTTGGATAAATAATCTCTCCCATTCCCTTTCCCTGTGCTGTCTTTGTATCCTTGTGATTGTTTTTTTTTGAGGCACAGAAACTTTTTTTTTTGGTTTTTGGGCCACACCCGGTGGTGCTCAGGGGTTACTCCTGGCTGTCTGCTTAGAAATAGCTCCTGACAGGCATGGGGGACCATATGGGACACCGGGATTTGAACCAACCACCTTTGGTCCTGGATTGGCTGCTTGCAAGGCAAACGCCACTGTGCTATCTCGCCGGGCCCAGTTTTCTAGTTTCTAACATCACTTTCCTTATGTTATAAAAAAGTAAAATCTGACTATTTGAGTTAAGACTTCCTTTTTCTTGAGAAGAAACTTCTCTTCTCCCTCTCCAATTTTGTATAGCATTGTTGTGTGTGTGTGTGTGTGTGTATGTGTGTATGTGTGTGTGTGTGTGATGATGTATTTGATAATGAAATCAGATCTGTTTTTTCTCTGTTCCCACAAGTCCTTGAGGGTCTCTCTTCATCCTTTTGCTTTTGTAACTCATGTTTCATGTATGTTCTCCACTGTTCCTTCACTTCATGTATGTTCCCCACCCCAATTGGCTAACTGTATTATTTGGCTTGGATACTACCACAAGAAACCTGGGCTGATGGCAGGCTGCTTTCCAATTTTCTTTAAGGCCTGGGTTTCTAAGGTCTGGGTCTAGCAGATGCGATGAAACTGCTAACTGTCCTTCTGATTGTGGGCAGTGGTCAGTGAATTGTACTTTGCTGGGTATCAGCTCAGCCTCTGTAGCCAGGAGAGTTCTGTCCACTTCAAAGCTTCCATCCAGCATCTGTAGTTGCTTTGCACAAGCAGCTGGACCTCACTGGATTCACAGAGCCCCACTTGGGAACCGGGATCAGAGAAGGACTTGAGGTTCACAGCAGAGGATGCTGAGCAGTGTCCTTGCTTTTTCAGTGGGCTTTGTGCTCATGATCAGTGCTCACAGCCCCCCCCCCAATCACTCACTCACCCCAAAACTTCTTGAACATGGAGGGAACCCATTAAGTCTTGTAGGCAAGTGACTCTGCAAGTGGCTTCTGCGCCAAATCTTAAGAGTCAGAGCATGAAATGGGGGAAAAATGGGGGAAAAAAAATCTTAGTATTTTTTTTTAAATCTTTTTCTTTCTTTGTGGGCCACACCCAGCAGTGAGTGTGGTGCTCAGGAGTGCTTTAAAACCCAGTGCTTGGGTGTCACTTCTGGAGGTGTTTGGGGGGAATTACATGATGCTAAGGACTAAATCACATACAAAGTATGTGCTCCAGGCCATAAAGTCCTCTCCCAGCCCCTCTTCTGGATTTTTATGTGAGAGTAGTCTTATCTCCTGGAATGAGAGCTCTTTCACCTTATTTCAATCTATTGTGATCTTGAGGACTTGTTCAAGATGCGAACATTTCCCCCCACTTGAAGCCAAAGGATTGATTGTTTTTCTCAGTTTTAAGGACCTGTGAGAACAAGCCCTGGGTTTCATTCACCCTGTGGACCTCAACCTCCTTGGTGAGTGATACGGGAGGAAACTGCAATCACAAAGGGACAGCTATGGCTCAAGAAGGAATCTTCGGAATGTTTCAACCCTCTCAGGTTACCCTGACACAGCCCAATTCCAGAGAGGGGAAGGGCAGCCCACTGTGTCACATGGGCTGGTAACACACAGGGGACAAGGTCCCTGATCCCACCACCCTAATAACCAGGGCGGTCTTCCTTTTATTACACTCTCATAGGCACAGCATGAAATCATGCTTGAAGTCTTAATACTGTTTTGTCAGAGTTGATTTAGAATCTGCAAGGAAAAGAGTATCTTGAAATGAAAGCAGCAGAGAGTTCTGGTCCCTTGCTGTGGAATTGTAGTCGGGAGTCAGAGCTTGGTGATGTTGTGTGGGGCCATCACAGCTGCTGACCTAGTCTGGAATAGTCTTTTCCGTGTAAGGGTTGGAACTCTTCCAGCTGTGCTCCAGGGAATTTGGAAGTGCTGATGATTGAACCTGAAAACTAAAGTTATTTCTCCAACCTTACAGCTTGTTTAGAATCCTACGGATGCTCTTCCCTCTTTTCTCTGTCTATGCTGCCTTTCTCCCGCTGCCAATATATACCATGAAACCATCCTTCCTGTAATCTTTGTTGCTTTTTCTACTAACCTCTGACATAAAGGATTAATTTTTGGCATTTCCCCCCTTTCTTTGAAGTGCTCCTTCTGGCTACAAAAACTTCCAATTAAGTTTTTTAAATAAAAGATAGAAGTTAAAAGCAACAGCTGCCTGAGGTTAGCAGAATGGAAGCTTGTAGTTGCTTGAAGCTGTACTTCAAAAAGAGAAAACCCAATTTTAAAAGTGTAGAAGTTTATTCTTAAAATATGTTGTGTTGAAAAAAATATGACTGTGGGTACTGTTGGCTATAGTGGAGTCAGCCTACAGGTCATTTGTTCTGTTGTGGATTTTTACAGAAATTTCTCCTTTTCCGTCTGTCCTAAATACATACAGTGGAAGTTTGAGCACCTGGGTCATTTATGCTGTCCTCAATATTTAATGAGTTAGGGGCTGGAGAGATAGCACAGTGGTAGGGCGTTTGCCTTGCATGTGGCCAACCTGGGAGGGACCTGGTTCAATTCCCGGCAACCCATATGGTCCCCAGCCTGCCAGGGGCGATTTCTGAGTACAGAGCCAGGAGTGACCCCTGAGTGCTGCTGGGAGTGGACCAAAAACCAACCAATCAATCAATCAAGTTTAAAAATTAAAAAAATATTTAATGAGTTATATATTAAAATTCTCATCTTTATTGACCATGAAACTTTTTTATTTTTTGTTTTTGTCTTTGGACCACACCTGGTAGTACGCAGGGGCTACTTCTGGGGGTGCCTGATGGATTATACAGTATTGAGGATTAAACCTGGGTCTTCCACATGCAAATTATATAAGTTAGCTCTTTGACCCTTAATCAAAGAAGTTTGATAAAGGTATTATGCATATTTCCTTAATGTGCTATGGCATGCATTTAAACACATCTAACATGTGTCTTAAACTTCTTTTTTTTTTTGGGGGGGGCACATCCAGTAGTGCTCAGGGGTTACTCCTGAATGTCTGCTCAGAAATAGCTCCTGGCAGGCACGGGGGACCATATGGGACACTGAGATTCGAACTAACCACCTTTGGTCCTGGATCGGCTGCTTGCAAGGCAAACGCCACTGTGCTATCTCTCTGGGCCCTAAACTTCTTTTTTGTTAGTAGTATTTTCTCTTTTTCCTAATTTCTTTTTAGCACAGACTCTCAAGAAGACCATATTTTGAAAGGAGCTGTAGGGGTGAAAAGCACGTGGCCAAGGGTTTCTTAAAAATCACACTTATTATGTGCCACTTGCCAGACAGCTGTAAATACTCTTACTTCCTGTTAGACCAGAGATCAAACCCAGGAACTCCCACATGCAGGCGTGTGTTTTACCCCTGAGCTAAAACTTAATTGCCATCAGGACACACCAGTCCCTAGCAGCCTCTAGTGTCTCTTTCATCCAGCATACAGAGGTCCCAACCAGTCATCGTGCGGGCTTCTGAGAAGAGGCAGAACTAACAAACACATGGGGAAATGAGAGGCAACTTTTGAAATACAAAACCAACAGAACAAAATGCCCTTTCCCCATTTTCATCCCAAACTTCAGGACACAGTCAATGATAAAGAAATATAATCAATCTCACTCAATTAAGGATTCTTCAAACTGTGGCTCATTACTCTTTGGTGGATCATAAAATCAAAGTAAGAGCTCTTTGCATTTAAAAACATAAAAGGAGCACAATGAAAGTGATGGCGCATAATCTTTCTGGAATGCGTCTGAGTGGACAGGTTAGGAAGCTGACCTCCCGCACCACTAAAAGTCCTCAGCATCTGGGGATTCAGTTGATGACTGCAGCAGAGTTGATCGGATCTGTGACTATGAGACTTGTAAATGGAAAAGAAAATCTCTATGTGTGTGGATTTGGAGAGTTTTAACCCAGATGTTTATTTTAGCACAGGGCCTTGGTGTCTCTGAAATATGATGTTGATGTAAAAGAAGTCTGAATATCCCACTGACTTGAAAAGGAGAAGTTTCTGGCTGCCCGGGTCCCTCTCTTTGCAATAAGTCTTCCACGTGTTCTACAGCCAAACATTTTTCACCGGAGGTGTACATTGGCCCTTAGAGGGAACCCTTTGGACTCACGTTTTCCTAATTTCCTCACTGGTGCTAACATGATCATTCCTTTCTGGAGCAGCCTCTGGAGCAACAAGACCTTTTTTTGTGCCTATATTGACACTCTCTAATCCAGTCTCTATCTCCTGCAAGTCTGCTGTCTCGAAATGGGGTGATCTGGGGTTGAACTATGAGCAAGATCTAAACACAGGACCCAGAGCAATAGTGTAGGGGCTCAGACCATCTGCCTTGCCAGTGTAAGATTACAAGTTCAAAACCCTGGTGTCTCACATGTGAGACATATGGACTCTGCTATTTGGCATCCCTGACACTGCAAACAATTTCTGTCTATACCATAGGTAGATGTGTGTGGGCACCACAATTGAGGTGTAACACTTGAGTGAATGTCATAACTCAAAAAAAATAAAAAAGGATAAAAAACTACAGCTAGGAAATGCAGCCACTGGTAATATAATACCCATGTGAGCACCAGAGCGATCCCTAGCGAGCACCACAACCATAGCTCCTGTGCTTCAACTAAGAGAGTGTCCTCAGAAGCAATGCAAGGGACAAAGCACAAATTTAGGAGCTAACTAGGCAAGTGTTCCAACATGGTGTTTGAGCTCTGGTTGGCACCTCAGGCATGTATGGAGCAGCCCCCGTGCCAACAATAACAACAAAGGGATGGAGGAAATGAAATAAAAAAAATCAGTTAATTTAAATAAAGATAGGACGGGGCTTGAACTATTGAGGAAGGGGGACACAGGATTCCCCAGGGGAGGAGTTTCTGGATGGGGGGCCTAGGGGGTTGCCATCAATACAGCAGCACATCTCTGGGTCAGAATGCTCTGAAGGGCAGTGGTAGCTTGGAGTTTTGTAACCATGAGGCTGCCTACAGTTCTAGGAACTACTGGGTCACACCTGGAAGCACTCAGGGATTACTCCTGGCTCTATGCTCAGAAATCGCTCCTGGTAGGCTCGGGGGACCATATGGGATGCCGGGTTTCAAACCACAGTCCTGCATGCAAGGTAAATGCCTTACCTCCATGCTATTTCTCCAGCCCCTAGGGGTTATTTTTAAATAATTAAATGTGTATCTATTTGAATTTAGCACCAGTAGACCTTTGAGCTTAGGGATTTCAGCTTAAGGAATGAAACAGCTAAGGGGTCAAGCTCATTGATTCAGCTAATTTCTATACTATTTTGGGGAGAGGGCCATAGGGTTGGGTCACACCAAGAGGTGCCCAGGGGCTATTCCTGTGTTCAGGAGATCATATGTGCTGCCAGGAATTTGAACTAGTGTTATGGTCACTGCAGCAACTCATGACATGCAAAGAATGTGCCTTACTCCCTGTACTATCTCTCCAGCCCTCCTTCCCAAAGTGTGTGTGCATGTGGGTATGCAAAGCATGTATCCACCCCTTTCCCCAGAATCTTTTTTTTTTTGGTTTTTGGGTCAGGGGTTACTGTCAGTTCTATGCTCAGAAATCGCCCCTGGCAGGCACGGGGGACCATATGGGATCCCGGTATTCGAACCACCGTCCTTTTGCATGAAAGGCAAACGCCTTACCTCCATGCTATCTCTCTGGCTTCTCCCCAGTATCTTTGTAAAATGCACACCACTGGGGCCAGAGTGATAGCAAAGCAAGTAGGGCATTAGCTTTGCATGCTGCAGACCTGGGTTCAATCCCCAGCATCCCATATGGTCCCCCAAGCATCGTCAGGAGTAATTTCTGAGCACAGAACCAAAAAGGAGTAAGCCCTGAGCATTGCCAGATGTGGCCCAAAGAAACAAAACAAAGGAACAAACAAAAAATGATCACCAGGCTTGTCAGAGGCTACTTTCTTGTTTCCATTTACATGTTAGGTTAGTGCATGGGGCTGGAGAGATAGCATGGAGGTAAGGCGTTTGCCTTGCATGCAAAAGGATGGTGGTTCAAATCCCGGCATCCCATATGGTACCCTGAGCCTGCCAGGAGCGATTTCTGAGCGCTGCTGGGTGTGACCCAAAAACCAAAACCAAAACCAAAAACAATTGGTAAGTGCTCATATCTTTTTAATTTTAATTTTTTTGTTTTCTTAGGTCACATCCAGTGGTGCTCAAGAGTTACTCCTGACTCTGCACTCAGAAATCACTCCTGGCAGGCACAGGGACCATATAAGATGCCAGGATTCAAACCACGATCCATCCTGAATTGGCTGTGTGCAAGGCAAACACCCTACCACTGTGCTATCTCTCTGGCTCCAAGTGCTTATCTCTTGATTCGGCTATTCTCAACCTCATCCTTTGTTTTCTGTGTATAACCTGGATATGGAATTTGGTTGAGTCTTTCTCTGAGAGGAAATTGGATCTCTTTTCTTTATAGTGAATTTTCTCAATGGACTTGGACTCATTGATATTAATTAGCAGTATCAGCTCTGACATATTTATCTTATAATGACTATGTTTTTATATCTGTTGTATTTACTTCTCTATGTGATAGTTCTTTTAAATGTATTTGGATATTTAGAAAGGCTGATACGCCTTCCTGGGAGCCAGGAGTCTAGCAGGAGGAGGTTTGGCAGGCCCACGCCATGCCGGAGGCCTGCTTGGCCAGGCCTAGGGGGGGTGCGGGACTTGGGTAACCCCTGCACCCCTCTGCCGCCTTGCTCCAGATCTCCAGGGCTTCCCCGGGCCACACGCCTGGGCAAGCCGGTGAGTTGGGTCCCTTGGTGGAGCTTGAAGGTACCCTAGGCCTTCCCCCATTATCCATTCGGCTCCTTAGGGAGGGTCTGGGTGGGGCTCTGAACTTCTGGTCTCCCAGCTTCTTGAAGGATCTTTCCTTCCTGGGAGCCGGGAGTCTAGCAGGAGGAGGTTTGGCAGGCCCACACCATGCCGGAGGCCTGCTTGGCCAGGCCTAGGGGGGGTGCGGGACTTGGGTAACCCCAGCACCCCTCTGCCGCCTTGCTCCAGATCTCCAGGGCTTCCCTGGGCCACACGCCTGGGCAAGCCGGTGAGTTGGGTCCCTTGGTGGAGCTAGAAGGTATCCTAGGCCTTCCCCCATTATCCATTCGGCTCCTTAGGGAGGGTCTGGGTGGGGCTCTGAACTTCTGGTCTCCCAGCTTCTTGAAGGATCTTTCCTTCCTGGGAGCCGGGAGTCTAGCAGGAGGAGGTTTGGCAGGCCCACGCCATGCCGGAGGCCTGCTTGGCCAGGCCTAGGGGGGGTGCGGGACTTGGGTAACCCCTGCACCCCTCTGCCGCCTTGCTCCAGATCTCCAGGGCTTCCCCGGGCCACACGCCTGGGCAAGCTGGTGAGTTGGGTCCCTTGGTGGAGCTTGAAGGTACCCTAGGCCTTCCCCCACTATCAATGCGGCTCCTTAGGGAGGGTTCGGGTGGGGCTCTGAACTTCTGGTCTCCCAGCTTCTTGAAGGATCTCTCCTTCCTGGGAGCCGGGAGTCTAGCAGGAGGAGATTTGGCAGGCCCACGCCATGCCGGAGGCCTGCTTGGCCAGGCCTAGGGGGGGTGCGGGACTTGGGTAACCCCAGCACCACTCTGCCGCCTTGCTCCAGATCTCCAGGGCTTCCCCGGGCCACACGCCTGGGCAAGCCGGTGAGTTGGGTCCCTTGGTGGAGCTTGAAGGTATCCTAGGCCTTCCCCCATTATCCATTCGGCTCCTTAGGGAGGGTCTGGGTGGGGCTCTGAACTTCTGGTTTCCCAGCTTCTTGAAGGATCTCTCTTTCTGGGAGCCGGAAGTTTAGCAGGAGGAGGTTTGGCAGGCCCACGCCATGCCGGAGGCCTGCTTGGCCAGGCCTAGGGGGGGTGCGGGACTTGGGTAACCCCTGCACCCCTCTGCCGCCTTGCTCCAGATCTCCAGGGCTTCCCTGGGCCACATGCCTGGGCAAGCCGGTGAGTTGGGTCCCTTGGTGGAGCTTGAAGGTACCCTAGGCCTTCCCCCACTATCCATGCGGCTCCTTAGGGAGGGTCTGGGTGGGGCTCTGAACTTCTGGTCTCCCAGCTTCTTGAAGGATCTCTCCTTCCCGCGAGCTGGGAGTCTAGCAGGAGGAGGTTTGGCTGGCACTGGTAATCTCTGTCCAGTCTACATTTTATCGCCCCCGCGCGCACAGGAAACATTAATAGCACTCTCACAAGAAACATTAAAATTACTCTCACAAGAAACATTAATAGTACTCACTATCATTGAATTATGTTTATATGTATGCAGAATGTTCATTTTGTACTCTGCCCTTTTGCATACCCCTTCATAAGTTCATATTCCTCTTTAACTTCTTTATCTCCTATCATCATTACTCCTTTTTTACCCTTTCTAACTTAAGTACTGTTGAGTCCTAATTCACAGACCAAAGTGGTGCCCTAGAGTTAACACCCACCCAACTATTTTAAAAGGCATAAAAAGGACACATATCTTTTCAACATTTTATGGGTGTTTTCTTTGATGGCTATAACTTTTGCTAAATACTTTCTTATACAGTGATGATCCACCCCCCCATGTTTTTTATCTTCTCTTTGTGAACTGCTCAATATGGAATTTGGTGTGAAAGAATCCCTCAGTTTAATACTTATGTTTGAACCAAGCATGGGTCTTGTTGGAAATGTTCTTATGCCCCCGTATATCTGATAGCACCACGTGGCTTTATATCTTGTTTGCGTAGGCACACTAACATGGGAAAATACTATACATACCAATAAGTTCTTATCTAATAGAAATGGGAACACACAAATCTTGTAGTGCAATGAGACCTTACACCCTGAACATTGACATAAAGACCTGGCACAGGCCTCAGAAAAATGGGCATTCTCCATTTACCCCTTGATCTACAGAAGACATTTACAAAACATCCAAGGTTGTATATAACATCACCCGGATGCATTCCTGTACCAGGGTCGACCCTACAGCTGCTCTGACATCGATCTACTCAAAAGAGACATCCCTTAACACTGAGAAGACAACAAGAACAATGACCTGCTTACTGGACAGGGCTTGCTGTATTGCCCCTTTATGGTGAGGTTTGTCTATAACATCACCTGGAAGCAATCCTCTACCACGGAAGACCCTTCCACTGCTCAGACATCGTCCTGCTCAAAAGAGACTTCCCTTAACACTGAGAAGACTTAACAACAACAACCTGCTTACAGGACAGGGCTTCCTGCATTGCCCTTTCATGGTGAGGTGAAACGAGAAGGCACTCCACATCATGACTACAATGTAGGACATGCAGATTCCAGAATCTTTAATACAGAAACATGAGACCAACAACAGAGACTGTGTGATAAGTGTGTTGGCGCTACGGACAATGTCTTGGAGCGAACGATAACTTTCCTGAGGCCTAGAGCTGGTCTTATGCCAGGAAACTTCAGGGGTAGGATCTCTTTGTATTTAGGCCAAGGCTATTCCTTTCCATGCCTCTCATATTTTGGTGGGCCTATGCAAACAACAATTGCCACTCTAACACCGTTTTTACTGTGCTCCTTTGACTCTAATCCTTAAAACACACCCACTTAAAATTTGAGGTTAACTTAAGCTAATATGCATGTACATGGAAATGTAAAAAATACTATGCCTCTAATGTTTGAGTTATGTAAGTTTGATGGCTTTAGATTGCCTTGTGTGCTGTTAAGAAATATTATAATGTGCTACAATCTGGGGACTTGAGGGACAAAGTAATTGCACATGGATTCTGTTTTATTTATCTTAACTTTCTTTGGTGAAAGTTCAAAGTTAAGATAACAGCAAGGGGACTTCTTCTGATAATTATGTTATGGGTGATTGTCCTTCCACTGTAACTTTACCTTATCCTCTTTCTTTGCATCTTTTGTTCTCATAATTCATGATAAAAAATTATAAAAAAAAAGAAAAAAAAAGAAAGGCTGATACGTTTTTATTCTAATTTTAGTTCTGTGCTTAAACTTAAAAAATACCTCAGGGCCTGGCAAGGTAGTTTAACAGACTGAACACAGGCATTGCAGGCAGGAAACCCAGGGTTTAGTCACTTGCACGATATAGGCCCCCAACAATGCTGAGTGGCCTGAGAACAAAAAATAAAAACAAATAAACTTACTAAACATCTGATTAGGATTTTATTTTCTTGGGTGTTTGTTTTGTTTTATTTTGGGAAGCCACATGGGCAATGCTCAAAGGTTATGACTGGTTCTACACTTAGGAATCACTCTTGGCAATGTCCAGCGAACCATGTAGGATGCTAAAAATTGAACCCAGGTTGGCTGCATGCAAGGCAAATGCCCTACCTACTGACATATCGCTCTGGTCCCTGAACTATGATTTTTATTTACCTTCTAATTTGAGGCTTGTTTGTTAAAAAGCATCATGTTTAGGCATATCCCATATACCAACCAGCTCCTTAAAGAATTCAGTAATTATTAGTAGATTGAATGATATATGCAATGATCACTGCAATCAATCTTAAACCATTTTATAGTCTCAAAAAGAAAGAACTTTATCCTTTAGCTGCCATTCTCTGCCTCTTTACCATGCTCCTCTGGTCCTAGGCAATCTCTATTCTACTTCCTAAGTCTATAGATAGTCCTGCTCTAGACAATTCATGTGAATAGAATCATATTTATGACTGGTTTGTGTTACTTCAAGTTATGTTTTCAGGATTCATTTGTATTGCATTGTGCGTCAATACCTTATTCTTTTTCATAGCTGAATAATTTTCCATTATTTGGAGATAGCACATTTTGATTATCCCTTCACTGGCTGATGGAAATTTGGGCTATTTCTACCTTTTGGCTATTGTAAATGATGCTGTTTCCAGCATTCATATAAAGCTATTGCCTGATTCATCTTTTTATTTCTCTTGAATATCTGCCTAAGTATTGTTAGGTCATGTGGCAAGTCTACATTAAACATTTTGAGAAGCTATTAGATTCTTTTTCAAAATGACCACATCATTTTATGTTCCCACTGGCAAAGCACAAAGGTTCAGGTATTTCACTTTTTTACAAATGTTTGCTTTTCCCCCCTTCAAATTTTAATTTAGGCATTAATGTGATTTATGATTTTGTTAGTGAGGAATGCAATGTTTCAGTCCCATATCTACCATCAGAGAATGAGTCACTATTTCTTTACCAGTGTCTCAAGGTTCCATCTTACCACTGCTCTAAGTTGACTCAATTTGGAGTTGACTCTCAGGGTCTGTGCCATTAGCCATTTCCTGTTCCCTTGCTATGTTTCTTATTATTTTTTGGGGGGGGACTCATCTATTGATGCTCAAAGGTTAATCCTGGCTCAGAAATTATTCCTAGTGGTGTTTAGGAGACCAAATGGATGCCAGGGATTGAACTCAGGTTGTCAACTTGCAAGGCATGGACCCTACTTGCTATACTATTGCTCCAGTCTCATTCCTTGTTATATTACTTTACTTGTTCACAGATGAGGGTAATTGTATTTTGTATTTGCCCCTCTCTAACTGACTTCCTTTTAGTTCCTTCCTTGTACTGGTTAATTTCTTGATTTCATCTTTTATTTTCTTTTATCTTTTTCTTTCCTTTTTCTTTTATTTATTTGGCTCTTTCCGTTAGTCTATTATTTGAGATATATCTCTGTTGGGGAATGAATTCTAGTTTTGTTAATTAAAAATTTGTTCGTTTTGTTTCTTGAGCCACACTCGATGATGCTCAGGGGTTACTCCTGACTATGTGCTCAGAAATTGCTCCTGGCTTGGGGGACTATATGGGATGCCGGGGATTGACTGGCGGTCTGTCTTAAGCTGGCATGCACAAGGCAGACATCTTATGTACTGCGCCACTACTCTGGCCCCTAGTTTTTAAAATATTTAAAATTTTTATATATAATTTATTTAAGCACCATGATTTCATCTTTTCTTAAAGCTGAGTAGCACTGCAAAGAAATGTTTGCTAGCATAGCTGGTTAATCTCTCCTTTTGATTGGCGATATTCTAGGGGGTATCAAGTAGATGTTGTTTTGGTTTGCATTTCCCTAATTGCTATTGATATGAAGTATCTTTTCATAAACTTTCTTGGCACTAATACATATACATATGTATTTGGTGACACATTTTTTTTAATTCAAATACTTGCCCTTTTTTATCTTTATTTAAACACCATGATTACAAACATGATTATAGTTGTATGATTACAGTCATGTAAAGAACACCCCCCTTCACCGGTGCAACATTCCCACCACCAATTTCCCAGATCTCCCTCCTCCTCACCCCCCTACACCTGTACTCGAGACAGGCTTTCTACTTCCCTCATTCATTCACATTGTTATGATAGTTTTCAGTGTAGTCATCTCTGCAACTGCACTCATCACTCTATGTGATGAGCTGCATGTCCTGAGCTGCACCTACCAGCCCTCATCTCTCTTGTCTCTGAGATACTGTTAAAAATGTCCTTCATTTTTCTTAAAGCCCATAGATGAGTGAAACCATTCTGCGTCTTTCTCTTTCCCTCTGACTTACTTCACTCAGCATAATAGATTCCATGTACATCCATGTATAGGAAAATTTCATGACTTCATCTCTCCTGATGGCTGCATAGTATTCCATTGTGTATATGTACCACAGTTTCTTCAGCCACTCATCTGTTGAAGGGCATCTTGGTTGTTTCCAGAGTCTGGCTATTGTAAATAGCGCTGCAATGAATATAGGAGTAAGGAAGGGATTTTTGTATTGTATTTTTGTGTTCCTAGGGTATATTCCTAGGAGTGGTATAGCTGGATCGTATGGAAGCTCAATTTCCAGTTTGTGAAGGAATCTCCATATCGCTTTCCATAAAGGTTGTACTAGACGGCATTCCCACCAGCAGTGAAAAAGAGTTCCTTTCTCTCCACATCCCCGCCAGCACTGCTTGTTTTCCTTTTTTGTGATGTGTGCCAATCTCAGTGGCGTGAGGTGGTACCTCATAGTAGTTTTGATTTGCATCTCCCTGACGATTAGTGATGTTGAACATCTTTTCATGTGCCTTTTGGCCATTTGCCTTTCTTCTTTTTCAAAGTGTCTGTTCATTTCTTCTCTCCATTTTTTGATGGGGTTAGTTGTTTTTTTCTTGTATAGTTCTGTCAGTACCTTGTAAATTTTGGATATTAGTCCTTTATCTGATGAGTATTGGGTGAATAATTTCTCCCACTCAGTGGGTGGCCTTTGTATTCTGGGCACTATTTCCTTTGAGATGCAGAAGCTTCTCAGCTTAATATAGTCCCATCTGTTTATCTCTGCTTCCACTTGCTTGGAAAGTGCTGTCTCCTCCTTAAAGATGCCTTTAGTCTCAATGTCCTGGAGTGTTTCACCTACATGTTGTTCTATATACCTTATAGTTTCAGTTCTGATATCAAGGTCTTTAATCCATTTGGATTTTACCTTTGTACATGGTGTTAGCTGTGGGTCTGAGTTCGCTTTTTTGCAAGTGGCTAACCAGTTGTGCCAACACCACTTGTTGAATAGGCTTTCCCTGCTCCATTTAGGATTTCTTGCTCCTTTATCAAAAACAAGGTGGTTATATGTCTGAGGAACCTTCTCTGAGTACTCAAGCCTATTCCACTGATCTGAGGGTCTGTCTTTATTCCAATAGCATGCTGTTTTTATAACTGTTGCTTTGTAATACAACTTAAAATTGGGGAAAGTAATGCCTCCCATATTCCTTTTCCCAAGGAGTGCTTTAGCTATTCGAGGTTGTTTGTTGTTCCAGATGAATTTCAGAAGTATTTGATCCACTTCTTTGAAGAATGTCATGGGTATCTTCAGAGGAATCACGTTAAATCTGTACAATGCTTTTGGAAGTATTGCCATTTTAATGATGTTGATCCTGCCAATCCATGAGCATGGTATGTGTTTCCATTTCCATGTGTCCTCTCTTATTTCTTGGAGCAGTGTTTTGTAGTTTTCTTTGTATAGATCCTTCACATCTTTAGTCAGGTTGACTCCAAGATATTTGAGTTTGTGTGGAACTAATGTGAATGGGATTGTTCTCTTAATGTCCATTTCTTCCCTATCATTATTAGTGTATAGAAAGGCCATTGATTTTTGTGTGTTAATTTTGTAGCCTGCCACTTTGCTATATGAATCTATTATTTCTAGAAGCTTTTTGGTAGAGTCTTTAGGGTTTTCTAAGTAGAGTATCATGTCATCTGCAAACAGTGAGAGCTTGACTTCTTCCTTTTCTATCTGGATTCCCTTGATATCTTTTTCTTGCCTAATCACTATAGCAAGTACTTCCAGTACTATGTTGAATAGGAGTGGTGAGAGAGGACAACCTTGTCTTGTACCAGAATTTAGAGGAAAGGATTTTAGTTTTTCTCCATTGAGGATAATATTTGCCACTGGCTTCTGGTAGATGGCTTTGACTATATTGAGAAAGGTTCCTTTTATTCCTACCTTGCTGAGAGTTTTCATCAAGAATGGGTGTTGAACCTTATCAAATGCTTTTTCTGCGTCTATTGATATGACCATGTGATTTTTATTTTTTTTGTTGTTTATGTTGTGTATTATATTGATAGATTTACAGATGTTAAACCAGCCTTGCATTCCTGGGATGAAACCTACTTGATCAAAGTGAATGATCTTCTTGATGAGGCACTGGATCCTGTTCGCCAGGATTTTGTTGAGGATCTTTGCATCTGTGTTCATCAGGGATATTGGTCTGTAATTTTCTTTTTTGGCAGCATCTCTATCAGGTTTTGGTATTAAGGTGATGTTGGCTTCATAAAAGCTATTTGGAAGTGTTCCTGTTTTTTCGATTTCATAAAAGAGCCTGGCCAGGATTGGTAGTAGTTCCTCTTGAAAGGTTTGAAAGAATTCATTCGTGAATCCATCAGGGCCTGGGCTTTTGTTTTTGGGTAAATTTTTGATTACAGATTTAATTTCCTTAATAGTGATGGGGGTGTTTAGATATGCTACCTCTTCTTTATTCAACCGTGGAAGGTTATATGAGTTCAGAAATTTATCCATTTCTTCCAGGTTCTCATATTTAGTGGCATAGAGTTTCTCAAAGTATTCTCTGAATACCCTTTGAATCTCTGCAGTATCTGTAGTGATCAGGACCTCTCTCCCAGTGGGATGCTCTGGTTGGAGGGTCACTCCTTGGTGGGATGGAACCTGGGACCTCCACTTGCTAGGCATGTACTCAGGCTCTTTAAGCTCTCTTCCCCTGTTCTGACATTTCTTGAATCACAGTGAATCCAAAAAGGAAAGATTCGCCATATCTGGAGATGCTACTGTTGTCAGGATGATCATTTCATTTTTTTCCTGTAAACTTGGTTAAAAATCCCAGTCTTGCACAAACTCATGCACTATGATCCCTTTGAGTTTAATTTCATTTGTGGCCACAGTAGGACTCTGTGGAAAGTTCTAGGAGCCTCCCTGGGTGTTAAGGACAGGATAGGAAGACTTTCTTTGCACTTGAGCCAACAGCATGGCAGGGAAATGAGATGCAGAGCTCTGAGCTGCCAATGATGATCCACAAATGTGGGAGAAACTGTTGGGCAGGACCTGGAGTCAGTGTGAAAGATGCTGGGTAGCAGTGGCCCAGGGGCCAGGCTAGTCAATGACTCAGGAAATTGAGTGTTCAAAGGCCAAGTGGAGAGCTGGGCATGCCAAATAGAGGTGTGGGAACTGCAGAGGCGGCATTGCTACGAGGGCCTGGCACAGCATCCTGAACCCTTCTGGTTTTTGTTTGTTTTGGGGACATATCAGTTGTGCTCAAGGTTTACTTCTGGTTTTGTATTCAGGAATCACTTCTGGTGGACTTAGGGTGAGGGAAGGTATATGGGGTGCCAGGGATTTAACTCTGGTCAGTCACATGAAAGGCAAGTATTCTACCTGCTGTACTAGCTCTCTGGCTTTCGATGATTCATCTGGAAGTTTCTTCTTTTATATCTTCTCTACTGGGTTTCTGACCTGAGATTTTGAAGAATTTGGGAGAGGAAATGAGCTTTATCTAATAAAGCTCTGAAAGAACAAATATAGGATATGTTCTGCTTATTATTAAATAATTAGATTAAAGTTATTTAATCTTTGGTTAAATCATTTTATATATATTCAATATATGTATGCATACACATAATATATATATATGTATATATATATATATATATATATATTTGGTTTTGAGGTCACACCCGGCAGCGCTCAGGGGTTATTCCTGGCTCTATGCTCAGAAATCACACCTGGCAGGCGTGGGGGACCATATGGGATGCTGGAATTTAAACCACCATTCTTCTGCAAGCAAGGCACATGCCCTACTTCCATGCTATTTCTCCAGCCCCAAAACATATATTTATGTTTGGTTTTGGGTCACACTCTGTGGTGCTCAGGGCTTACTCCTGGCTCTGTACTCAGAGATCATTCCTGGTGAGCGTGGGCACCATATATAGTTCTAGGGATTAAACATAGGTTGGTGTGTGCAAGACAAATGCCATACTCACTGTACTACCATTCCATCTGTAACATATATCATTTTTTGTTAGTTATAGAGCTCACACCTAGCAGTGCTTGGGGCTACATTGCCTGGGGATCCAACTCAGAGCTTCTCATATGCCAGACATAGTCCTATCATTTTGAGCCACATCTCTGGTCCCTGTGCTGTAACTTATTAAATGAAAATGTACCTTGTTTTAAAATGCACACTTTAGGTTAGAGAGATAGTACAAGGGTTATGACACTTGTGTGGCATGCAGCAATCCCAGTTTGGTTGACAACTGACAAGACGTCTGGTTTCTCCGAGAACTGCCAGGAGTCAACTTTGAGCACTGAATCAGAAATAAGCACCACTGGGCATAGTCCCAAAACAAAGAAATAAATAATAAGGATATATTAGCATTAAAAACTTTTAGTTTTTTATTTTTTAAAATTGGATTTTGAGTAACCCTGCAGTAAAACATTAGTTGAATTTCAGGTTAGCATCAATGATTAGAAAAATTTTACCTGTTGCTCCCTCATTTTCTTTTCCTCTACTATGCATTCTATATGCATGTTTTGCTCATTTTATGTGTTAATTTTATTCTGTAATATTTTGAAACTTGGTATACACACATATATATTTGACACTGTCAAAGATTGAACCCTGAGCTTCACATATTCTAACACTGAGCTACATCTCCAGCCCAGATTTTGGAATCTTACACTTCTCTTACTTGGTGCTTTTCCCCCTGTTGAAAAGCTATATCTTATTTTATTCATCCTGGTCACAGCAGTATTTTTATGATTTCATCTTTTTTTTTTTTTTTTTTGGTTTTTGGGTCACACCCGGCAGTGCTCAGGGGTTACTCCTGGTTCCATGCTTAGAAATAACTCCTAGCTTTGCGCAGTGGCAGTATCGTAGCCAATGAGGTTTATCCGAGGCACGATTATTGCTAATTGAAAACTTTTCCCAATACCCCGCAGTGACGACTTGAAATATAGTCGGCATTGGCAATTTTTGACAGTCTCTATGGAGACTGAAAAAAAAAAAAAAAAAGAAATAGCTTCTGGCAGGCTCAGGGGACCATATGGGATTCCGAGATTTGAACCAATGACCTTCTGCATGTAACGCCTTACCTCCATGCTATCTCTCCGGCCCCCATCTTTTTTTTTTTTTTTTGTGGAGGCAGAGAGGGATGGAAGATGGGGAGACACATCTGGCTGTACTCAGCACTTAGTTCAAGCTCTGTCCACCCTTTTCTTTTTTGAGCACTTTTTTTTTTTTTTGCTAGATGAATGTAACTTAGAGGCTGTCTTGCTGGTTATCTTTTAGTTAGATGAGAAGCAATTTCAGCTGTGGGTTGATCACAAATTAGAGTAAAACTTAGAACTCACGTCTTGAATCTGTTTAGCTAATAGGATCTGAGACTAAGATGCTCTCAATGCGCCAAAGAACGTGAGAATTGTCCATAGTGATTTTTGAGGCCACCAGTTTTTTGTTTCTGGAAATTATTTCTAGAAGTTTTGTGACAGCATTCAGTTATTGACTTTCTAAAAAGAATACTTGCCATATCTATGAAAAATTTCCTTTATCTAATATTATTACAATGGAAGCTTGTATTTTTTGGCCATGCCCAGTGGTGCTCAGGTGTTACACCTGATTCTGCATTTGGAAATCACTCTTGGTGGGCTTAGGGACCAAACAGGATGCCAGAGATCAAACTTCTGGCTGACTCTATGCAAGGCAAATGCCCTACACTCTGGGCTTTCCCTCTGGCTTTAATGGAAGTTTTAAATTTATTTATTATCTTATTTCAACACCTCTCTACCCACCTTGATTGCCCTTGGTGGGTGTCCAAGTGTTTGGGAGGGTAAGCACTGAGAAAATCTGCACAAGCACCTGCATAGTATGGATGCTTGTGTGCCACCAGCCCCACTTGACAATCATTAGATTGCACCCTCGTCTCACTTAATCTACATAATGTAGGAAAATCCCAGCCACCTGATTTTCCAGGGATTCTCACACTTAGGCTGGATTGAGGAATTTTTCTTTGAAGAAAAATCAAAACTAACTCTTAACCAGGTTCCTTACAGACTCATCAATTTCTCTTTGCTGAAAAGAATTTCAGGAGGAGACAACTAGTGAAGTAAAATTTATTTAGAAGAAGGATAGAGAGTGAGAGAGAGGAGAAAGAAAGAGAGAGAAACTTAAGAGAGAAGGCAGGCTTCTCCAAAGGAGAGAAGGTTGAAAGCACACATTCCAGGCTGAGCTGGGGCAAATCTTCAAGCTGAAGAATGTGCCTTACTTTTTTGCCTTTGCAAGCAAGGTTTTTATAGGTTTTCTCCCCAAACTGCTTTTGCTTGGGGGCTTTCTATGGAGTTAAGAGACTGGTGCTAGGATGTTGTCAAAGGGAAGAGCTTTGAACTTTTGGTGGTTGGTCTTCTTGTTCTTTTCACAACTTTTTGTTCCCTCTCTGGCAGAGATTTAACCTTCCATGAGTTTGTTCTGGGGCCAGGTAGAATCTGATCAGCCTCAGTTCTTGTAGCCACAAAGTGGATTCAGCCTTCATGCTTTTAACATCGGTAGGAATATTGGCAGAGGAACTTATTTGAACCATATCTTGGTTTCATTAATTCCCAAGAACTCATTGTCAGGGCCCTCTATTGGCTTTCTACCTGCTTCATAAGCTTTTAGAATCACATCTACACTTGTGTACACTTATATACTGGATACTGCAGCACATAATTGAGTTCTTTTAATTTATTCTGAGCTCAAAAACCTCTTTGACATGAAAAAAGATACAATTCCAAATACCCATTTTGTCATTAGAGTCCGATGGCTTTCTATTTGAAAACCAATAATAGTTGAGAGACAAGAGTAGTGGAGGAAAATAGCTTTTATTCTTAATGAGAATGGCTTTCTGTCAAAAAGATCAAAAATGACAAGTTCTAAGCAGGATGTTGAAAGAAAGGAACCCTTATTCACTGTGGTATTCAGCGCATGTGGAGAACATATAGAGATTTCTTAAAAGGTTTTAAATAGAAATTACTAGATGATCCATCAAAGTCCACATCTAGGAATCTATCACCAGAACATAAAAGCAATAGTCACACCTATGCTCACTATTTTACAACTGCACTTTTTACAATAACCAAGATGTAGAAATGGCCCTCTTGCCCCATTGATAGATGTGTGGATAAAGAAATTGTGGTATAGGGGCCAGAGAGATGGCCTGGAGTTTCCCCTGAGCACTTCTGGGTGTGACCCAAAAACCACACACATGGGGCTGGAGAGATAGCATGGAGGTAAAGCGTTTGCCTTTCATGCAGGAGGTCATCGGTTCGAATCCCGGTGTCCCATATGGTCCCCCGTGCCTGCCAGGAGCAATTTCTGAGCCTGGAGCCAGGAATAACCCCTGAGCACTGCCGGGTGTGACCCCAAAACAAAAAAAAAACAAAAACAAAAACCACACACACACACACACACACACACACACACACACACACAAAGAAATTGTGGTATAGGGGCCAGACTGATAGTACAGTGGGTGAAACATTTACCTTGCATTTACCTGACCCCAGGTTGAATCCCTGGCATCTGATATGGTACTCTGAGCCTGCCAGAGGAAATTTCTCAGAAGAAATTTCTGAGCGCAGAGCCAGGAATAACCCCTGAGTGCTGCAAGAAATGACCCCCAAACAAAAACAAAATAAACACAAAAAGACCAAAAAAAATAGACAAGTTGTGGTAGATAAACACAAAATGGAATATTATTCTGCTGTAAGAAAGATGGTTGCTTTTTTTTTTTTTTACAACATGGATTGGAAGTCAATAGAAGAAAGATCAATACAGGATGATCTATTTTTATTTAACATTAAATGAAAATAGTGGAATAGACAATATTCAATAAAATTGAATTGACTGACCACAGAACTGAGATTTCCAGTGACAGATGGGAATATTTGGATGAATCTTTTGGACAGTGGTGAAGGAATAGTGTACTTTGTGTAGCTCTAAAACTTATAAGATCTAATTTTTACTAACAATTGATATTTTCTTAAGTCAAATAAAAAAAAACAGGCTTACTCAGGCGCCAGCAACATAAGAATATGGGGAATGTGGGGGCCAGAGTGATAGTACAGTGGGTAGGGCACTTGCCTTTGACCCCTGTATGGTTTCTGGAGAGCCTCAGCAGCAGTGATCTCCCTGAGGGCAGAACCTGAAGTAAACTATGAGTACTTCCAGGTATAGCTCCTAAACAAACAAACAAAAAATATAAGGAACTTTTCCTCACAAAAAAGTTTATATTTAGGATGGCTGATATTTGGGTGATAAAGGAAATAAATAGGTCCTGGGACAATGGGCAGTGAGTGAATGGTCAGGAAGCTTTCTGGCTGCTTTGAGTTCTCTGGCCTGTGGATGATAGTTCGCTTTGGGGAAAAACTTTGAAATAATCTCCAAGTCCAAGAGCCTTCAGGGTTCTCTTTCTCCAGAGGGCCTGGTGATTGTTCTCCTTCAGCCTCTCCTCCTGGTGTAACTCTTTTGTGTTTAGAAACAGAAACTGAAAAGGCCAAGCAAGATGAGAGGTTATTAGAAGCATCTCTATAGAGAACAAGGTGGAGTGTCTAAGGCTTGGTTCACTTATATTTTTTCCAAGTGGATGTTGTGTTTGGGATTATTACATAAGTATATTGTAACTAAAGAATAACATAGCCAATTTATTTAGCATTTTAAAGAAAATAATGGAGAGTAACACTACAACGTTACTTTACATACTCTTAAGTTTAGGCAGGTCTAAAGAAATAATTTCATTATCATCTGAGGTTGGTAGCATGGGAAATCTGGATTTGCAGATGATGTCAACATCCCGAATTTTTTACTTTCTTACTGCAAAATGCAAAGGCAGGCATTTAGGTCTGTAGGTCTAGCAGCTTTCCCCATCTTTGTTACCATTTCATACTAGCTAATTTTCCAATTTTTCTTTGTATAAATCCATACCTTAATAATGTGACTGGTAAACCCTGATAGCTTGTTTCTGGAGGTTGAAATGAAATGATATTAGTTACTGTAATTTTATGGTACTGGGGATCAAACCCATGGCCTCAGACCTACAAGGCGAGTGCTTGACCACTGAGCTACATCCAACCCTTTCTTAGGTTTTATAAAAACCACCCTTTTTTTTTTGGCTTTTATTTGCTTTTACCTTCATTATTGGAAAAGCCTCTCTAGATGCTGAAATCCAGGCCAAGTAGAGTGAGGCTGGTCTTGAAGTTTGGAGGAAGGTGTGTGAGAGCCCCAGGTCCTGAGTGCTGGGTAATGTGTGATAAAATGAAGATGTAATTCAGGCAGTGTTTTTTGAGTTTGGTGAGGGAGGAAATTATAAGCAAGTCAACTGCTGAGTTAGGAGTTTTGACTTCAGGCTAATGCTAAATTATAAACTCAAAAGTTCAGGTCTAAACATGGAATATCCTTGATAATTTTCTATGTGGATTGCCTTTGAGGCATTTTTTCTTCTACCCAAAGGAATTAATGCAATTTCATAATTTCATTTAATGTTACACACAATAAAACTTAGAGCATTTTTAGTATAATCACGCATAGTGCAGTTTATGACAGGATTCAGGTCAACAACACGTACTGGATTTGAAATTCGACAAAATGCTTTTGGGAGAAAAGTACGCAAGTTCATCTACTTTGAGGCTGTATAGACAGATGATTTTCAGGTTTTTCTGGTGAATTTTTAGTTCTCTCTTTTTAAAGGCAACATTGGTTTACTTAAGTTTCAGATGTACAGCTCTTTCCTTCAACATCTGTATGAATATTTTTTGGCTGGGCTTTGGACCATGTGCAGTAGTGCTCAGAAGTTACTCCTAGCTTAGTGCTCAGGGATCACTTTTGGTGGAAGTTGGGGAAACCCAACTTTGGTGCTGGAGCTTGAACTGGGGCTGGCCATGACCAAAGCATTCCCTTAACCTATATACCATCTCTCCAGCCCCTGATGTTTCACTTTATACTTTTGTTTCTTTTGACCAATATTTTTGTAACTTTAGTTAATTTTACTTTTTTTCTTTTAGTCTTTATGTTTATTTTCTAAATGGATGATTAGTCACATTAGATAGATAGATATAGCAATATCTATATGTATATAGATATAGCAATAAAAATTTTTGGTAAAAATATGAGGTAAGTTTGAAACACTGCATTTTTATATTTGATATATTTGATATCTTCTCCAATTTCACTATACATTTTGTTAATTTGTTTTCTGGGCTATATCTGTGGTGTTCAAGGTGATTCTTGGTCTGTACTTAGAAATCAATCCTGGTGGTACTCAAAGGACTATATGGGATACCAGGGAAATGGCTCATGCAAGGCAAAAGCCATCTGGACAAATTTTTGAGTAAGTTTTCCAATTTTTTTTTTTTTTTTGGTTTTTGGGCCACACCCGTTTGATGCTCAGGGGTTACTCCTGGCTATGCGCTCAGAAATCGCCCCTGGCTTGGGGGGACCATATGGGACGCCGGGGGATTGAACCGCGGTCCGTCCTACGGTAGCGCTTGCAAGGCAGACACCTTACCTCTAGCGCCACCTTCCCGGCCCCCCAATTTTTTATCCTGCCTTCATTTTTGTCTAGTCTATTTAATCCAGTCCTTCACTTTCCATTTTATGGGTTAGAGATGCCATCCTTTTTTTTTTTTTTTTTTTTTTTTGGGTTTTTGGTTTTGGGGCCACACCCGTTTGATGCTCAGGGGTTACTCCTGGCTATACGCTCAGAAGTAGCTCCTGGCTTGGGGGGACCATATGGGACACCGGGAGATCGAACCGCAGTCCGTCCTACGCTAGCACTTGCAAGGCAGACACCTTACCTCTAGCGCCACCTTCCTGGCCCCTGCCATCTTGCTATCCACCTAGATGCTTCTTAAAATTTCTCACTCCTCTTTTTTTCCCTTTTGTTTCTTACTACTAAGAGTTTTCATACATTGTGTGTTTAATGTTACACCAGGAGTAAGGCATAAAAAATAATAATAACCAGGTCCTTGAGAGATCTTTATAGGTTATATTCAAACCCTTGGAGACAGAGACTATTATTTTACAGCTTTGACCAGATGAAAACCATCATTAACAAATTGCTTGACAGTGTGTGAATAGACTTCTCTTCACCTCACTTTATATATATATATATATATTTTTTTTTAGAATTCATGATACTTTATATTTTCTATAGGAGTCTCACAACCCAGCATAAGAATCAAATCATCTTAAGGGATAAAGGCACCATCTTTTCATGTTGCTAATACCTAATAAACTTGCTTTTCTAAACCTATTCTGTTTTTTAAATGTTGACTTTAAGTCAACAGCAATTGTACCTTGAATCTGTGACAAGATTTTGGATAAAATTTTGGGTATATTTTCCAATTGTATTTAACAATTTGTTTTTGCCACACTCAACAGTGCTCAGGGAATACTCCTAACTCTATGCTTAGGGATCACTCCTGGCAGGGCTTGTGGTTTCAGGTGATAGAACTTAGGCTGACTTTGTACAAGGAAAGTGCCCCACCTGCTGTACTATTGCTCTAGTTCCTAAATTTTTTTTAAATTTATTTAAACATCTTAATTACATACATGACTGTGTTTGGGTTTCAGTCATGTAAAGAACACCACCCATCACCAGTGCAACATTCCCATCACCAATGTCCCAAGTCTCCCTTCGCCCCACCCGACCCCCACCTGTACTCTAGACAGGCTCTTCATTTTCCTCATACATTCTCATTATTAGGACAGTTCAAAATGTAGTTATTTCCCTAACTAAACTCATCACTCTTTGTGGTGAGCTTCCTGAGGTGAGCTGGAACTTCCAGCTCTTTTCTCCTTTGTGTCTGAAAATTATTATTACAAGGGTGACTTTCTTTTTTCTTAAAACCCATAGATGAGTGAGACCATTCTGCGTTTTTCTCTCTCTCTCTGACTTATTTCACTCAGCATAATAGATTCCGTGTACATCCATGTATAGGAAAATTTCATGACTTCATCTCTCCTGACAGCTGCATAATATTCCATTGTGTATATGTACCACAGTTTCTTTAGCCATTCGTCTGTTGAAGGGCATCTTGGTTGTTTCCAGAGTCTTGCTATGGTAAATAGTGCTGCAATGAATATAGGTGTAAGAAAGGGGTTTTTGTATTGTATTTTTGTGTTCCTAGGGTATATTCCTAGGAGTGGTATAGCTGGATCGTATGGGAGCTCGATTTCCAGTTTTTGGAGGAATCTCCATATTGCTTTCCATAAAGGTTGAACTAGACGGCATTCCCACCAGCAGTGGATAAGAGTTCCTTTCTCTCCACATCCCCGCCAACACTGTTTATTCTCATTCTTTGTGATGTGTGCCATTCTCTGGGGTGTGAGGTGGTATCTCATCGTTGTTTTGATTTGCATCTCCCTGATGATTAGTGATGTGGAACATTTTTTCATGTGTCTTTTGGCCATGTGTATTTCTTCTTTGTCAAAGTGTCTGTTCATTTCTTCTCCCCATTTTTTGATGGGGTTAGATGTTTTTTTCTTGTAAAGTTCTGTCAGTGCCTTGTATAATTTGGAGATTAGCCCCTTATCTGATGGGTATTGGGTGAATAGTTTCTCCCACTCAGTGGGTGGCTCTTGTATCCTGGGCACTATTTCCTTTGAGGTGCAGAAGCTTCTCAGCTTAATATATTCCCATCTGTTAATCTCTGCTTTCACTTGCTTGGAGAGTGCAGTTTCCTCCTTGAAGATGCCTGTAATGTCCTGGAGTGTTTTGCCTATGTGCTGTTCCACATAACTTATGGTTTTGGGGCTGATATCGAGGTCTTTAATCCATTTGGATTTTACCTTCGTACATGATGTTAGCTGGGGGTCTAAGTTCAATTTTTTGCAAGTGGCTATCCAATTGTGCCAACACCACTTGTTGAAGAGGCTTTCCCTGCTCCATTTAGGATTTCCTGCTCCTTTATCAAAAATTAGGTGGTTGTATGTCTGGGGAACATTTTCTGAGTATTCAAGCCTATTCCACTGATCTGAGGGTCTGTCCTTATTCCAATACCATGCTGTTTTGATAACTGTTGCTTTGTAGTACAGTTTAAAGTTGGGGAAAGTAATTCCTCCCATATTCTTTTTCCCAATGATTGCTTTAGCTATTCGAGGGTGTTTATTGTTCCAAATGAATGTCAAAAGTGTCTGATCCACTTCTTTGAAGAATGTCATGGGTATCTTTAGAGGGATGGCATTAAATCTGTATAATGCCTTGGGGAGTATTGCCATGTTGATGATGTTAATCCTGCCAATCCATGAGCAGGGTATGCGCTTCCATTTCCGTGTGTCCTCTCTTATTTCTTGGAGCAGAGTTTTATAGTTTTCTTTGTATAGGTCCTTCACATATTTAGTCAAGTTGATTCCAAGATATTTGAGTTTGTGTGGCACTATTGTGAATGGGGTTGTTTTCTTAATGTCCATTTCATCCTTATTACTATTGGTGTATAGAAAGGCCATTGATTTTTGTGTGTTAATTTTGTAGCCTGCCACCTTGCTATATGAGTCTATTGTTTCTAGAAGCTTTTTGATAGAGTCTTTAGGGTTTTCTAAGTAGAGTATCATGTCATCTGCAAACAGTGAGAGCTTGACTTCTTCCTTTCCTATCTGGATTCCCTTGATATCCTTTTCTTGCCTAATCGCTATAGCAAGTACTTCCAGTGCTATGTTGAATAGGAGTGGTGAGAGAGGACAGCCTTGTCTTGTGCCAGAATTTAGAGGGAAGTCTTTCAGTTTTTCTCCATTGAGGATAATATTTGCCACTGGCTTGTGGTAGATGGCCTTCACTATATTGAGAAAGGTTGCCTCCATTCCCATCTTGCTGAGAGTTTTGATCAAGAATGGGTGTTGGACCTTATCAAATGCTTTCTCTGCATCTATTGATATGATCATGTGGTTTTTATTTTTCTTGTTATTGATGTTGTGTATTATGTTGATAGATTTACGGATGTTAAACCAGCCTTGCATTCCTGGGATGAAACCTACTTGATCGTAGTGGATGATCTTCTTAATGAGGCATTGAATCCTATTTGCCAAGATTTTGTTGAGGATCTTTGCATCTGCATTCATCAGTGATATTGGTCTGTAATTTTCTTTTTTGGTAGCGTCTCTGGTTTAGGTATCAAGGTGATGTTGGCTTCATAAAAGCTATTTGGAAGTGTTTCTGTTTGTTCAATTTCATGAAAGAGTCTTGCCAAGATTGGCAGTAGTTCCTCTTGGAAAGTTTGATAGAATTCATTAGTGAATCCATCTGGACCTGGGCTTTTGTTTTTCGGCAGACATTTGATTACTGTTTTAATTTCATCAATGGTGATGGGGGTGTTTAGATATGCTACATCCTCTTCCTTCAACCGTGGGAGATTATAAGAGTCCAAGAATTTATCCATTTCTTCCAGGTTCTCATTTTTAGTGGTGTAGAGTTTTTCAAAGTAGTTTCTGATTACCCTTTGAATCTCTGTCATATCAGTAGTGATCTCTCCTTTTTCATTCCTGATACGAGTTATCAAGTTTCTCTCTCTCTCTTTCTTTGTTAGGTTTGCCAGTGGTCTATCAATCTTGTTTATTTTTTCAAAGAACCAACTTCTGCTTTCGTTGATCTTTCGGATTGTTTTTTGAGTTTCCACTTCGTTGATTTCTGCTCTCAGCTTTGTTATTTCCTTCTGTCTTCCTATTCTTGGGTCCTTTTGTTGAGCATTTTCTAGTTCTATTAGCTGTGTCATTAAGCTACTCATGTAAGCTCCTTCTTCCTTCCTGATGTGTGCTTGCAAAGCTATAAATTTTCCTCTCAGTACTGCTTTTGCTGTGTCCCATAAGTTCTGATAGTTTGTGTCTTTATTGTCATTTGTTTTCAGGAACCTTTTTATTTCCTCCTTGATTTCATCTCGGACCCACTGGTTATTGAGCATGAGGCTGTTTAACTTCCAGGTGTTAAAGTGTTTCTTCTGAGTCCCTTTGGAGTTCACAAATAATTTCAGAGCCTTGTGGTCAGCGAAGGTAGTCTGCAAAATTTCTATCCTCTTGATCTTATGGAGGTATGTTTTATGTGCCAGCATGTAGTCTATCCTGGAGAATGTCCCATGTACATTGGAGAAGAATGTGTATCCAGGTTTCTGGGGATGGAGTGTCCTATATATATCCACTAGGCCTCTTTTTTCCATTTCTCTCCTCAGGTCTAGTATATTCTTGTTGGGTTTCAGTCTGGTTGACCTATCCAGTGTTGACAAAGCCATGTTAAGGTCCCCCACAATTATTGTGTTGTTGTTGATATTATTTTTCAGATTTGTCAACAGTTGTATTAAATGTTTTGCTGGCCCCTCATTCGGTGCATATATGTTTAGGAGAGTGAATTCTTCCTGCTCTATGTACCCCTTGATTAATATAAAATGTCCATCTTTGTTTCTTACAACCTTCCTGAGTATAAAGTTTGCATTATCTGATATTAGTATGGCCACTCCAGCTTTTTTATGGGTGTTGTTTGCTTGGATAATTTTTCTCCAGCCTTTTATTTTGAGTCTATGTTTGTTCTGACTATTCAGGTGCGTTTCTTGTAGGCAGCAGAAGGTTGGATTGAGTTTTTTGATCCATTTAGCCACTCTGTGTCTCTTAACTGGTGCATTTAGTCCATTGACGTTGAGAGAAAGAATTGTCCTGGGATTTAACGCCATCTTTATTTCAAAATTTGGTGTGTCTTTTGGGTAGTCTTGTCTTAGATTAGGTCTTTCAGTTTTTCTCTTAAGACTGGTTTTGTGTCTGTGAAGTTTCTGAGCTGTTTTTTGTCTGTGAAGCCATGTATTCTTCCATCAAACCGGAAAGTGAGTTTTGCTGGGTATAGTATTCTGGGTGAAGCATTCATTTCATTCAGTCTTGTCACAATATCCCACCACTGCTTTCTGGCATTGAGTGTTTCTGGTGACAGGTCTGCTGTAAATCTCAGGGAAGCTTGCTTGAACGTGATTTCCCCTTTTGATCTTGCTGTTTTCAGAATTCTGTCTCTATCTGTGGGATTTGTCATTGTGACTAGGATGTGTCTTGGGGTGGTTTTTCTGGGGTCTCTTTTGGTTGGTACTCTTCGGGCATGCAGGATTTGATCACATATATTCTTTAGCTCTGGAAGTTTCTCTTTAATGATGTTCTTGACCGTTGATTCTTCCTGGAAATTTTCTTCCTGGGTCTCTGGGACTCCAATGATTCTTAAGTTGTTTCTGTTGATCTTCTCATAGACTTCTATTTTTATCTGTTCCCATTCTTTGACTAATTTTTCCATTGTCTGCTCATTTGCTTTAAGTTTTTTGTCCAATCTCTCCTGCTGTATGGAATTGTTATGTATCTCATCTTCCATTGCACCAAGTCTATTCTCAGCTTCTGATACCCTGTCCCAGAGCTTATCCATTTTGTCATTCACTTCGTTTACTGACTTTTTCAGTACTGTTAGTTGACATGTTATTTCAGTTTGGAGTTTTGTGATTTCTGTCTTCATATTTTCTTGGTTCTTATTAGTGTTCTGTTCAACTCGATCCATGGTTTCTTGGAGTCCGTTGAGCATCTTCCATATTGCTAGTCTAAAGTCCTTATCTGAGAGGTTGATTAGTTGGTTGGTCATTATCTGGTCCTCAGAATTGTCATCTTCATTCTCTATGTCTGATGCTGGCCTGCGTTGTTTCCCCATTGTCACACTTGTATTGTGGGTTTTTCTACGTGTTGTGGTGGTATTCATTGTCTATATGATGCAGGCAGCACACTCCTCTGGCTCCTCCCTTTCTGGATGGGCTGAATTGCCTCTAAGGGAGGGGTGTCCTCCGTGGATGAAGCCTCACACTGGGTCAAATCTTAGGCCCGAGCATGCAACAGAGAAGACAGTCTGGAGAGAAATGTTTGCTTCTGTGATATAGCGCCGTTCTTAGTGTGATTTTTCCTTCTTGTTGCAATGGAGTTCTTTCCTTAGAAAGAGTGCACGGCCGCATAGCGAAGCGGAGCGCCGTGCTCCGCTGGAGCCTCTTTTTGCCCCACTCACAAAAGTTTCACGCAAGAGGACAGTAGACAGACATATACAGGTCACACTCACAGTTTTTCACAGTTGGGCCCCACTGGGCCGGTGTACTTTCGCGGATTTTCCCCGCCTGATGTCACACACAGGGAGCTGGCTTTTGCAAAGCTTAGCCGGTTTTCATGCTCTGTAGTCCCTCCCTGAAAATGGCGTCTGGGCGAGTGAGGTTTCTGGAGCCTCTTTTTGCCCCACTCGCAAGAGTTTCACGCAAGAGGACAGTAGACAGACATAGACAGGTCACACTCACAGTTTTTCACAGTTGGGCCCCACTGGGCCGGTGTACTTTCGCGGATTTTCCCCGCCTGGTGTCACACACAGGGAGCCGGCTTTTGCAAAGCTTAGCCGGTTTTCATGCTCTGTAGTCCCTCCCTCACATCCACCTTTTCTCTACAGAACATACAGACCATGTTCTTGCCCCTTACCAAATACCAAATTCCCCAAAGGACAAATTAAGGACCTTGAAATATTTTCATCTGATTCTGGAAAGTACTAGCCAAAAGATGCTGTGCATGGAAAGCTGGAAACTCAGCTTCCTGTCTAGTTCCTAAATTTTTAAGAATAATTTTTTATTGAGGTACCAGAATTTATAATGCTGTTATACTTTTCATGTATACATAATTCCAACATTACATCCATCACCAAAGTGTCTGCCTTTCTCTACCAGTATCTAATTTTACTCTTTAAGCTTAGTATACTATATTTAATCATTAGCTTTTGTATTCTAATGACTAGAAGTTATTTCTAGAAGTTTTATATATGTGTTTTAAGTCTTTACCTGCTCTTAAAATCAGCTTCTTTTTAAAGCTCCTTAAATATTTAAAATATATTTATTTTATACTATTGATTTTCCGTTGTCACAACTTGTTCTCTTGAATACTAAGCAAGTTTATGCTACCAATTCTTCTTCAGTGGAAATTGCATTTTATTTAAAAATACACTGACAACTATCATGACAATGGTAGTGAGAGAAATAAAATGCCTATCTTGAATATAGGCAGGGAATGGGGGAGGAGGGATATGAGGGGCATTCGTGGTGAGAAGGTTGCACTGGTGACAAGGGTGTGTGTGTGTTCTTTTTTTTATAACTGAAATCTAACTACAAACATGTTTGTAATCATGCTGCTTAAATAAAGATAGTAATTAAAGATACATATATGCATTTATTTATTTAGGTTTTGGGGCCAGAGTTGGCACTGCCATTAGAAATTATTATTGGTGGGCCCGGAGAGATAGCACATCAGCATTTGCCTTGCAAGCAGCTGATCCAGGACCAAAGGTGGTTGGTTCGAATCCCGGTGTCCCATATGGTCCCCCAGGAGCTATTTCTGAGCAGATAGCCAGGAGTAACCCCTGAGCACCGCCGGGTGTGGCCCAAAAACCAAAACCCCCCCAAAAAATTATTATTGGCAGTGATCTAGGGGGCCCTATGGAATGCTGGAGATTGAACCTAGATTGGTATCATGGAAGGCAAAAGTCCTACCTGTTGTATTATCTCTCCAGCCCTAGGAAGTGCTTTTTTATTTTATTTTATCTTTTGTTTGTTTGTTTGTTATGGGGCCACACCCGGTGATGCTAAGGGGTTACTCCTGACTTTGCATTCAGAAAATCGCTCCTGGCTGGGGGGGGGGGTGGCATATGGGACTCTGGGGATCAAACCCAGGTCTGTCTCGGTTAGCCACGTGCAAGGCAAACACCCTACCCAGTGCTATATTGCTCGGGCCCCAGAAAAGCTTTTTAAAAATGTAAGGAATTGCACTTGTTCTACAGAGTGATGTGATATGATCCCAGAGCAGTGTGCATGCTGATCACTTTGAAGTCCTCAAACAACCCTGGAAGTGTAAATTGAACCTTGCATCAGTCTGTGGTACAGACTTGGAAATAATATTTTCTGGGTTTTATTTTTTTCTCTTTATTATGTAAGATTCAAGGTGAATGGTTTGCTTCCAGAATACTTCTCCTGACTAGGGAAGGGATAGAACTTTTGTTTTTATTTTTCAAGTTTACTTATTGTGGAACAAGGAGCTTTTAGAGGTTAGTTCTGGGGAGCAGATTCCAAATTCGTCTCAGGCGATCTGAAGGTCAGGCAAACTGGCGTGACAGTCCTGTCCTTGCATCTGAAAATTGCTGATGGTTAAATTTTTCTTCTAACTCTTGAGTTTCCTTTTTTTTTTTTTTTTTTTTGGCACTGGGACATTTTCATCTCTGTTTCCAGCTTAATTTTGTGTTAAAGTATTTATATTTATATATAAATATATATTTTTATATTATATATTTATATATATTATATAAAGTATTTATATTATAATTTTATGGAGAGAGAGTACAGTGGACTGGAATACTGCTGATTCTATTTTGATCTCTGGCACTACGCCTGAGTTCTGCCAGGAGTAATCCTGAGCACAACCAGGAATAAATAAGTCAACAAATAACTTTCACCCCCAAGAAATAACCACACCCAAGAAATAAGCGAGAAATCAACATTTATATTGTATTTTATCCCTTTATTTATTAAACTAATAAATTTATCGAGCCTTTGTGTAAATAATGAAGACATGTAAGTAGCTGGGTAGAAAAGCAATATGCTGATACGAACATTTTAATTTATTTGGATTATTTAATCTTTCTCTCTGGGGATCCCTACCATGAGGACATGGAGCATGCATGACACCTATCTTTAAGATCAGGGACCTAATGGACCTAATGCTTGCACTAGATGTTTTCTAAACCACTGAACCTTCTTCTGGACTCTTCCTCTCTGCTGATCTCTACCAGCAGAGCTTCTGTGATTGCCTCAGCACATGAGAGGGACACCAGAGTTTTAACTTGCATCTCATAATTGTGGAACAAATATTTTAAGCCATTAAACTTTTCTTTAGGCCTCTTACTGACATTTGTCCAGGCTCTAGCTTTGTAGAGATCATTATAGGAAAGCAAAAACAAAGGGAAGAATTATGGACCATTGTTATAATCTAGGCAGGAGATGATGGTGGCATAGCAGGGTGGTGGTGGAGAAGAAAATCATGGTGAGATCTAATTAAAGCTGGAAGGAAGCACTTACAGCACTTACTAATTAATGATTTGGAGATAGGGTGTGAAAGAAAGAATAAGGTGAGTCAGAGAGGATTTCTAATCTCCTTTTTTTTTTTTTTGAGGGGCGACACCTGGTGATACTCAGGGCATACTGCTGGCTCTGCACTCAGGGATCTTGCCTGGCAAGCCTCAGGGATACCAAGGAACCCAAGACAGCTGCATTTGAAGCAAACACCCTACTCACTACTGAATGTCTGGCCCAGGAATTCTTAGTTTCTGAGCAGGTATAGGGTGGTAGAAAATAAAGAGTGAGGTTTTGAACCTATTAACTATGAGGTGCCTATTTCACACTGAAGTGGGCACAATGCAGAGAAGTCATTGATGACAGAAGTGGATGGAGTAGAAACGGGAGAGGTGCTTGAAGGAAATTTTATAGCAATAGAATTTGAAGTCTTGAGATGAAAAATGTGTGTATCTAGAGAGGAAAATAGAAAATATAATCAAGAAGTGACTGACTGGTAGGGAAATCTAATGTTTGGAGGTGTTAGAGGAGGCGTTCATGAGGGCTCTGTTTGGCAAAGGGATTTGTTGACTGGCTTAGCAGAAAGCAGAAGAGTCTGCGACTGAATTTATTTTATTTTATTATTATTTATTAAAATTTTTTTACACGTCTTTCACAGTTTTATTTCAGTAACATAGTGACAGTGAACAACCAGTGTTGACCTCCCTCCACTATAGTTCCCAGCATGCATCTCGTACCTCCAACCTTAGCCTCCTAGACTGCTAGCATAACAAGTTCATTTTCTGTATAGCTTGTTATAGTTTGGGTCTCTTGATCCTACTGTCGTTGATATTGGTGTGGGTATTTAGGACTGACCATTTTTTATTTCTACTTTATGCTCCTGGTACCATTTGGCCCTTGGGTCCCATCCACATTTTTTCCCCTTTTCTCAGTTTGTAGGGGACATATAAATGTGAGGCAGAACCAGATGATTCATATTCTATGGCTCTGTTAAAAAAAATGGGAAGGGCCCCTATCTAGAAGCTATAACTATAAATAAAATAAAAAAGGCAAGAAAGAAATAGAAGAAACAAAACAAAACAAACAGACACACACACACACACACACACACACAAACACACTTTCCTAATCTTCCCCCCTGCCTTTTTTTTGCAGCTGAATTTTTGTCACTGAGGTGTAACAACAAATAGTCTAATTTTATACTGCAAAGGTAGTGGAGTAGTTGTTGTAATGCTAACCCATTTTCTGAACATATAATGGGACTCTAAAACTAATTATGACTATTCAGGCATAATGAAATTTCTGGTGTTGCTGAAAGAAACCTCTATTTTGAAGTATTATATCAACTCACATTTATGAGAGACTCTTTCTGTTTTGTTTTGGAGCCAAACCTGGAGGTGCTGGCTCATGGATTACTCTTGACTCTCAGGATGCTTCTGGCTGTATTTGGGGTACCCTGAGTCTTCCACATACAAAATGTGTGCTTTAGCCATTCAATTATCTCTGGTACGTAAAATGTTTTTTATAATTAATTAGCATTTTAATTATTGTAGTTTAGGTCAATGATAGTATTAATGTTTATGGGGTAGATTTTGCTGTTTTATTTTGTACTATACCCACCTGTGCTCAGGACCTACCTCTATATTCAGGAATTACTCTTTACAGTGCACAGAGGACCATATAGGATATGGGGACTAAATGCTGGTTGGTCACATGCAAGGCAAGTGTCCTACCCATTATTCTATCCCTCCAGCTCTCATGTTTATCGTTTTTATATACATAGTTATCCATACCTCATCAACACTGAATTGCTGAAGACCCTCCAGAAGTGGCCTTATTTCCTTCCATATGCCTCATTATTTCTCCATGCTACTTCTTTCTCCTTTGCTTGATACACTAAATTCTGTAATCCAGGGCCAAGGATTTGTTGTAATTTGATACTGTCTATATCCTTCTTTTGTCTCCCTCTGTGCTATAGATAAGTGAGATAATCTGGATTCGTTTTTCAACCTCTGACTTAATTTATTTAACATATCTGAAATAAGTCAGTAATATGAAATAAGCCTCTAGTTCCATTCAAGTTTCAGCTGTCTGAATAATTTCATCTTGATAGTATTCCATTGTGCATATATATCACAACTTAGCCATTCTACTATAATGAACATAGGTGTGTATATTATATTGGATAAAGTTTTCATGTTTGGGAGTTAGATACTAAGAGTAGGAATCACTGAATCATATGGAAACTCTATTCTTACTTTCTTAAGACATCTCCATAATGCTTTCTATAGAGGCTGAACTGACAACATTCCTCGCAGTGAATGAGGATTCCTTTTCCCCAATACTCTGCCAACATTGATTTTTCCAAACACTGATTGTTTCCAGTTAACTTTATATTTCATTCTTACTGGTGTGGAATGACACTTTATAATTCTTTTGATTTAAATTTCCCTGGTAACAAATGATGACAAACTGGTCTGATCCCTAAAATCTTTACTTTTATTCCTCTCTCAGTTGGGGTAATTATATGATTATTTTACTTCTCAATATGAAAACACTACAGAATATATTACTAATACTTTTTTTTTTTTTTTTTTTGGTTTTTGGGCCACACCCGGCGATGCTCAGGGGTTACTCCTGGCTGTCTGCTCAGAAATAGCTCCTGGCAGGCACGGGGGACCATATGGGACACCGGGATTTGAACCAACCACCTTTGGTCCTGGATCGGCTGCTTGCAAGGCAAACACCGCTGTGCTATCTCTCCGGGCCCCACTAATACTTTTTTGTTTGTTTGTTTGTTTTTGGGTCACACCTGGCAGCGCTCAGGGGTTACTCCTGGCTCCATGGTCAGAAATTGCTCCTGGCAGGCGCGGGGGACCATATGGGATGCTGGGATTTGAACCAATGACCTTCTGCATGAAAGGCAAATGCCTTACCTCCATGCTATCTCTTCAGCCTCATATTAATACTTTTGATTTAAAAGGTTAAAGGTCTTCAAACAGGTGCAAGACTACTAAGTAGTAGGCTAGGTACAGAGGGAACCACATATTCTAGCAGCCCCGGGGGTGAGGGAAGAGGATATGGGAGGTAGGACGAAAACGGAGGTGTAGGGAGGACAAATTGGTGATGGGAATCCCCCCCTGATTTTATGTAAATATGTACCTAAAATATTATTGTCAACAATATATAAGCCACTATTATCAAAATTATATTAAAAAAAGGTTAAAGGTCTTCTAAAGAAAATAGTAGACAGATTAGAGAAATAGTATAAGTATTAAAGTACTCGCTTTGCACGTGGCCAAACCTGATTTGAATCTGAACCACCAAGGATCACATCTAAGCACAGAGCCAGAAACAGCTCCTGAGATCCACTGGGTGTGGCCTCCAAACAAAAGCAAAACAATAAAAGGAAGAATAAAAAAAGAAATAAATGGAAAATCAAGAGA